>NW_025963823.1:0-479565 GCF_023055435.1 Haliotis rufescens
TCCAGATTCTCATGTGGACTGTGTACTTAGGATATCAATCCCCCAACGTTCTCGGCAGCTTCATCCGTGGTGACCGTGTCCTCCGTGGCCATGACCTCTCCGTGACCATGACCTCCGTGACCATGACCATGTCCTCCATGACCGTGACCACCATGTCATGTCCATGACCTCCATGTCCGTGACCACCATGTCCATGACCACCATGTCCGTGGCCACCATGACCGTGAGCACTAGCCAAACCCAAAACGGCTGCCAGAGCTGGAAAATAAACAAAGACACGCCCATGTATAAAGCATTACACTTTATATAGTAGATGTTGAGGAGGATGTTGCTTGAAACTTGAAGCAACATCACTTTCCTGTGAAATTAACACTTTTACGCCTGTTGGAATATAGGATTTGGAGTTACAATACTGTCATATCACACACAAACAACTCCATTTTAAAGATTGCATGGGACATGTTACTTTCCAGCGTTTTATTTCGGGACAGCTAATACCATTTAAACTGATATAGCATGACAACAGAATGATAATACTCACCAAGGCCAAGAAGTGCGGCGAAGTTAGAGAACTGCATATTGTATCGTAATGTCCTTCTTTGGTAAGCGAAAGGAAAAAACTGATGGCTGCCAGTTTTTTAACGAACTTATATATATACCACGCGATCGCGGGAAATGGTAGAAAAATTATATCATAATGATATTATTGCATAAACTGCTTTGTAACGCTTGTGGAGATGTCACAGTGGTTTTAGCTACACACCAAGCACACCGCAGAGCTCCAAGGAAGCCTATTAATATCCCGCAAGCGATGCATGTGGTGATTTGCTGTCGGCTAAATGTTTTCGTTTTACACATACATGTAGTTCAACCCCCTTTATCAATTACCATTAGACTGGCCTTCACCATACCCTCTTACCTTTTGTCGGGACAAGAACTATTTCAATTGTCTCTGTGGCATGTATTCGATAACAATAACAAACTTAATTTGATCAAAGGACACAAAGTAATTTCTCCTTAACAGACAACACCTAAATAGCTGGGCCATATCTATATTAGGACATGCGGAGATCGTGGCGGGAGATTAATGCAAAAGTTCAAACGCTTGAGAAAAAGTAAAATTGAAAAAAGTGCAGTTGATGTAGAAATTAAACATCTGGTTAATTAATCTGATTTGGAAAGGTTGCGCCGCATCCCCATGCATGCACAGAACATGCTGTTACACCTCTATAAAAGAGAACGTTCAGAATGTAACTTTACGTTTTCTGAGGTTTGCATTCATCAGAACCATCAAATATGCATTTTCTTAAAGTCGCAGTGCTCCTTGTAGCAGGTGAGCATACCTCGTTGTGCCTTAATGTAAATCTACACTAGTCACGCTGTATAATCGCCTGGCTGAAAGTTCAGATCAATTTGTGAGAAAAGTTACTTGACAGTCACTGTCAATCTATATAGGAAACCTAAATATGATATGCCATCTACTCCAACTGTCAACATTTTATTAACGCGATGTGACTGTGTTTACGTCTTAATAATTGCTTTTAACTAGCCTGAACAGTACACATTATCAGCGTCGCAAATAATGTATTGTGTTTTCTCTTTCTGACAGTTCTTGCTGCAGTGTTCGGAACCAGCATGGCCAAGGGTCATGGTGGTTGGTCATGGTCATGGTCATGGAGGTGGTCATGGAGGTGGAAAGGGTCATGGCGGCAAAGGTCATGGGTGGTGGCCATGGGGCAAGGGACACGGAGGCCATGGTGGCGGACACGGGGGCAAAGGACATGGAGGCGGCCATGGAGGAAAGGGGCACCATGGATAAACATAGCAGCTGGTAGGTAGACGGTTAGATCTCACAATGGTTGTGTTGCAAACGTTCTTAACTGTGTTTTCCAAAGAACAATTAACGCCTGACGGGATGAACTCTTTCCTCGGGAATACTCGTTTCTGTAAACATAAAGTATATATCTCGAAGGCAATGTCCTCTGCAAATTTCAGTAGAAATGACATGCCTGATTAACTTTGGGCCTATTCTTCATTTCAGAAAGATGTGTCACGAGAAAGCCCTTGTTTTTTATTCCACTGCTGCTGGACAACGGGAAACCACAACTCATGTAAAACATGATGATCTTGTATTTTGTTTGACCAGACCTCTGAATAAAAATACACTCCAAAGTGTTAAATCTGATTACACATTATCTTCTCTTTTATTGTGTACGGGATCACTGGGCTTAAGTGAGAATGCCTCTGGCCGCCAATACATTTACCTCTTACCAAATTGGTATGAGGAATGATTCATATGCACACTGGTTTATCATGGACTCTCTCTCTCTCTCTCCTCTCTCTCTCTCTCTCTCTCTCTCTCTCTCTCTCTCTCTCTCTCTCTCTCTCTCTCTCTCCTCTCTCTCTCTCTCTCACAAACACTAACAGACAAACAAGCCTACTGACACATTTGCTATCTTGATAGCGCCTCCCGCGTCCATATGATAAATTCAATGCATATCGACAATGGTGTGCATATTAGGTTAATACCATCAAATGACGACGAATCCTTGCTAAGTATGTGGGTTGATACAAGATATATATGACTCAGTGGCACATTTGAGAGACCCGACGCACGTACCAGTTGAAAGTAGTTGGGACATGCCATAGAGCAGGGCGTTGTGCAGAATTGGACTGATTACTACCTCTATCCTAAGTTGCTTTATAGCTGCAGTTAAAACACTACGGCATTTTGGATGACATGAGCCATGGTGTTTCGGGGAGTGGATTTTATAGCATGCACGAAACAAGGATGTGTCGTCTTATCATATCTCAGACCATACTCTCTTGCTGTCAGACTTAAAACCTACGTCTGTCACTTGGGCAGTTATGTACATGCACTAAGTATTATTTTATTTGCACATTTGCTTTAGTTCTGTAGTCATTCTAGCATCCATATAGAAGAGAATGAATAATACAAACAGTAGCATAATTGTCAGATCGATGTTTTAATTCTTTGAGGCAATGATGATACACAAATCACAATCAATACAATAGGTTATCGACTACACAGTGGATTCCCAGCATCCAGATTTCTCATGTGACTGTGTACTTAGGATATCAATCCCCAACGTCTCGGCAGCTTCATCCGTGGTGACCGTGTCCTCCGTGGCCATGACCTCCGTGACCATGACCTCCGTGACCATGACCATGTCCTCCATGACCGTGACCACCATGTCCATGTCCATGACCTCCATGTCCGTGACCACCATGTCCATGACCACCATGTCCGTGGCCACCATGACCGTGAGCACTAGCCAAACCCAAAACGGCTGCCAGAGCTGGAAAATAAACAAAGACACGCCCATGTATAAAGCATTACACTTTATATAGTAGATGTTGAGGAGGATGTTGCTTGAAACTTGAAGCAACACACTTTCCTGTGAAATTAACACTTTTACGCTGTTGGAATATAGGATTTGGAGTTACAATACTGTCATATCACACACAAACAACTCCATTTTAAAGATTGCATGGGGACATGTTACTTTCCAGCGTTTTATTTCGGACAGCTAATACCATTTAAACTGATATAGCATGACAACAGAATGATAATACTCACCAAGGCCAAGAAGTGCGGCGAAGTTAGAGAACTGCATATTGTATCGTAATGTCCTTCTTTGGTAAGCGAAAGGAAAAAACTGATGGCTGCCAGTTTTTTACGAACTTATATACCTCGCGATCGCGGAAATGGTAGAAAAATTATATCATAATGATATTATTGCATAAACTGCTTTGTAACGCTTGTGGTGAAGTCACAGTGGTTTTAGCTACACACCAAGCACACCGCAGAGCTCCAAGGAAGCCTATTAATATCCCGCAAGCGATGCATGTGGTGATTTGCTGTCGGCTAAATGTTTTCGTTTTACACATACATGTAGTTCAACCCCCTTTATCAATTACCATTAGACTGGCCTTCACCATACCCTCTTACCTTTTGTCCGGACAAGAACTATTTCAATTGTCTCTGTGGCATGTATTCGATAACAATAACAAACTTAATATTGAACAAAGGACACAAAGTAATTTCTCCTTAACAGACAACACCTAAAAGCTGGGCCATATCTATATTAGGACATGCGGAGATCGTGGCGGGAGATTAATGCAAAAGTTCAAACGCTTGAGAAAAAGTAAAATTGAAAAAAGTGCAGTTGATGTAGAAATTAAACATCTGGTTAATTAATCTGATTTGGAAAGGTGCGCCGCATCCCCATGCATGCACAGAACATGCTGTTACACCTCTATAAAAGAGAACGTGCAGAAGGTAACTTTACGTTTTCTGAGGTTTGCATTCATCAGAACCATCAAATATGCATTTTCTTAAAGTCGCAGTGCTCCTTGTAGCAGGTGAGCATACCTCGTTGGTGCCTTAATGTAAATCTACACTAGTCACGCTGTATAATCGCCTGGCTGAAAGTTCAGATCATTTGTGAGAAAAGTTACTTGACAGTCACTGTCAATCTATATAGGAAACCTAAATATGATATGCCATCTACTCCAACTGTCAACATTTTATTAACGCGATGTGACTGTGTTTACGTCTTAATAATTGCTTTTAACTAGCCTGAACAGTACACATTATCAGCGTCGCAAATAATGTATTGTGTTTTCTCTTTCTGACAGTTCTTGCTGCAGTGTTCGGAACCAGCATGGCCAAGGGTCATGGTGGTGGTCATGGTCATGGTCATGGAGGTGGTCATGGAGGGTGAAAGGGTCATGGCGGCAAAGGTCATGGTGGTGGCCATGGGGCAAGGGACACGGAGAGCCATGGTGGCGGACACGGGGGCAAAGGACATGGAGGCGGCCATGGAGGAAAGGGGCACCATGGATAAACATAGCAGCTGGTAGGTAGACGGTTTGATCTCACAATGGTTGTGTTGCAAACGTTCTTAACTGTGTTTTCCAAAGAACAATTAACGCCTGACGGGATGAACTCTTTCCTCGGGAATACCTCGTTTCTGTAAACATAAAGTATATATCTCGGAGGCAATGTCCTCTGCAAATTTCAGTAGAAATGACATGCCTGATAACTTTGGCCTATTCTTCATTTCAGAAGATGTGTCACGAGAAAGCCCTTGTTTTTTATTCCACTGCTGCTGGACAACGGGGAAACCACAACTCATGTAAAACATGATGATCTTGTATTTTGTTTGACCAGACCTCTGAATAAAAATACACTCCAAAGTGTTAAATCTGATTACACATTATCTTCTCTTTTATTGTGTACGGGGATCACTGGGCTAAAGTGAGAATGCTCTGGCCGCCAATACATTTACCTCTTACCAAATTGGTATGAGGAATGATTCATATGCACACTGGTTTATCATGGACTCTCTCTCTCTCTCTCTCTCTCTCTCTCTCATTCTCTCTCTCTCTCTCTCCTCTCTCTCTTCTCTCTCTCTCTCTCTCTCTCTCTCACAGACACTAACAGACAAACAAGCCTACTGACACATTTGCTATCTTGATAGCGCCTCCCGCGTCCATAAGATAAATTCAATGCATATCGACAATGGTGTGCATATTAGGTTAATACCATCAAATGACGACGAATCCTTGCTAAGTATGTGGGTTGATACAAGATATATATGACTCAGTGGCACATTTGAGAGACCCGACGCACGTACCAGTTGAACAGTAGTTGGGACATGCCATAGAGCAGGCGTTGTGCAGAATTGGACTGATACTACCTCTATCCTAAGTTGCTTTATAGCTGCAGTTAAACACTACGGCATTTTGGATGACATGAGCCATGGTGTTTCGGGGAGTGGGATTTTATAGCATGCACGAAACAAGGATGTGTCGTCTTATCATATCTCAGACCATACTCTCTTGCTGTCAGACTTAAACCTACGTCTGTCACTTGGGCTGTTATGTACATGCACTAAGTATTATTTTATTTGCACAATTGCTTTAGTTCTGTAGTCATTCTAGCATCCATATCGAAGAGAATGAATAATACAAACAGTAGCATAATTGTCAGATCGATGTTTTAATTCTTTGAGGCAATGATGATACACGAATCACAATCAATACAATAGGTTATCGACTACACAGTGGATTCCCAGCATCCAGATTCTCATGTGACTGTGTACTTAGGGATATCAATCCCCAACGTCTCGGCAGCTTCATCCGTGGTGACCGTGTCCTCCGTGGCATGACCTCCGTGACCATGACCTCCGTGACCATGACCATGTCCTCCATGACCGTGACCACCATGTCCATGTCCATGACCTCCATGTCCGTGACCACCATGTCCATGACCACCATGTCCGTGGCCACCATGACCGTGAGCACTAGCCAAACCCAAAACGGCTGCCAGAGCTGGGAAAATAAACAAAGACACGCCCATGTATAAAGCATTACACTTTATATAGTAGATGTTGAGGAGGGATGTTGCTTGAAACTTGAAGCAACACACTTTCCTGTGAAATTAACACTTTTTACGCTGTTGGAATATAGGATTTGGAGTTACAATACTGTCATATCACACACAAACAACTCCATTTTAAAGATTGCATGGGACATGTTACTTTCCAGCGTTTTATTTCGGACAGCTAATACCATTTAAACTGATATAGCATGACAACAGAATGATAATACTCACCAAGGCCAAGAAGTGCGGCGAAGTTAGAGAACTGCATATTGTATCCGTAATGTCCTTCTTGGTAAGCGAAAGGAAAAAACTGATGGCTGCCAGTTTTTACGAACTTATATACCTCGCGATCGCGGAAATGGTAGAAAAATTATATCATAATGATATTATTGCATAAACTGCTTTGTAACGCTTGTGGTGATGTCACAGTGGTTTTAGCTACACACCAAGCACACCGCAGAGCTCCAAGGAAGCCTATTAATATCCCGCAAGCGATGGCATGTGGTGATTTGCTGTCGGCTAAATGTTTTCGTTTTACACATACATGTAGTTCAACCCCCTTTATCAATTACCATTAGACTGGCCTTCACCATACCCTCTTACCTTTTGTCGGGACAAGAACTATTTCAATTGTCTCTGTGGCATGTATTCGATAACAATAACAAACTTAATTTGAACAAAGGACACAAGTAATTTCTCCTTAACAACACCTAAAAGCTGGGCCATATCTATATTAGTACATGCGGAGATCGTGGCGGGAGATTAATGCAAAAGTTCAAACGCTTGAGAAAAAGTAAAATTGAAAAAAGTGCAGTTGATGTAGAAATTAAACATCTGGTTAATTAATCTGATTTGGAAAGGTGCGCCGCATCCCCATGCATGCACAGAACATGCTGTTACACCTCTATAAAAGAGAACGTGCAGAAGGTAACTTTACGTTTTCTGAGGTTTGCATTCATCAGAACCATCAAATATGCATTTTCTTAAAGTCGCAGTGCTCCTTGTAGCAGGTGAGCATACCTCGTTGGTGCCTTAATGTAAATCTACACTAGTCACGCTGTATAATCGCCTGGCTGAAAGTTCAGATCATTTGTGAGAAAAGTTACTTGACAGTCACTGTCAATCTATATAGGAAACCTAAATATGATATGCCATCTACTCCAACTGTCAACATTTTATTAACGCGATGTGACTGTGTTTACGTCTTAATAATTGCTTTTAACTAGCCTGAACAGTACACATTATCAGCGTCGCAAATAATGTATTGTGTTTTCTCTTTCTGACAGTTCTTGCTGCAGTGTTCGGAACCAGCATGGCCAAGGGTCATGGGTGGTGGTCATGGTCATGGTCATGGAGGTGGTCATGGAGGTGGAAAGGGTCATGGCGGCAAAGGTCATGGTGGTGGCCATGGGGGCAAGGGACACGGAGGCCATGGTGGCGGACACGGGGGCAAAGGACATGGAGGCGGCCATGGAGGAAAGGGGCACCATGGATAAACATAGCAGCTGGTAGGTAGACGGTTAGATCTCACAATGGTTGTGTTGCAAACGTTCTTAACTGTGTTTTCCAAAGAACAATTAACGCCTGACGGGATGAACTCTTTCCTCGGGAATACTCGTTTCTGTAAACATAAAGTATATATCTCGGAGGCAATGTCCTCTGCAAATTTCAGTAGAAATGACATGCCTGATAACTTTGGCCTATTCTTCATTTCAGAAAGATGTGTCACGAGAAAGCCCTTGTTTTTTATTCCACTGCTGCTGGACAACGGGGAAACCACAACTCATGTAAAACATGATGATCTTGTATTTTGTTTGACCAGACCTCTGAATAAAAATACACTCCAAAGTGTTAAATCTGATTACACATTATCTTCTCTTTTATTGTGTACGGGGATCACTGGGCTAAAGTGAGAATGCTCTGGCCGCCAATACATTTACCTCTTACCAAATTGGTATGAGGAATGATTCATATGCACACTGGTTTATCATGGACTCTCTCTCTCTCTCTCTCTCTCTCTCTCTCTCTCTCTCTCTCTCTCTCTCTCTCTCTCTCTCTCTCTCTCTCTCTCTCTCACAAACACTAACAGACAAACAAGCCTACTGACACATTTGCTATCTTGATAGCGCCTCCCGCGTCCATATGATAAATTCAATGCATATCGACAATGGTGTGCATATTAGGTTAATACCATCAAATGACGACGAATCCTTGCTAAGTATGTGGGTTGATACAAGATATATATGACTCAGTGGCACATTTGAGAGACCCGACGCACGTACCAGTTGAAAGTAGTTGGGACATGCCATAGAGCAGGCGTTGTGCAGAATTGGACTGATTACTACCTCTATCCTAAGTTGCTTTATAGCTGCAGTTAAACACTACGGCATTTTGGATGACATGAGCCATGGTGTTTCGGGGAGTGGATTTTATAGCATGCACGAAACAAGGATGTGTCGTCTTATCATATCTCAGACCATACTCTCTTGCTGTCAGACTTAAACCTACGTCTGTCACTTGGGCTGTTATGTACATGCACTAAGTATTATTTTATTTGCACAATTGCTTTAGTTCTGTAGTCATTCTAGCATCCATATCGAAGAGAATGAATAATACAAACAGTAGCATAATTGTCAGATCGATGTTTTAATTCTTTGAGGCAATGATGATACACGAATCACAATCAATACAATAGGTTATCGACTACACAGTGGATTCCCAGCATCCAGATTCTCATGTGACTGTGTACTTAGGATATCAATCCCCAACGTCTCGGCAGCTTCATCCGTGGTGACCGTGTCCTCCGTGGCCATGACCTCCGTGACCATGACCTCCGTGACCATGACCATGTCCTCCATGACCGTGACCACCATGTCCATGTCCATGACCTCCATGTCCGTGACCACCATGTCCATGACCACCATGTCCGTGGCCACCATGACCGTGAGCACTAGCCAAACCCAAAACGGCTGCCAGAGCTGGAAAATAAACAAAGACACGCCCATGTATAAAGCATTACACTTTATATAGTAGATGTTGAGGAGGATGTTGCTTGAAACTTGAAGCAACACACTTTCCTGTGAAATTAACACTTTTACGCTGTTGGAATATAGGATTTGGAGTTACAATACTGTCATATCACACACAAACAACTCCATTTAAAGATTGCATGGACATGTTACTTTCAATGCATGGTATTCGTTTTATTTCGGACAGCTAATACCATTTAAACTGATATAGCATGACAACAGAATGATAATACTCACCAAGGCCAAGAAGTGCGGCGAAGTTAGAGAACTGCATATTGTATCGTAATGTCCTTCTTTGGTAAGCGAAAGGAAAAAACTGATGGCTGCCAGTTTTTTACGAACTTATATACCTCGCGATCGCGGAAATGGTAGAAAAATTATATCATAATGATATTATTGCATAAACTGCTTTGTAACGCTTGTGGTGATGTCACAGTGGTTTTAGCTACACACCAAGCACACCGCAGAGCTCCAAGGAAGCCTATTAATATCCCGCAAGCGATGCATGTGGTGATTTGCTGTCGGCTAAATGTTTTCGTTTTACACATACATGTAGTTCAACCCCCTTTATCAATTACCATTAGACTGGCCTTCACCATACCCTCTTACCTTTTGTCGGGACAAGAACTATTTCAATTGTCTCTGTGGCATGTATTCGATAACAATAACAAACTTAATTTGAACAAAGGACACAAAGTAATTTCTCCTTAACAGACAACACCTAAAAGCTGGGCCATATCTATATTAGGACATGCGGAGATCGTGGCGGGAGATTAATGCAAAAGTTCAAACGCTTGAGAAAAAGTAAAATTGAAAAAAAGTGCAGTTGATGTAGAAATTAAACATCTGGTTAATTAATCTGATTTGGAAAGGTGCGCCGCATCCCCATGCATGCACAGAACATGCTGTTACACCTCTATAAAAGAGAACGTGCAGAAGGTAACTTTACGTTTTCTGAGGTTTGCATTCATCAGAACTATCAAATATGCATTTTCTTAAAGTCGCAGTGCTCCTTGTAGCAGGTGAGCATACCTCGTTGGTGCCTTAATGTAAATCTACACTAGTCACGCTGTATAATCGCCTGGCTGAAAGTTCAGATCATTTGTGAGAAAAGTTACTTGACAGTCACTGTCAATCTATATAGGAAACCTAAATATGATATGCCATCTACTCCAACTGTCAACATTTTATTAACGCGATGTGACTGTGTTTACGTCTTAATAATTGCTTTTAACTAGCCTGAACAGTACACATTATCAGCGTCGCAAATAATGTATTGTGTTTTCTCTTTCTGACAGTTCTTGCTGCAGTGTTCGGAACCAGCATGGCCAAGGGTCATGGTGGTGGTCATGGTCATGGTCATGGAGGTGGTCATGGAGGTGGTCATGGAGGTGGAAAGGGTCATGGCGGCAAAGGTCATGGTGGTGGCCATGGGGGGCAAGGGACACGGAGGCCATGGTGGCGGACACGGGGGCAAAGGACATGGAGGCGGCCATGGAGGAAAGGGGCACCATGGATAAACATAGCAGCTGGTAGGTAGACGGTTAGATCTCACAATGGTTGTGTTGCAAACGTTCTTAACTGTGTTTTCCAAAGAACAATTAACGCCTGACGGGATGAACTCTTTCCTCGGGAATACTCGTTTCTGTAAACATAAAGTATATATCTCGGAGGCAATGTCCTCTGCAAATTTCAGTAGAAATGACATGCCTGATAACTTTGGCCTATTCTTCATTTCAGAAAGATGTGTCACGAGAAAGCCCTTGTTTTTTATTCCACTGCTGCTGGACAACGGGGAAACCACAACTCATGTAAAACATGATGATCTTGTATTTTGTTTGACCAGACCTCTGAATAAAAATACACTCCAAAGTGTTAAATCTGATTACACATTATCTTCTCTTTTATTGTGTACGGGGATCACTGGGCTAAAGTGAGAATGCTCTGGCCGCCAATACATTTACCTCTTACCAAATTGGTATGAGGAATGATTCATATGCACACTGGTTTATCATGGACTCTCTCTCTCTCTCTCTCTCTCTCTCTCTCTCTCTCTCTCTCTCTCTCTCTCTCTCTCTCTCTCTCTCTCTCTCTCTCACAAACACTAACAGACAAACAAGCCTACTGACACATTTGCTATCTTGATAGCGCCTCCCGCGTCCATATGATAAATTCAATGCATATCGACAATGGTGTGCATATTAGGTTAATACCATCAAATGACGACGAATCCTTGCTAAGTATGTGGGTTGATACAAGATATATATGACTCAGTGGCACATTTGAGAGACCCGACGCACGTACCAGTTGAAAGTAGTTGGGACATGCCATAGAGCAGGCGTTGTGCAGAATTGGACTGATTACTACCTCTATCCTAAGTTGCTTTATAGCTGCAGTTAAACACTACGGCATTTTGGATGACATGAGCCATGGTGTTTCGGGGAGTGGATTTTATAGCATGCACGAAACAAGGATGTGTCGTCTTATCATATCTCAGACCATACTCTCTTGCTGTCAGACTTAAACCTACGTCTGTCACTTGGGCTGTTATGTACATGCACTAAGTATTATTTTATTTGCACAATTGCTTTAGTTCTGTAGTCATTCTAGCATCCATATCGAAGAGAATGAATAATACAAACAGTAGCATAATTGTCAGATCGATGTTTTAATTCTTTGAGGCAATGATGATACACGAATCACAATCAATACAATAGGTTATCGACTACACAGTGGATTCCCAGCATCCAGATTCTCATGTGACTGTGTACTTAGGATATCAATCCCCAACGTCTCGGCAGCTTCATCCGTGGTGACCGTGTCCTCCGTGGCCATGACCTCCGTGACCATGACCTCCGTGACCATGACCATGTCCTCCATGACCGTGACCACCATGTCCATGTCCATGACCTCCATGTCCGTGACCACCATGTCCATGACCACCATGTCCGTGGCCACCATGACCGTGAGCACTAGCCAAACCCAAAACGGCTGCCAGAGCTGGAAAATAAACAAAGACACGCCCATGTATAAAGCATTACACTTTATATAGTAGATGTTGAGGAGGATGTTGCTTGAAACTTGAAGCAACACACTTTCCTGTGAAATTAACACTTTTACGCTGTTGGAATATAGGATTTGGAGTTACAATACTGTCATATCACACACAAACAACTCCATTTTAAAGATTGCATGGGACATGTTACTTTCCAGCGTTTTATTTCGGACAGCTAATACCATTTAAACTGATATAGCATGACAACAGAATGATAATACTCACCAAGGCCAAGAAGTGCGGCGAAGTTAGAGAACTGCATATTGTATCGTAATGTCCTTCTTTGGTAAGCGAAAGGAAAAAACTGATGGCTGCCAGTTTTTTACGAACTTATATACCTCGCGATCGCGGAAATGGTAGAAAAATTATATCATAATGATATTATTGCATAAACTGCTTTGTAACGCTTGTGGTGATGTCACAGTGGTTTTAGCTACACACCAAGCACACCGCAGAGCTCCAAGGAAGCCTATTAATATCCCGCAAGCGATGCATGTGGTGATTTGCTGTCGGCTAAATGTTTTCGTTTTACACATACATGTAGTTCAACCCCCTTTATCAATTACCATTAGACTGGCCTTCACCATACCCTCTTACCTTTTGTCGGGACAAGAACTATTTCAATTGTCTCTGTGGCATGTATTCGATAACAATAACAAACTTAATTTGAACAAAGGACACAAAGTAATTTCTCCTTAACAGACAACACCTAAAAGCTGGGCCATATCTATATTAGGACATGCGGAGATCGTGGCGGGAGATTAATGCAAAAGTTCAAACGCTTGAGAAAAAGTAAAATTGAAAAAAGTGCAGTTGATGTAGAAATTAAACATCTGGTTAATTAATCTGATTTGGAAAGGTGCGCCGCATCCCCATGCATGCACAGAACATGCTGTTACACCTCTATAAAAGAGAACGTGCAGAAGGTAACTTTACGTTTTCTGAGGTTTGCATTCATCAGAACTATCAAATATGCATTTTCTTAAAGTCGCAGTGCTCCTTGTAGCAGGTGAGCATACCTCGTTGGTGCCTTAATGTAAATCTACACTAGTCACGCTGTATAATCGCCTGGCTGAAAGTTCAGATCATTTGTGAGAAAAGTTACTTGACAGTCACTGTCAATCTATATAGGAAACCTAAATATGATATGCCATCTACTCCAACTGTCAACATTTTATTAACGCGATGTGACTGTGTTTACGTCTTAATAATTGCTTTTAACTAGCCTGAACAGTACACATTATCAGCGTCGCAAATAATGTATTGTGTTTTCTCTTTCTGACAGCTCTTGCTGCAGTGTTCGGAACCAGCATGGCCAAGGGTCATGGTGGTGGTCATGGTCATGGTCATGGAGGTGGTCATGGAGGTGGAAAGGGTCATGGCGGCAAAGGTCATGGTGGTGGCCATGGGGGCAAGGGACACGGAGGCCATGGTGGCGGACACGGGGGCAAAGGACATGGAGGCGGCCATGGAGGAAAGGGGCACCATGGATAAACATAGCAGCTGGTAGGTAGACGGTTAGATCTCACAATGGTTGTGTTGCAAACGTTCTTAACTGTGTTTTCCAAAGAACAATTAACGCCTGACGGGATGAACTCTTTCCTCGGGAATACTCGTTTCTGTAAACATAAAGTATATATCTCGGAGGCAATGTCCTCTGCAAATTTCAGTAGAAATGACATGCCTGATAACTTTGGCCTATTCTTCATTTCAGAAAGATGTGTCACGAGAAAGCCCTTGTTTTTTATTCCACTGCTGCTGGACAACGGGGAAACAACAACTCATGTAAAACATGATGATCTTGTATTTTGTTTGACCAGACCTCTGAATAAAAATACACTCCAAAGTGTTAAATCTGATTACACATTATCTTCTCTTTTATTGTGTACGGGGATCACTGGGCTAAAGTGAGAATGCTCTGGCCGCCAATACATTTACCTCTTACCAAATTGGTATGAGGAATGATTCATATGCACACTGGTTTATCACGGACTCTCTCTCTCTCTCTCTCTCTCTCTCTCTCTCTCTCTCTCTCTCTCTCTCTCTCTCTCTCTCTCTCTCTCACAAACACTAACAGACAAACAAGCCTACTGACACATTTGCTATCTTGATAGCGCCTCCCGCGTCCATATGATAAATTCAATGCATATCGACAATGGTGTGCATATTAGGTTAATACCATCAAATGACGACGAATCCTTGCTAAGTATGTGGGTTGATACAAGATATATATGACTCAGTGGCACATTTGAGAGACCCGACGCACGTACCAGTTGAAAGTAGTTGGGACATGCCATAGAGCAGGCGTTGTGCAGAATTGGACTACCTCTATCCTAAGTTGCTTTATAGCTGCAGTTAAACACTACGGCATTTTGGATGACATGAGCCATGGTGTTTCGGGGAGTGGATTTTATAGCATGCACGAAACAAGGATGTGTCGTCTTATCATATCTCAGACCATACTCTCTTGCTGTCAGACTTAAACCTACGTCTGTCACTTGGGCTGTTATGTACATGCACTAAGTATTATTTTATTTGCACAATTGCTTTAGTTCTGTAGTCATTCTAGCATCCATATCGAAGAGAATGAATAATACAAACAGTAGCATAATTGTCAGATCGATGTTTTAATTCTTTGAGGCAATGATGATACACGAATCACAATCAATACAATAGGTTATCGACTACACAGTGGATTCCCAACATCCAGATTCTCATGTGACTGTGTACTTAGGATATCAATCCCCAACGTCTCGGCAGCTTCATCCGTGGTGACCGTGTCCTCCGTGGCCATGACCTCCGTGACCATGACCTCCGTGACCATGACCATGTCCTCCATGACCGTGACCACCATGTCCATGTCCATGACCTCCATGTCCGTGACCACCATGTCCATGACCACCATGTCCGTGGCCACCATGACCGTGAGCACTAGCCAAACCCAAAACGGCTGCCAGAGCTGGAAAATAAACAAAGACACGCCCATGTATAAAGCATTACACTTTATATAGTAGATGTTGAGGAGGATGTTGCTTGAAACTTGAAGCAACACACTTTCCTGTGAAATTAACACTTTTACGCTGTTGGAATATAGGATTTGGAGTTACAATACTGTCATATCACACACAAACAACTCCATTTTAAAGATTGCATGGGACATGTTACTTTCCAGCGTTTTATTTCGGACAGCTAATACCATTTAAACTGATATAGCATGACAACAGAATGATAATACTCACCAAGGCCAAGAAGTGCGGCGAAGTTAGAGAACTGCATATTGTATCGTAATGTCCTTCTTTGGTAAGCGAAAGGAAAAAACTGATGGCTGCCAGTTTTTTACGAACTTATATACCTCGCGATCGCGGAAATGGTAGAAAAATTATATCATAATGATATTATTGCATAAACTGCTTTGTAACGCTTGTGGTGATGTCACAGTGGTTTTAGCTACACACCAAGCACACCGCAGAGCTCCAAGGAAGCCTATTAATATCCCGCAAGCGATGCATGTGGTGATTTGCTGTCGGCTAAATGTTTTCGTTTCACACATACATGTAGTTCAACCCCCTTTATCAATTACCATTAGACTGGCCTTCACCATACCCTCTTACCTTTTGTCGGGACAAGAACTATTTCAATTGTCTCTGTGGCATGTATTCGATAACAATAACAAACTTAATTTGAACAAAGGACACAAAGTAATTTCTCCTTAACAGACAACACCTAAAAGCTGGGCCATATCTATATTAGGACATGCGGAGATCGTGGCGGGAGATTAATGCAAAAGTTCAAACGCTTGAGAAAAAGTAAAATTGAAAAAAGTGCAGTTGATGTAGAAATTAAACATCTGGTTAATTAATCTGATTTGGAAAGGTGCGCCGCATCCCCATGCATGCACAGAACATGCTGTTACACCTCTATAAAAGAGAACGTGCAGAAGGTAACTTTACGTTTTCTGAGGTTTGCATTCATCAGAACCATCAAATATGCATTTTCTTAAAGTCGCAGTGCTCCTTGTAGCAGGTGAGCATACCTCGTTGGTGCCTTAATGTAAATCTACACTAGTCACGCTGTATAATCGCCTGGCTGAAAGTTCAGATCATTTGTGAGAAAAGTTACTTGACAGTCACTGTCAATCTATATAGCAAACCTAAATATGATATGCCATCTACTCCAACTGTCAACATTTTATTAACGCGATGTGACTGTGTTTACGTCTTAATAATTGCTTTTAACTAGCCTGAACAGTACACATTATCAGCGTCGCAAATAATGTATTGTGTTTTCTCTTTCTGACAGTTCTTGCTGCAGTGTTCGGAACCAGCATGGCCAAGGGTCATGGTGGTGGTCATGGTCATGGTCATGGAGGTGGTCATGGAGGTGGAAAGGGTCATGGCGGCAAAGGTCATGGTGGTGGCCATGGGGGCAAGGGACACGGAGGCCATGGTGGCGGACACGGGGGCAAAGGACATGGAGGCGGCCATGGAGGAAAGGGGCACCATGGATAAACATAGCAGCTGGTAGGTAGACGGTTAGATCTCACAATGGTTGTGTTGCAAACGTTCTTAACTGTGTTTTCCAAAGAACAATTAACGCCTGACGGGATGAACTCTTTCCTCGGGAATACTCGTTTCTGTAAACATAAAGTATATATCTCGGAGGCAATGTCCTCTGCAAATTTCAGTAGAAATGACATGCCTGATAACTTTGGCCTATTCTTCATTTCAGAAAGATGTGTCACGAGAAAGCCCTTGTTTTTTATTCCACTGCTGCTGGACAACGGGGAAACCACAACTCATGTAAAACATGATGATCTTGTATTTTGTTTGACCAGACCTCTGAATAAAAATACACTCCAAAGAGTTAAATCTGATTACACATTATCTTCTCTTTTATTGTGTACGGGGATCACTGGGCTAAAGTGAGAATGCTCTGGCCGCCAATACATTTACCTCTTACCAAATTGGTATGAGGAATGATTCATATGCACACTGGTTTATCATGGACTCTCTCTCTCTCTCTCTCTCTCTCTCTCTCTCTCTCTCTCTCTCTCTCTCTCTCTCTCTCTCTCTCTCTCTCACAAACACTAACAGACAAACAAGCCTACTGACACATTTGCTATCTTGATAGCGCCTCCCGCGTCCATATGATAAATTCAATGCATATCGACAATGGTGTGCATATTAGGTTAATACCATCAAATGACGACGAATCCTTGCTAAGTATGTGGGTTGATACAAGATATATATGACTCAGTGGCACATTTGAGAGACCCGACGCACGTACCAGTTGAAAGTAGTTGGGACATGCCATAGAGCAGGCGTTGTGCAGAATTGGACTGATTACTACCTCTATCCTAAGTTGCTTTATAGCTGCAGTTAAACACTACGGCATTTTGGATGACATGAGCCATGGTGTTTCGGGGAGTGGATTTTATAGCATGCACGAAACAAGGATGTGTCGTCTTATCATATCTCAGACCATACTCTCTTGCTGTCAGACTTAAACCTACGTCTGTCACTTGGGCTGTTATGTACATGCACTAAGTATTATTTTATTTGCACAATTGCTTTAGTTCTGTAGTCATTCTAGCATCCATATCGAAGAGAATGAATAATACAAACAGTAGCATAATTGTCAGATCGATGTTTTAATTCTTTGAGGCAATGATGATACACGAATCACAATCAATACAATAGGTTATCGACTACACAGTGGATTCCCAGCATCCAGATTCTCATGTGACTGTGTACTTAGGATATCAATCCCCAACGTCTCGGCAGCTTCATCCGTGGTGACCGTGTCCTCCGTGGCCATGACCTCCGTGACCATGACCTCCGTGACCATGACCATGTCCTCCATGACCGTGACCACCATGTCCATGTCCATGACCTCCATGTCCGTGACCACCATGTCCATGACCACCATGTCCGTGGCCACCATGACCGTGAGCACTAGCCAAACCCAAAACGGCTGCCAGAGCTGGAAAATAAACAAAGACACGCCCATGTATAAAGCATTACACTTTATATAATAGATGTTGAGGAGGATGTTGCTTGAAACTTGAAGCAACACACTTTCCTGTGAAATTAACACTTTTACGCTGTTGGAATATAGGATTTGGAGTTACAATACTGTCATATCACACACAAACAACTCCATTTTAAAGATTGCATGGGACATGTTACTTTCCAGCGTTTTATTTCGGACAGCTAATACCATTTAAACTGATATAGCATGACAACAGAATGATAATACTCACCAAGGCCAAGAAGTGCGGCGAAGTTAGAGAACTGCATATTGTATCGTAATGTCCTTCTTTGGTAAGCGAAAGGAAAAAACTGATGGCTGCCAGTTTTTTACGAACTTATATACCTCGCGATCGCGGTAATGGTAGAAAAATTATATCATAATGATATTATTGCATAAACTGCTTTGTAACGCTTGTGGTGATGTCACAGTGGTTTTAGCTACACACCAAGCACACCGCAGAGCTCCAAGGAAGCCTATTAATATCCCGCAAGCGATGCATGTGGTGATTTGCTGTCGGCTAAATGTTTTCGTTTTACACATACATGTAGTTCAACCCCCTTTATCAATTACCATTAGACTGGCCTTCACCATACCCTCTTACCTTTTGTCGGGACAAGAACTATTTCAATTGTCTCTGTGGCATGTATTCGATAACAATAACAAACTTAATTTGAACAAAGGACACAAAGTAATTTCTCCTTAACAGACAACACCTAAAAGCTGGGCCATATCTATATTAGGACATGCGGAGATCGTGGCGGGAGATTAATGCAAAAGTTCAAACGCTTGAGAAAAAGTAAAATTGAAAAAAGTGCAGTTGATGTAGAAATTAAACATCTGGTTAATTAATCTGATTTGGAAAGGTGCGCCGCATCCCCATGCATGCACAGAACATGCTGTTACACCTCTATAAAAGAGAACGTGCAGAAGGTAACTTTACGTTTTCTGAGGTTTGCATTCATCAGAACCATCAAATATGCATTTTCTTAAAGTCGCAGTGCTCCTTGTAGCAGGTGAGCATACCTCGTTGGTGCCTTAATGTAAATCTACACTAGTCACGCTGTATAATCGCCTGGCTGAAAGTTCAGATCATTTGTGAGAAAAGTTACTTGACAGTCACTGTCAATCTATATAGGAAACCTAAATATGATATGCCATCTACTCCAACTGTCAACATTTTATTAACGCGATGTGACTGTGTTTACGTCTTAATAATTGCTTTTAACTAGCCTGAACAGTACACATTATCAGCGTCGCAAATAATGTATTGTGTTTTCTCTTTCTGACAGTTCTTGCTGCAGTGTTCGGAACCAGCATGGCCAAGGGTCATGGTGGTGGTCATGGTCATGGTCATGGAGGTGGTCATGGAGGTGGAAAGGGTCATGGCGGCAAAGGTCATGGTGGTGGCCATGGGGGCAAGGGACACGGAGGCCATGGTGGCGGACACGGGGGCAAAGGACATGGAGGCGGCCATGGAGGAAAGGGGCACCATGGATAAACATAGCAGCTGGTAGGTAGACGGTTAGATCTCACAATGGTTGTGTTGCAAACGATCTTAACTGTGTTTTCCAAAGAACAATTAACGCCTGACGGGATGAACTCTTTCCTCGGGAATACTCGTTTCTGTAAACATAAAGTATATATCTCGGAGGCAATGTCCTCTGCAAATTTCAGTAGAAATGACATGCCTGATAACTTTGGCCTATTCTTCATTTCAGAAAGATGTGTCACGAGAAAGCCCTTGTTTTTTATTCCACTGCTGCTGGACAACGGGGAAACCACAACCCATGTAAAACATGATGATCTTGTATTTTGTTTGACCAGACCTCTGAATAAAAATACACTCCAAAGTGTTAAATCTGATTACACATTATCTTCTCTTTTATTGTGTACGGGGATCACTGGGCTAAAGTGAGAATGCTCTGGCCGCCAATACATTTACCTCTTACCAAATTGGTATGAGGAATGATTCATATGCACACTGGTTTATCATGGACTCTCTCTCTCTCTCTCTCTCTCTCTCTCTCTCTCTCTCTCTCTCTCTCTCTCTCTCTCTCTCTCTCTCTCACAAACACTAACAGACAAACAAGCCTACTGACACATTTGCTATCTTGATAGCGCCTCCCGCGTCCATATGATAAATTCAATGCATATCGACAATGGTGTGCATATTAGGTTAATACCATCAAATGACGACGAATCCTTGCTAAGTATGTGGGTTGATACAAGATATATATGACTCAGTGGCACATTTGAGAGACCCGACGCACGTACCAGTTGAAAGTAGTTGGGACATGCCATAGAGCAGGCGTTGTGCAGAATTGGACTGATTACTACCTCTATCCTAAGTTGCTTTATAGCTGCAGTTAAACACTACGGCATTTTGGATGACATGAGCCATGGTGTTTCGGGGAGTGGATTTTATAGCATGCACGAAACAAGGATGTGTCGTCTTATCATATCTCAGACCATACTCTCTTGCTGTCAGACTTAAACCTACGTCTGTCACTTGGGCTGTTATGTACATGCACTAAGTATTATTTTATTTGCACAATTGCTTTAGTTCTGTAGTCATTCTAGCATCCATATCGAAGAGAATGAATAATACAAACAGTAGCATAATTGTCAGATCGATGTTTTAATTCTTTGAGGCAATGATGATACACGAATCACAATCAATACAATAGGTTATCGACTACACAGTGGATTCCCAGCATCCAGATTCTCATGTGACTGTGTACTTAGGATATCAATCCCCAACGTCTCGGCAGCTTCATCCGTGGTGACCGTGTCCTCCGTGGCCATGACCTCCGTGACCATGACCTCCGTGACCATGACCATGTCCTCCATGACCGTGACCACCATGTCCATGTCCATGACCTCCATGTCCGTGACCACCATGTCCATGACCACCATGTCCGTGGCCACCATGACCGTGAGCACTAGCCAAACCCAAAACGGCTGCCAGAGCTGGAAAATAAACAAAGACACGCCCATGTATAAAGCATTACACTTTATATAATAGATGTTGAGGAGGATGTTGCTTGAAACTTGAAGCAACACACTTTCCTGTGAAATTAACACTTTTACGCTGTTGGAATATAGGATTTGGAGTTACAATACTGTCATATCACACACAAACAACTCCATTTTAAAGATTGCATGGGACATGTTACTTTCCAGCGTTTTATTTCGGACAGCTAATACCATTTAAACTGATATAGCATGACAACAGAATGATAATACTCACCAAGGCCAAGAAGTGCGGCGAAGTTAGAGAACTGCATATTGTATCGTAATGTCCTTCTTTGGTAAGCGAAAGGAAAAAACTGATGGCTGCCAGTTTTTTACGAACTTATATACCTCGCGATCGCGGTAATGGTAGAAAAATTATATCATAATGATATTATTGCATAAACTGCTTTGTAACGCTTGTGGTGATGTCACAGTGGTTTTAGCTACACACCAAGCACACCGCAGAGCTCCAAGGAAGCCTATTAATATCCCGCAAGCGATGCATGTGGTGATTTGCTGTCGGCTAAATGTTTTCGTTTTACACATACATGTAGTTCAACCCCCTTTATCAATTACCATTAGACTGGCCTTCACCATACCCTCTTACCTTTTGTCGGGACAAGAACTATTTCAATTGTCTCTGTGGCATGTATTCGATAACAATAACAAACTTAATTTGAACAAAGGACACAAAGTAATTTCTCCTTAACAGACAACACCTAAAAGCTGGGCCATATCTATATTAGGACATGCGGAGATCGTGGCGGGAGATTAATGCAAAAGTTCAAACGCTTGAGAAAAAGTAAAATTGAAAAAAGTGCAGTTGATGTAGAAATTAAACATCTGGTTAATTAATCTGATTTGGAAAGGTGCGCCGCATCCCCATGCATGCACAGAACATGCTGTTACACCTCTATAAAAGAGAACGTGCAGAAGGTAACTTTACGTTTTCTGAGGTTTGCATTCATCAGAACCATCAAATATGCATTTTCTTAAAGTCGCAGTGCTCCTTGTAGCAGGTGAGCATACCTCGTTGGTGCCTTAATGTAAATCTACACTAGTCACGCTGTATAATCGCCTGGCTGAAAGTTCAGATCATTTGTGAGAAAAGTTACTTGACAGTCACTGTCAATCTATATAGGAAACCTAAATATGATATGCCATCTACTCCAACTGTCAACATTTTATTAACGCGATGTGACTGTGTTTACGTCTTAATAATTGCTTTTAACTAGCCTGAACAGTACACATTATCAGCGTCGCAAATAATGTATTGTGTTTTCTCTTTCTGACAGTTCTTGCTGCAGTGTTCGGAACCAGCATGGCCAAGGGTCATGGTGGTGGTCATGGTCATGGTCATGGAGGTGGTCATGGAGGTGGAAAGGGTCATGGCGGCAAAGGTCATGGTGGTGGCCATGGGGGCAAGGGACACGGAGGCCATGGTGGCGGACACGGGGGCAAAGGACATGGAGGCGGCCATGGAGGAAAGGGGCACCATGGATAAACATAGCAGCTGGTAGGTAGACGGTTAGATCTCACAATGGTTGTGTTGCAAACGATCTTAACTGTGTTTTCCAAAGAACAATTAACGCCTGACGGGATGAACTCTTTCCTCGGGAATACTCGTTTCTGTAAACATAAAGTATATATCTCGGAGGCAATGTCCTCTGCAAATTTCAGTAGAAATGACATGCCTGATAACTTTGGCCTATTCTTCATTTCAGAAAGATGTGTCACGAGAAAGCCCTTGTTTTTTATTCCACTGCTGCTGGACAACGGGGAAACCACAACCCATGTAAAACATGATGATCTTGTATTTTGTTTGACCAGACCTCTGAATAAAAATACACTCCAAAGTGTTAAATCTGATTACACATTATCTTCTCTTTTATTGTGTACGGGGATCACTGGGCTAAAGTGAGAATGCTCTGGCCGCCAATACATTTACCTCTTACCAAATTGGTATGAGGAATGATTCATATGCACACTGGTTTATCATGGACTCTCTCTCTCTCTCTCTCTCTCTCTCTCTCTCTCTCTCTCTCTCTCTCTCTCTCTCTCTCTCTCTCTCTCACAAACACTAACAGACAAACAAGCCTACTGACACATTTGCTATCTTGATAGCGCCTCCCGCGTCCATATGATAAATTCAATGCATATCGACAATGGTGTGCATATTAGGTTAATACCATCAAATGACGACGAATCCTTGCTAAGTATGTGGGTTGATACAAGATATATATGACTCAGTGGCACATTTGAGAGACCCGACGCACGTACCAGTTGAAAGTAGTTGGGACATGCCATAGAGCAGGCGTTGTGCAGAATTGGACTGATTACTACCTCTATCCTAAGTTGCTTTATAGCTGCAGTTAAACACTACGGCATTTTGGTTGACATGAGCCATGGTGTTTCGGGGAGTGGATTTTATAGCATGCACGAAACAAGGATGTGTCGTCTTATCATATCTCAGACCATACTCTCTTGCTGTCAGACTTAAACCTACGTCTGTCACTTGGGCTGTTATGTACATGCACTAAGTATTATTTTATTTGCACAATTGCTTTAGTTCTGTAGTCATTCTAGCATCCATATCGAAGAGAATGAATAATACAAACAGTAGCATAATTGTCAGATCGATGTTTTAATTCTTTGAGGCAATGATGATACACGAATCACAATCAATACAATAGGTTATCGACTACACAGTGGATTCCCAGCATCCAGATTCTCATGTGACTGTGTACTTAGGATATCAATCCCCAACGTCTCGGCAGCTTCATCCGTGGTGACCGTGTCCTCCGTGGCCATGACCTCCGTGACCATGACCTCCGTGACCATGACCATGTCCTCCATGACCGTGACCACCATGTCCATGTCCATGACCTCCATGTCCGTGACCACCATGTCCATGACCACCATGTCCGTGGCCACCATGACCGTGAGCACTAGCCAAACCCAAAACGGCTGCCAGAGCTGGAAAATAAACAAAGACACGCCCATGTATAAAGCATTACACTTTATATAGTAGATGTTGAGGAGGATGTTGCTTGAAACTTGAAGCAACACACTTTCCTGTGAAATTAACACTTTTACGCTGTTGGAATATAGGATTTGGAGTTACAATACTGTCATATCACACACAAACAACTCCATTTTAAAGATTGCATGGGACATGTTACTTTCCAGCGTTTTATTTCGGACAGCTAATACCATTTAAACTGATATAGCATGACAACAGAATGATAATACTCACCAAGGCCAAGAAGTGCGGCGAAGTTAGAGAACTGCATATTGTATCGTAATGTCCTTCTTTGGTAAGCGAAAGGAAAAAACTGATGGCTGCCAGTTTTTTACGAACTTATATACCTCGCGATCGCGGTAATGGTAGAAAAATTATATCATAATGATATTATTGCATAAACTGCTTTGTAACGCTTGTGGTGATGTCACAGTGGTTTTAGCTACACACCAAGCACACCGCAGAGCTCCAAGGAAGCCTATTAATATCCCGCAAGCGATGCATGTGGTGATTTGCTGTCGGCTAAATGTTTTCGTTTTACACATACATGTAGTTCAACCCCCTTTATCAATTACCATTAGACTGGCCTTCACCATACCCTCTTACCTTTTGTCGGGACAAGAACTATTTCAATTGTCTCTGTGGCATGTATTCGATAACAATAACAAACTTAATTTGAACAAAGGACACAAAGTAATTTCTCCTTAACAGACAACACCTAAAAGCTGGGCCATATCCATATTAGGACATGCGGAGATCGTGGCGGGAGATTAATGCAAAAGTTCAAACGCTTGAGAAAAAGTAAAATTGAAAAAAGTGCAGTTGTGGTAGAAATTAAACATCTGGTTAATTAATCTGATTTGGAAAGGTGCGCCGCATCCCCATGCATGCACAGAACATGCTGTTACACCTCTATAAAAGAGAACGTGCAGAAGGTAACTTTACGTTTTCTGAGGTTTGCATTCATCAGAACCATCAAATATGCATTTTCTTAAAGTCGCAGTGCTCCTTGTAGCAGGTGAGCATACCTCGTTGGTGCCTTAATGTAAATCTACACTAGTCACGCTGTATAATCGCCTGGCTGAAAGTTCAGATCATTTGTGAGAAAAGTTACTTGACAGTCACTGTCAATCTATATAGGAAACCTAAATATGATATGCCATCTACTCCAACTGTCAACATTTTATTAACGCGATGTGACTGTGTTTACGTCTTAATAATTGCTTTTAACTAGCCTGAACAGTACACATTATCAGCGTCGCAAATAATGTATTGTGTTTTCTCTTTCTGACAGTTCTTGCTGCAGTGTTCGGAACCAGCATGGCCAAGGGTCATGGTGGTGGTCATGGTCATGGTCATGGAGGTGGTCATGGAGGTGGAAAGGGTCATGGCGGCAAAGGTCATGGTGGTGGCCATGGGGGCAAGGGACACGGAGGCCATGGTGGCGGACACGGGGGCAAAGGACATGGAGGCGGCCATGGAGGAAAGGGGCACCATGGATAAACATAGCAGCTGGTAGGTAGACGGTTAGATCTCACAATGGTTGTGTTGCAAACGTTCTTAACTGTGTTTTCCAAAGAACAATTAACGCCTGACGGGATGAACTCTTTCCTCGGGAATACTCGTTTCTGTAAACATAAAGTATATATCTCGGAGGCAATGTCCTCTGCAAATTTCAGTAGAAATGACATGCCTGATAACTTTGGCCTATTCTTCATTTCAGAAAGATGTGTCACGAGAAAGCCCTTGTTTTTTATTCCACTGCTGCTGGACAACGGGGAAACCACAACTCATGTAAAACATGATGATCTTGTATTTTGTTTGACCAGACCTCTGAATAAAAATACACTCCAAAGTGTTAAATCTGATTACACATTATCTTCTCTTTTATTGTGTACGGGGATCACTGGGCTAAAGTGAGAATGCTCTGGCCGCCAATACATTTACCTCTTACCAAATTGGTATGAGCAATGATTCATATGCACACTGGTTTATCATGGACTCTCTCTCTCTCTCTCTCTCTCTCTCTCTCTCTCTCTCTCTCTCTCTCTCTCTCTCTCTCTCTCTCTCTCTCTCTCACAAACACTAACAGACAAACAAGCCTACTGACACATTTGCTATCTTGATAGCGCCTCCCGCGTCCATATGATAAATTCAATGCATATCGACAATGGTGTGCATATTAGGTTAATACCATCAAATGACGACGAATCCTTGCTAAGTATGTGGGTTGATACAAGATATATATGACTCAGTGGCACATTTGAGAGACCCGACGCACGTACCAGTTGAAAGTAGTTGGGACATGCCATAGAGCAGGCGTTGTGCAGAATTGGACTGATTACTACCTCTATCCTAAGTTGCTTTATAGCTGCAGTTAAACACTACGGCATTTTGGATGACATGAGCCATGGTGTTTCGGGGAGTGGATTTTATAGCATGCACGAAACAAGGATGTGTCGTCTTATCATATCTCAGACCATACTCTCTTGCTGTCAGACTTAAACCTACGTCTGTCACTTGGGCTGTTATGTACATGCACTAAGTATTATTTTATTTGCACAATTGCTTTAGTTCTGTAGTCATTCTAGCATCCATATCGAAGAGAATGAATAATACAAACAGTAGCATAATTGTCAGATCGATGTTTTAATTCTTTGAGGCAATGATGATACACGAATCACAATCAATACAATAGGTTATCGACTACACAGTGGATTCCCAGCATCCAGATTCTCATGTGACTGTGTACTTAGGATATCAATCCCCAACGTCTCGGCAGCTTCATCCGTGGTGACCGTGTCCTCCGTGGCCATGACCTCCGTGACCATGACCTCCGTGACCATGACCATGTCCTCCATGACCTCGACCACCATGTCCATGTCCATGACCTCCATGTCCGTGACCACCATGTCCATGACCACCATGTCCGTGGCCACCATGACCGTGAGCACTAGCCAAACCCAAAACGGCTGCCAGAGCTGGAAAATAAACAAAGACACGCCCATGTATAAAGCATTACACTTTATATAGTAGATGTTGAGGAGGATGTTGCTTGAAACTTGAAGCAACACACTTTCCTGTGAAATTAACACTTTTACGCTGTTGGAATATAGGATTTGGAGTTACAATACTGTCATATCACACACAAACAACTCCATTTTAAAGATTGCATGGGACATGTTACTTTCCAGCGTTTTATTTCGGACAGCTAATACCATTTAAACTGATATAGCATGACAACAGAATGATAATACTCACCAAGGCCAAGAAGTGCGGCGAAGTTAGAGAACTGCATATTGTATCGTAATGTCCTTCTTTGGTAAGCGAAAGGAAAAAACTGATGGCTGCCAGTTTTTTACGAACTTATATACCTCGCGATCGCGGAAATGGTAGAAAAATTATATCGTAATGATATTATTGCATAAACTGCTTTGTAACGCTTGTGGTGATGTCACAGTGGTTTTAGCTACACACCAAGCACACCGCAGAGCTCCAAGGAAGCCTATTAATATCCCGCAAGCGATGCATGTGGTGATTTGCTGTCGGCTAAATGTTTTCGTTTTACACATACATGTAGTTCAACCCCCTTTATCAATTACCATTAGACTGGCCTTCACCATACCCTCTTACCTTTTGTCGGGACAAGAACTATTTCAATTGTCTCTGTGGCATGTATTCGATAACAATAACAAACTTAATTTGAACAAAGGACACAAAGTAATTTCTCCTTAACAGACAACACCTAAAAGCTGGGCCATATCTATATTAGGACATGCGGAGATCGTGGCGGGAGATTAATGCAAAAGTTCAAACGCTTGAGAAAAAGTAAAATTGAAAAAAGTGCAGTTGATGTAGAAATTAAACATCTGGTTAATTAATCTGATTTGGAAAGGTGCGCCGCATCCCCATGCATGCACAGAACATGCTGTTACACCTCTATAAAAGAGAACGTGCAGAAGGTAACTTTACGTTTTCTGAGGTTTGCATTCATCAGAACCATCAAATATGCATTTTCTTAAAGTCGCAGTGCTCCTTGTAGCAGGTGAGCATACCTCGTTGGTGCCTTAATGTAAATCTACACTAGTCACGCTGTATAATCGCCTGGCTGAAAGTTCAGATCATTTGTGAGAAAAGTTACTTGACAGTCACTGTCAATCTATATAGGAAACCTAAATATGATATGCCATCTACTCCAACTGTCAACATTTTATTAACGCGATGTGACTGTGTTTACGTCTTAATAATTGCTTTTAACTAGCCTGAACAGTACACATTATCAGCGTCGCAAATAATGTATTGTGTTTTCTCTTTCTGACAGTTCTTGCTGCAGTGTTCGGAACCAGCATGGCCAAGGGTCATGGTGGTGGTCATGGTCATGGTCATGGAGGTGGTCATGGAGGTGGAAAGGGTCATGGCGGCAAAGGTCATGGTGGTGGCCATGGGGGCAAGGGACACGGAGGCCATGGTGGCGGACACGGGGGCAAAGGACATGGAGGCGGCCATGGAGGAAAGGGGCACCATGGATAAACATAGCAGCTGGTAGGTAGACGGTTAGATCTCACAATGGTTGTGTTGCAAACGTTCTTAACTGTGTTTTCCAAAGAACAATTAACGCCTGACGGGATGAACTCTTTCCTCGGGAATACTCGTTTCTGTAAACATAAAGTATATATCTCGGAGGCAATGTCCTCTGCAAATTTCAGTAGAAATGACATGCCTGATAACTTTGGCCTATTCTTCATTTCAGAAAGATGTGTCACGAGAAAGCCCTTGTTTTTTATTCCACTGCTGCTGGACAACGGGGAAACCACAACTCATGTAAAACATGATGATCTTGTATTTTGTTTGACCAGACCTCTGAATAAAAATACACTCCAAAGTGTTAAATCTGATTACACATTATCTTCTCTTTTATTGTGTACGGGGATCACTGGGCTAAAGTGAGAATGCTCTGGCCGCCAATACATTTACCTCTTACCAAATTGGTATGAGGAATGATTCATATGCACACTGGTTTATCATGGACTCTCTCTCTCTCTCTCTCTCTCTCTCTCTCTCTCTCTCTCTCTCTCTCTCTCTCTCTCTCTCTCTCTCTCTCACAAACACTAACAGACAAACAAGCCTACTGACACATTTGCTATCTTGATAGCGCCTCCCGCGTCCATATGATAAATTCAATGCATATCGACAATGGTGTGCATATTAGGTTAATACCATCAAATGACGACGAATCCTTGCTAAGTATGTGGGTTGATACAAGATATATATGACTCAGTGGCACATTTGAGAGACCCGACGCACGTACCAGTTGAAAGTAGTTGGGACATGCCATAGAGCAGGCGTTGTGCAGAATTGGACTGATTACTACCTCTATCCTAAGTTGCTTTATAGCTGCAGTTAAACACTACGGCATTTTGGATGACATGAGCCATGGTGTTTCGGGGAGTGGATTTTATAGCATGCACGAAACAAGGATGTGTCGTCTTATCATATCTCAGACCATACTCTCTTGCTGTCAGACTTAAACCTACGTCTGTCACTTGGGCTGTTATGTACATGCACTAAGTATTATTTTATTTGCACAATTGCTTTAGTTCTGTAGTCATTCTAGCATCCATATCGAAGAGAATGAATAATACAAACAGTAGCATAATTGTCAGATCGATGTTTTAATTCTTTGAGGCAATGATGATACACAAATCACAATCAATACAATAGGTTATCGACTACACAGTGGATTCCCAGCATCCAGATTCTCATGTGACTGTGTACTTAGGATATCAATCCCCAACGTCTCGGCAGCTTCATCCGTGGTGACCGTGTCCTCCGTGGCCATGACCTCCGTGACCATGACCTCCGTGACCATGACCATGTCCTCCATGACCGTGACCACCATGTCCATGTCCATGACCTCCATGTCCGTGACCACCATGTCCATGACCACCATGTCCGTGGCCACCATGACCGTGAGCACTAGCCAAACCCAAAACGGCTGCCAGAGCTGGAAAATAAACAAAGACACGCCCATGTATAAAGCATTACACTTTATATAGTAGATGTTGAGGAGGATGTTGCTTGAAACTTGAAGCAACACACTTTCCTGTGAAATTAACACTTTTACGCTGTTGGAATATAGGATTTGGAGTTACAATACTGTCATATCACACACAAACAACTCCATTTTAAAGATTGCATGGGACATGTTACTTTCCAGCGTTTTATTTCGGACAGCTAATACCATTTAAACTGATATAGCATGACAACAGAATGATAATACTCAGCAAGGCCAAGAAGTGCGGCGAAGTTAGAGAACTGCATATTGTATCGTAATGTCCTTCTTTGGTAAGCGAAAGGAAAAAACTGATGGCTGCCAGTTTTTTACGAACTTATATACCTCGCGATCGCGGAAATGGTAGAAAAATTATATCATAATGATATTATTGCATAAACTGCTTTGTAACGCTTGTGGTGATGTCACAGTGGTTTTAGCTACACACCAAGCACACCGCAGAGCTCCAAGGAAGCCTATTAATATCCCGCAAGCGATGCATGTGGTGATTTGCTGTCGGCTAAATGTTTTCGTTTTACACATACATGTAGTTCAACCCCCTTTATCAATTACCATTAGACTGGCCTTCACCATACCCTCTTACCTTTTGTCGGGACAAGAACTATTTCAATTGTCTCTGTGGCATGTATTCGATAACAATAACAAACTTAATTTGAACAAAGGACACAAAGTAATTTCTCCTTAACAGACAACACCTAAAAGCTGGGCCATATCTATATTAGGACATGCGGAGATCGTGGCGGGAGATTAATGCAAAAGTTCAAACGCTTGAGAAAAAGTAAAATTGAAAAAAGTGCAGTTGATGTAGAAATTAAACATCTGGTTAATTAATCTGATTTGGAAAGGTGCGCCGCATCCCCATGCATGCACAGAACATGCTGTTACACCTCTATAAAAGAGAACGTGCAGAAGGTAACTTTACGTTTTCTGAGGTTTGCATTCATCAGAACCATCAAATATGCATTTTCTTAAAGTCGCAGTGCTCCTTGTAGCAGGTGAGCATACCTCGTTGGTGCCTTAATGTAAATCTACACTAGTCACGCTGTATAATCGCCTGGCTGAAAGTTCAGATCATTTGTGAGAAAAGTTACTTGACAGTCACTGTCAATCTATATAGGAAACCTAAATATGATATGCCATCTACTCCAACTGTCAACATTTTATTAACGCGATGTGACTGTGTTTACGTCTTAATAATTGCTTTTAACTAGCCTGAACAGTACACATTATCAGCGTCGCAAATAATGTATTGTGTTTTCTCTTTCTGACAGTTCTTGCTGCAGTGTTCGGAACCAGCATGGCCAAGGGTCATGGTGGTGGTCATGGTCATGGTCATGGAGGTGGTCATGGAGGTGGAAAGGGTCATGGCGGCAAAGGTCATGGTGGTGGCCATGGGGGCAAGGGACACGGAGGCCATGGTGGCGGACACGGGGGCAAAGGACATGGAGGCGGCCATGGAGGAAAGGGGCACCATGGATAAACATAGCAGCTGGTAGGTAGACGGTTAGATCTCACAATGGTTGTGTTGCAAACGTTCTTAACTGTGTTTTCCAAAGAACAATTAACGCCTGACGGGATGAACTCTTTCCTCGGGAATACTCGTTTCTGTAAACATAAAGTATATATCTCGGAGGCAATGTCCTCTGCAAATTTCAGTAGAAATGACATGCCTGATAACTTTGGCCTATTCTTCATTTCAGAAAGATGTGTCACGAGAAAGCCCTTGTTTTTTATTCCACTGCTGCTGGACAACGGGGAAACCACAACTCATGTAAAACATGATGATCTTGTATTTTGTTTGACCAGACCTCTGAATAAAAATACACTCCAAAGTGTTAAATCTGATTACACATTATCTTCTCTTTTATTGTGTACGGGGATCACTGGGCTAAAGTGAGAATGCTCTGGCCGCCAATACATTTACCTCTTACCAAATTGGTATGAGGAATGATTCATATGCACACTGGTTTATCATGGACTCTCTCTCTCTCTCTCTCTCTCTCTCTCTCTCTCTCTCTCTCTCTCTCTCTCTCTCTCTCTCTCTCTCTCTCTCTCTCTCACAAACACTAACAGACAAACAAGCCTACTGACACATTTGCTATCTTGATAGCGCCTCCCGCGTCCATATGATAAATTCAATGCATATCGACAATGGTGTGCATATTAGGTTAATACCATCAAATGACGACGAATCCTTGCTAAGTATGTGGGTTGATACAAGATATATATGACTCAGTGGCACATTTGAGAGACCCGACGCACGTACCAGTTGAAAGTAGTTGGGACATGCCATAGAGCAGGCGTTGTGCAGAATTGGACTGATTACTACCTCTATCCTAAGTTGCTTTATAGCTGCAGTTAAACACTACGGCATTTTGGATGACATGAGCCATGGTGTTTCGGGGAGTGGATTTTATAGCATGCACGAAACAAGGATGTGTCGTCTTATCATATCTCAGACCATACTCTCTTGCTGTCAGACTTAAACCTACGTCTGTCACTTGGGCTGTTATGTACATGCACTAAGTATTATTTTATTTGCACAATTGCTTTAGTTCTGTAGTCATTCTAGCATCCATATCGAAGAGAATGAATAATACAAACAGTAGCATAATTGTCAGATCGATGTTTTAATTCTTTGAGGCAATGATGATACACAAATCACAATCAATACAATAGGTTATCGACTACACAGTGGATTCCCAGCATCCAGATTCTCATGTGACTGTGTACTTAGGATATCAATCCCCAACGTCTCGGCAGCTTCATCCGTGGTGACCGTGTCCTCCGTGGCCATGACCTCCGTGACCATGACCTCCGTGACCATGACCATGTCCTCCATGACCGTGACCACCATGTCCATGTCCATGACCTCCATGTCCGTGACCACCATGTCCATGACCACCATGTCCGTGGCCACCATGACCGTGAGCACTAGCCAAACCCAAAACGGCTGCCAGAGCTGGAAAATAAACAAAGACACGCCCATGTATAAAGCATTACACTTTATATAGTAGATGTTGAGGAGGATGTTGCTTGAAACTTGAAGCAACACACTTTCCTGTGAAATTAACACTTTTACGCTGTTGGAATATAGGATTTGGAGTTACAATACTGTCATATCACACACAAACAACTCCATTTTAAAGATTGCATGGGACATGTTACTTTCCAGCGTTTTATTTCGGACAGCTAATACCATTTAAACTGATATAGCATGACAACAGAATGATAATACTCAGCAAGGCCAAGAAGTGCGGCGAAGTTAGAGAACTGCATATTGTATCGTAATGTCCTTCTTTGGTAAGCGAAAGGAAAAAACTGATGGCTGCCAGTTTTTTACGAACTTATATACCTCGCGATCGCGGAAATGGTAGAAAAATTATATCATAATGATATTATTGCATAAACTGCTTTGTAACGCTTGTGGTGATGTCACAGTGGTTTTAGCTACACACCAAGCACACCGCAGAGCTCCAAGGAAGCCTATTAATATCCCGCAAGCGATGCATGTGGTGATTTGCTGTCGGCTAAATGTTTTCGTTTTACACATACATGTAGTTCAACCCCCTTTATCAATTACCATTAGACTGGCCTTCACCATACCCTCTTACCTTTTGTCGGGACAAGAACTATTTCAATTGTCTCTGTGGCATGTATTCGATAACAATAACAAACTTAATTTGAACAAAGGACACAAAGTAATTTCTCCTTAACAGACAACACCTAAAAGCTGGGCCATATCTATATTAGGACATGCGGAGATCGTGGCGGGAGATTAATGCAAAAGTTCAAACGCTTGAGAAAAAGTAAAATTGAAAAAAGTGCAGTTGATGTAGAAATTAAACATCTGGTTAATTAATCTGATTTGGAAAGGTGCGCCGCATCCCCATGCATGCACAGAACATGCTGTTACACCTCTATAAAAGAGAACGTGCAGAAGGTAACTTTACGTTTTCTGAGGTTTGCATTCATCAGAACCATCAAATATGCATTTTCTTAAAGTCGCAGTGCTCCTTGTAGCAGGTGAGCATACCTCGTTGGTGCCTTAATGTAAATCTACACTAGTCACGCTGTATAATCGCCTGGCTGAAAGTTCAGATCATTTGTGAGAAAAGTTACTTGACAGTCACTGTCAATCTATATAGGAAACCTAAATATGATATGCCATCTACTCCAACTGTCAACATTTTATTAACGCGATGTGACTGTGTTTACGTCTTAATAATTGCTTTTAACTAGCCTGAACAGTACACATTATCAGCGTCGCAAATAATGTATTGTGTTTTCTCTTTCTGACAGTTCTTGCTGCAGTGTTCGGAACCAGCATGGCCAAGGGTCATGGTGGTGGTCATGGTCATGGTCATGGAGGTGGTCATGGAGGTGGAAAGGGTCATGGCGGCAAAGGTCATGGCGGTGGCCATGGGGGCAAGGGACACGGAGGCCATGGTGGCGGACACGGGGGCAAAGGACATGGAGGCGGCCATGGAGGAAAGGGGCACCATGGATAAACATAGCAGCTGGTAGGTAGACGGTTAGATCTCACAATGGTTGTGTTGCAAACGTTCTTAACTGTGTTTTCCAAAGAACAATTAACGCCTGACGGGATGAACTCTTTCCTCGGGAATACTCGTTTCTGTAAACATAAAGTATATATCTCGGAGGCAATGTCCTCTGCAAATTTCAGTAGAAATGACATGCCTGATAACTTTGGCCTATTCTTCATTTCAGAAAGATGTGTCACGAGAAAGCCCTTGTTTTTTATTCCACTGCTGCTGGACAACGGGGAAACCACAACTCATGTAAAACATGATGATCTTGTATTTTGTTTGACCAGACCTCTGAATAAAAATACACTCCAAAGTGTTAAATCTGATTACACATTATCTTCTCTTTTATTGTGTACGGGGATCACTGGGCTAAAGTGAGAATGCTCTGGCCGCCAATACATTTACCTCTTACCAAATTGGTATGAGGAATGATTCATATGCACACTGGTTTATCATGGACTCTCTCTCTCTCTCTCTCTCTCTCTCTCTCTCTCTCTCTCTCTCTCTCTCTCTCTCTCTCTCTCTCTCTCTCTCTCTCTCTCTCTCTCTCTCACAAACACTAACAGACAAACAAGCCTACTGACACATTTGCTATCTTGATAGCGCCTCCCGCGTCCATATGATAAATTCAATGCATATCGACAATGGTGTGCATATTAGGTTAATACCATCAAATGACGACGAATCCTTGCTAAGTATGTGGGTTGATACAAGATATATATGACTCAGTGGCACATTTGAGAGACCCGACGCACGTACCAGTTGAAAGTAGTTGGGACATGCCATAGAGCAGGCGTTGTGCAGAATTGGACTGATTACTACCTCTATCCTAAGTTGCTTTATAGCTGCAGTTAAACACTACGGCATTTTGGATGACATGAGCCATGGTGTTTCGGGGAGTGGATTTTATAGCATGCACGAGACAAGGATGTGTCGTCTTATCATATCTCAGACCATACTCTCTTGCTGTCAGACTTAAACCTACGTCTGTCACTTGGGCTGTTATGTACATGCACTAAGTATTATTTTATTTGCACAATTGCTTTAGTTCTGTAGTCATTCTAGCATCCATATCGAAGAGAATGAATAATACAAACAGTAGCATAATTGTCAGATCGATGTTTTAATTCTTTGAGGCAATGATGATACACAAATCACAATCAATACAATAGGTTATCGACTACACAGTGGATTCCCAGCATCCAGATTCTCATGTGACTGTGTACTTAGGATATCAATCCCCAACGTCTCGGCAGCTTCATCCGTGGTGACCGTGTCCTCCGTGGCCATGACCTCCGTGACCATGACCTCCGTGACCATGACCATGTCCTCCATGACCGTGACCACCATGTCCATGTCCATGACCTCCATGTCCGTGACCACCATGTCCATGACCACCATGTCCGTGGCCACCATGACCGTGAGCACTAGCCAAACCCAAAACGGCTGCCAGAGCTGGAAAATAAACAAAGACACGCCCATGTATAAAGCATTACACTTTATATAGTAGATGTTGAGGAGGATGTTGCTTGAAACTTGAAGCAACACACTTTCCTGTGAAATTAACACTTTTACGCTGTTGGAATATAGGATTTGGAGTTACAATACTGTCATATCACACACAAACAACTCCATTTTAAAGATTGCATGGGACATGTTACTTTCCAGCGTTTTATTTCGGACAGCTAATACCATTTAAACTGATATAGCATGACAACAGAATGATAATACTCACCAAGGCCAAGAAGTGCGGCGAAGTTAGAGAACTGCATATTGTATCGTAATGTCCTTCTTTGGTAAGCGAAAGGAAAAAACTGATGGCTGCCAGTTTTTTACGAACTTATATACCTCGCGATCGCGGAAATGGTAGAAAAATTATATCATAATGATATTATTGCATAAACTGCTTTGTAACGCTTGTGGTGATGTCACAGTGGTTTTAGCTACACACCAAGCACACCGCAGAGCTCCAAGGAAGCCTATTAATATCCCGCAAGCGATGCATGTGGTGATTTGCTGTCGGCTAAATGTTTTCGTTTTACACATACATGTAGTTCAACCCCCTTTATCAATTACCATTAGACTGGCCTTCACCATACCCTCTTACCTTTTGTCGGGACAAGAACTATTTCAATTGTCTCTGTGGCATGTATTCGATAACAATAACAAACTTAATTTGAACAAAGGACACAAAGTAATTTCTCCTTAACAGACAACACCTAAAAGCTGGGCCATATCTATATTAGGACATGCGGAGATCGTGGCGGGAGATTAATGCAAAAGTTCAAACGCTTGAGAAAAAGTAAAATTGAAAAAAGTGCAGTTGATGTAGAAATTAAACATCTGGTTAATTAATCTGATTTGGAAAGGTGCGCCGCATCCCCATGCATGCACAGAACATGCTGTTACACCTCTATAAAAGAGAACGTGCAGAAGGTAACTTTACGTTTTCTGAGGTTTGCATTCATCAGAACCATCAAATATGCATTTTCTTAAAGTCGCAGTGCTCCTTGTAGCAGGTGAGCATACCTCGTTGGTGCCTTAATGTAAATCTACACTAGTCACGCTGTATAATCGCCTGGCTGAAAGTTCAGATCATTTGTGAGAAAAGTTACTTGACAGTCACTGTCAATCTATATAGGAAACCTAAATATGATATGCCATCTACTCCAACTGTCAACATTTTATTAACGCGATGTGACTGTGTTTACGTCTTAATAATTGCTTTTAACTAGCCTGAACAGTACACATTATCAGCGTCGCAAATAATGTATTGTGTTTTCTCTTTCTGACAGTTCTTGCTGCAGTGTTCGGAACCAGCATGGCCAAGGGTCATGGTGGTGGTCATGGTCATGGTCATGGAGGTGGTCATGGAGGTGGAAAGGGTCATGGCGGCAAAGGTCATGGTGGTGGCCATGGGGGCAAGGGACACGGAGGCCATGGTGGCGGACACGGGGGCAAAGGACATGGAGGCGGCCATGGAGGAAAGGGGCACCATGGATAAACATAGCAGCTGGTAGGTAGACGGTTAGATCTCACAATGGTTGTGTTGCAAACGTTCTTAACTGTGTTTTCCAAAGAACAATTAACGCCTGACGGGATGAACTCTTTCCTCGGGAATACTCGTTTCTGTAAACATAAAGTATATATCTCGGAGGCAATGTCCTCTGCAAATTTCAGTAGAAATGACATGCCTGATAACTTTGGCCTATTCTTCATTTCAGAAAGATGTGTCACGAGAAAGCCCTTGTTTTTTATTCCACTGCTGCTGGACAACGGGGAAACCACAACTCATGTAAAACATGATGATCTTGTATTTTGTTTGACCAGACCTCTGAATAAAAATACACTCCAAAGTGTTAAATCTGATTACACATTATCTTCTCTTTTATTGTGTACGGGGATCACTGGGCTAAAGTGAGAATGCTCTGGCCGCCAATACATTTACCTCTTACCAAATTGGTATGAGGAATGATTCATATGCACACTGGTTTATCATGGACTCTCTCTCTCTCTCTCTCTCTCTCTCTCTCTCTCTCTCTCTCTCTCTCTCTCTCTCTCTCTCTCTCTCTCTCTCTCTCTCTCTCTCACAAACACTAACAGACAAACAAGCCTACTGACACATTTGCTATCTTGATAGCGCCTCCCGCGTCCATATGATAAATTCAATGCATATCGACAATGGTGTGCATATTAGGTTAATACCATCAAATGACGACGAATCCTTGCTAAGTATGTGGGTTGATACAAGATATATATGACTCAGTGGCACATTTGAGAGACCCGACGCACGTACCAGTTGAAAGTAGTTGGGACATGCCATAGAGCAGGCGTTGTGCAGAATTGGACTGATTACTACCTCTATCCTAAGTTGCTTTATAGCTGCAGTTAAACACTACGGCATTTTGGATGACATGAGCCATGGTGTTTCGGGGAGTGGATTTTATAGCATGCACGAGACAAGGATGTGTCGTCTTATCATATCTCAGACCATACTCTCTTGCTGTCAGACTTAAACCTACGTCTGTCACTTGGGCTGTTATGTACATGCACTAAGTATTATTTTATTTGCACAATTGCTTTAGTTCTGTAGTCATTCTAGCATCCATATCGAAGAGAATGAATAATACAAACAGTAGCATAATTGTCAGATCGATGTTTTAATTCTTTGAGGCAATGATGATACACAAATCACAATCAATACAATAGGTTATCGACTACACAGTGGATTCCCAGCATCCAGATTCTCATGTGACTGTGTACTTAGGATATCAATCCCCAACGTCTCGGCAGCTTCATCCGTGGTGACCGTGTCCTCCGTGGCCATGACCTCCGTGACCATGACCTCCGTGACCATGACCATGTCCTCCATGACCGTGACCACCATGTCCATGTCCATGACCTCCATGTCCGTGACCACCATGTCCATGACCACCATGTCCGTGGCCACCATGACCGTGAGCACTAGCCAAACCCAAAACGGCTGCCAGAGCTGGAAAATAAACAAAGACACGCCCATGTATAAAGCATTACACTTTATATAGTAGATGTTGAGGAGGATGTTGCTTGAAACTTGAAGCAACACACTTTCCTGTGAAATTAACACTTTTACGCTGTTGGAATATAGGATTTGGAGTTACAATACTGTCATATCACACACAAACAACTCCATTTTAAAGATTGCATGGGACATGTTACTTTCCAGCGTTTTATTTCGGACAGCTAATACCATTTAAACTGATATAGCATGACAACAGAATGATAATACTCACCAAGGCCAAGAAGTGCGGCGAAGTTAGAGAACTGCATATTGTATCGTAATGTCCTTCTTTGGTAAGCGAAAGGAAAAAACTGATGGCTGCCAGTTTTTTACGAACTTATATACCTCGCGATCGCGGAAATGGTAGAAAAATTATATCATAATGATATTATTGCATAAACTGCTTTGTAACGCTTGTGGTGATGTCACAGTGGTTTTAGCTACACACCAAGCACACCGCAGAGCTCCAAGGAAGCCTATTAATATCCCGCAAGCGATGCATGTGGTGATTTGCTGTCGGCTAAATGTTTTCGTTTTACACATACATGTAGTTCAACCCCCTTTATCAATTACCATTAGACTGGCCTTCACCATACCCTCTTACCTTTTGTCGGGACAAGAACTATTTCAATTGTCTCTGTGGCATGTATTCGATAACAATAACAAACTTAATTTGAACAAAGGACACAAAGTAATTTCTCCTTAACAGACAACACCTAAAAGCTGGGCCATATCTATATTAGGACATGCGGAGATCGTGGCGGGAGATTAATGCAAAAGTTCAAACGCTTGAGAAAAAGTAAAATTGAAAAAAGTGCAGTTGATGTAGAAATTAAACATCTGGTTAATTAATCTGATTTGGAAAGGTGCGCCGCATCCCCATGCATGCACAGAACATGCTGTTACACCTCTATAAAAGAGAACGTGCAGAAGGTAACTTTACGTTTTCTGAGGTTTGCATTCATCAGAACCATCAAATATGCATTTTCTTAAAGTCGCAGTGCTCCTTGTAGCAGGTGAGCATACCTCGTTGGTGCCTTAATGTAAATCTACACTAGTCACGCTGTATAATCGCCTGGCTGAAAGTTCAGATCATTTGTGAGAAAAGTTACTTGACAGTCACTGTCAATCTATATAGGAAACCTAAATATGATATGCCATCTACTCCAACTGTCAACATTTTATTAACGCGATGTGACTGTGTTTACGTCTTAATAATTGCTTTTAACTAGCCTGAACAGTACACATTATCAGCGTCGCAAATAATGTATTGTGTTTTCTCTTTCTGACAGTTCTTGCTGCAGTGTTCGGAACCAGCATGGCCAAGGGTCATGGTGGTGGTCATGGTCATGGTCATGGAGGTGGTCATGGAGGTGGAAAGGGTCATGGCGGCAAAGGTCATGGTGGTGGCCATGGGGGCAAGGGACACGGAGGCCATGGTGGCGGACACGGGGGCAAAGGACATGGAGGCGGCCATGGAGGAAAGGGGCACCATGGATAAACATAGCAGCTGGTAGGTAGACGGTTAGATCTCACAATGGTTGTGTTGCAAACGTTCTTAACTGTGTTTTCCAAAGAACAATTAACGCCTGACGGGATGAACTCTTTCCTCGGGAATACTCGTTTCTGTAAACATAAAGTATATATCTCGGAGGCAATGTCCTCTGCAAATTTCAGTAGAAATGACATGCCTGATAACTTTGGCCTATTCTTCATTTCAGAAAGATGTGTCACGAGAAAGCCCTTGTTTTTTATTCCACTGCTGCTGGACAACGGGGAAACCACAACTCATGTAAAACATGATGATCTTGTATTTTGTTTGACCAGACCTCTGAATAAAAATACACTCCAAAGTGTTAAATCTGATTACACATTATCTTCTCTTTTATTGTGTACGGGGATCACTGGGCTAAAGTGAGAATGCTCTGGCCGCCAATACATTTACCTCTTACCAAATTGGTATGAGGAATGATTCATATGCACACTGGTTTATCATGGACTCTCTCTCTCTCTCTCTCTCTCTCTCTCTCTCTCTCTCTCTCTCTCTCTCTCTCTCTCTCACAAACACTAACAGACAAACAAGCCTACTGACACATTTGCTATCTTGATAGCGCCTCCCGCGTCCATATGATAAATTCAATGCATATCGACAATGGTGTGCATATTAGGTTAATACCATCAAATGACGACGAATCCTTGCTAAGTATGTGGGTTGATACAAGATATATATGACTCAGTGGCACATTTGAGAGACCCGACGCACGTACCAGTTGAAAGTAGTTGGGACATGCCATAGAGCAGGCGTTGTGCAGAATTGGACTGATTACTACCTCTATCCTAAGTTGCTTTATAGCTGCAGTTAAACACTACGGCATTTTGGATGACATGAGCCATGGTGTTTCGGGGAGTGGATTTTATAGCATGCACGAAACAAGGATGTGTCGTCTTATCATATCTCAGACCATACTCTCTTGCTGTCAGACTTAAACCTACGTCTGTCACTTGGGCTGTTATGTACATGCACTAAGTATTATTTTATTTGCACAATTGCTTTAGTTCTGTAGTCATTCTAGCATCCATATCGAAGAGAATGAATAATACAAACAGTAGCATAATTGTCAGATCGATGTTTTAATTCTTTGAGGCAATGATGATACACGAATCACAATCAATACAATAGGTTATCGACTACACAGTGGATTCCCAGCATCCAGATTCTCATGTGACTGTGTACTTAGGATATCAATCCCCAACGTCTCGGCAGCTTCATCCGTGGTGACCGTGTCCTCCGTGGCCATGACCTCCGTGACCATGACCTCCGTGACCATGACCATGTCCTCCATGACCGTGACCACCATGTCCATGTCCATGACCTCCATGTCCGTGACCACCATGTCCATGACCACCATGTCCGTGGCCACCATGACCGTGAGCACTAGCCAAACCCAAAACGGCTGCCAGAGCTGGAAAATAAACAAAGACACGCCCATGTATAAAGCATTACACTTTATATAGTAGATGTTGAGGAGGATGTTGCTTGAAACTTGAAGCAACACACTTTCCTGTGAAATTAACACTTTTACGCTGTTGGAATATAGGATTTGGAGTTACAATACTGTCATATCACACACAAACAACTCCATTTTAAAGATTGCATGGGACATGTTACTTTCCAGCGTTTTATTTCGGACAGCTAATACCATTTAAACTGATATAGCATGACAACAGAATGATAATACTCACCAAGGCCAAGAAGTGCGGCGAAGTTAGAGAACTGCATATTGTATCGTAATGTCCTTCTTTGGTAAGCGAAAGGAAAAAACTGATGGCTGCCAGTTTTTTACGAACTTATATACCTCGCGATCGCGGAAATGGTAGAAAAATTATATCATAATGATATTATTGCATAAACTGCTTTGTAACGCTTGTGGTGATGTCACAGTGGTTTTAGCTACACACCAAGCACACCGCAGAGCTCCAAGGAAGCCTATTAATATCCCGCAAGCGATGCATGTGGTGATTTGCTGTCGGCTAAATGTTTTCGTTTTACACATACATGTAGTTCAACCCCCTTTATCAATTACCATTAGACTGGCCTTCACCATACCCTCTTACCTTTTGTCGGGACAAGAACTATTTCAATTGTCTCTGTGGCATGTATTCGATAACAATAACAAACTTAATTTGAACAAAGGACACAAAGTAATTTCTCCTTAACAGACAACACCTAAAAGCTGGGCCATATCTATATTAGGACATGCGGAGATCGTGGCGGGAGATTAATGCAAAAGTTCAAACGCTTGAGAAAAAGTAAAATTGAAAAAAGTGCAGTTGATGTAGAAATTAAACATCTGGTTAATTAATCTGATTTGGAAAGGTGCGCCGCATCCCCATGCATGCACAGAACATGCTGTTACACCTCTATAAAAGAGAACGTGCAGAAGGTAACTTTACGTTTTCTGAGGTTTGCATTCATCAGAACCATCAAATATGCATTTTCTTAAAGTCGCAGTGCTCCTTGTAGCAGGTGAGCATACCTCGTTGGTGCCTTAATGTAAATCTACACTAGTCACGCTGTATAATCGCCTGGCTGAAAGTTCAGATCATTTGTGAGAAAAGTTACTTGACAGTCACTGTCAATCTATATAGGAAACCTAAATATGATATGCCATCTACTCCAACTGTCAACATTTTATTAACGCGATGTGACTGTGTTTACGTCTTAATAATTGCTTTTAACTAGCCTGAACAGTACACATTATCAGCGTCGCAAATAATGTATTGTGTTTTCTCTTTCTGACAGTTCTTGCTGCAGTGTTCGGAACCAGCATGGCCAAGGGTCATGGTGGTGGTCATGGTCATGGTCATGGAGATGGTCATGGAGGTGGAAAGGGTCATGGCGGCAAAGGTCATGGTGGTGGCCATGGGGGCAAGGGACACGGAGGCCATGGTGGCGGACACGGGGGCAAAGGACATGGAGGCGGCCATGGAGGAAAGGGGCACCATGGATAAACATAGCAGCTGGTAGGTAGACGGTTAGATCTCACAATGGTTGTGTTGCAAACGTTCTTAACTGTGTTTTCCAAAGAACAATTAACGCCTGACGGGATGAACTCTTTCCTCGGGAATACTCGTTTCTGTAAACATAAAGTATATATCTCGGAGGCAATGTCCTCTGCAAATTTCAGTAGAAATGACATGCCTGATAACTTTGGCCTATTCTTCATTTCAGAAAGATGTGTCACGAGAAAGCCCTTGTTTTTTATTCCACTGCTGCTGGACAACGGGGAAACAACAACTCATGTAAAACATGATGATCTTGTATTTTGTTTGACCAGACCTCTGAATAAAAATACACTCCAAAGTGTTAAATCTGATTACACATTATCTTCTCTTTTATTGTGTACGGGGATCACTGGGCTAAAGTGAGAATGCTCTGGCCGCCAATACATTTACCTCTTACCAAATTGGTATGAGGAATGATTCATATGCACACTGGTTTATCATGGACTCTCTCTCTCTCTCTCTCTCTCTCTCTCTCTCTCTCTCTCTCTCTCTCTCTCTCTCTGTCTCTCTCTCTCTCTCTCTCTCTCACAAACACTAACAGACAAACAAGCCTACTGACACATTTGCTATCTTGATAGCGCCTCCCGCGTCCATATGATAAATTCAATGCATATCGACAATGGTGTGCATATTAGGTTAATACCATCAAATGACGACGAATCCTTGCTAAGTATGTGGGTTGATACAAGATATATATGACTCAGTGGCACATTTGAGAGACCCGACGCACGTACCAGTTGAAAGTAGTTGGGACATGCCATAGAGCAGGCGTTGTGCAGAATTGGACTGATTACTACCTCTATCCTAAGTTGCTTTATAGCTGCAGTTAAACACTACGGCATTTTGGATGACATGAGCCATGGTGTTTCGGGGAGTGGATTTTATAGCATGCACGAAACAAGGATGTGTCGTCTTATCATATCTCAGACCATACTCTCTTGCTGTCGGCTTAAACCGACGTCTGTCACTTGGGCTGTTATGTACATGCACTAAGTATTATTTTATTTGCACAATTGCTTTAGTTCTGTAGTCATTCTAGCATCCATATCGAAGAGAATGAATAATACAAACAGTAGCATAATTGTCAGATCGATGTTTTAATTCTTTGAGGCAATGATGATACACAAATCACAATCAATACAATAGGTTATCGACTACACAGTGGATTCCCAGCATCCAGATTCTCATGTGACTGTGTACTTAGGATATCAATCCCCAACGTCTCGGCAGCTTCATCCGTGGTGACCGTGTCCTCCGTGGCCATGACCTCCGTGACCATGACCTCCGTGACCATGACCATGTCCTCCATGACCGTGACCACCATGTCCATGTCCATGACCTCCATGTCCGTGACCACCATGTCCATGACCACCATGTCCGTGGCCACCATGACCGTGAGCACTAGCCAAACCCAAAACGGCTGCCAGAGCTGGAAAATAAACAAAGACACACCCATGTATAAAGCATTACACTTTATATAGTAGATGTTGAGGAGGATGTTGCTTGAAACTTGAAGCAACACACTTTCCTGTGAAATTAACACTTTTACGCTGTTGGAATATAGGATTTGGAGTTACAATACTGTCATATCACACACAAACAACTCCATTTTAAAGATTGCATGGGACATGTTACTTTCCAGCGTTTTATTTCGGACAGCTAATACCATTTAAACTGATATAGCATGACAACAGAATGATAATACTCACCAAGGCCAAGAAGTGCGGCGAAGTTAGAGAACTGCATATTGTATCGTAATGTCCTTCTTTGGTAAGCGAAAGGAAAAAACTGATGGCTGCCAGTTTTTTACGAACTTATATACCTCGCGATCGCGGTAATGGTAGAAAAATTATATCATAATGATATTATTGCATAAACTGCTTTGTAACGCTTGTGGTGATGTCACAGTGGTTTTAGCTACACACCAAGCACACCGCAGAGCTCCAAGGAAGCCTATTAATATCCCGCAAGCGATGCATGTGGTGATTTGCTGTCGGCTAAATGTTTTCGTTTTACACATACATGTAGTTCAACCCCCTTTATCAATTACCATTAGACTGGCCTTCACCATACCCTCTTACCTTTTGTCGGGACAAGAACTATTTCAATTGTCTCTGTGGCATGTATTCGATAACAATAACAAACTTAATTTGAACAAAGGACACAAAGTAATTTCTCCTTAACAGACAACACCTAAAAGCTGGGCCATATCTATATTAGGACATGCGGAGATCGTGGCGGGAGATTAATGCAAAAGTTCAAACGCTTGAGAAAAAGTAAAATTGAAAAAAGTGCAGTTGATGTAGAAATTAAACATCTGGTTAATTAATCTGATTTGGAAAGGTGCGCCGCATCCCCATGCATGCACAGAACATGCTGTTACACCTCTATAAAAGAGAACGTGCAGAAGGTAACTTTACGTTTTCTGAGGTTTGCATTCATCAGAACCATCAAATATGCATTTTCTTAAAGTCGCAGTGCTCCTTGTAGCAGGTGAGCATACCTCGTTGGTGCCTTAATGTAAATCTACACTAGTCACGCTGTATAATCGCCTGGCTGAAAGTTCAGATCATTTGTGAGAAAAGTTACTTGACAGTCACTGTCAATCTATATAGGAAACCTAAATATGATATGCCATCTACTCCAACTGTCAACATTTTATTAACGCGATGTGACTGTGTTTACGTCTTAATAATTGCTTTTAACTAGCCTGAACAGTACACATTATCAGCGTCGAAAATAATGTATTGTTGTTTTCTCTTTCTGACAGTTCTTGCTGCAGTGTTCGGAACCAGCATGGCCAAGGGTCATGGTGGTGGTCATGGTCATGGTCATGGAGGTGGAAAGGGTCATGGCGGCAAAGGTCATGGTGGTGGCCATGGGGGCAAGGGACACGGAGGCCATGGTGGCGGACACGGGGGCAAAGGACATGGAGGCGGCCATGGAGGAAAGGGGCACCATGGATAAACATAGCAGCTGGTAGGTAGACGGTTAGATCTCACAATGGTTGTGTTGCAAACGTTCTTAACTGTGTTTTCCAAAGAACAATTAACGCCTGACGGGATGAACTCTTTCCTCGGGAATACTCGTTTCTGTAAACATAAAGTATATATCTCGGAGGCAATGTCCTCTGCAAATTTCAGTAGAAATGACATGCCTGATAACTTTGGCCTATTCTTCATTTCAGAAAGATGTGTCACGAGAAAGCCCTTGTTTTTTATTCCACTGCTGCTGGACAACGGGGAAACAACAACTCATGTAAAACATGATGATCTTGTATTTTGTTTGACCAGACCTCTGAATAAAAATACACTCCAAAGTGTTAAATCTGATTACACATTATCTTCTCTTTTATTGTGTACGGGGATCACTGGGCTAAAGTGAGAATGCTCTGGCCGCCAATACATTTACCTCTTACCAAATTGGTATGAGGAATGATTCATATGCACACTGGTTTATCATGGACTCTTTCTCTCTCTCTCTCTCTCTCTCTCTCTCTCTGTCTCTCTCTCTCTCTCTCTCTCTCTCTCACAAACACTAACAGACAAACAAGCCTACTGACACATTTGCTATCTTGATAGCGCCTCCCGCGTCCATATGATAAATTCAATGCATATCGACAATGGTGTGCATATTAGGTTAATACCATCAAATGACGACGAATCCTTGCTAAGTATGTGGGTTGATACAAGATATATATGACTCAGTGGCACATTTGAGAGACCCGACGCACGTACCAGTTGAAAGTAGTTGGGACATGCCATAGAGCAGGCGTTGTGCAGAATTGGACTGATTACTACCTCTATCCTAAGTTGCTTTATAGCTGCAGTTAAACACTACGGCATTTTGGATGACATGCGCCATGGTGTTTCGGGGAGTGGATTTTATAGCATGCACGAAACAAGGATGTGTCGTCTTATCATATCTCAGACCATACTCTCTTGCTGTCGGCTTAAACCGACGTCTGTCACTTGGGCTGTTATGTACATGCACTAAGTATTATTTTATTTGCACAATTGCTTTAGTTCTGTAGTCATTCTAGCATCCATATCGAAGAGAATGAATAATACAAACAGTAGCATAATTGTCAGATCGATGTTTTAATTCTTTGAGGCAATGATGATACACGAATCACAATCAATACAATAGGTTATCGACTACACAGTGGATTCCCAGCATCCAGATTCTCATGTGACTGTGTACTTAGGATATCAATCCCCAACGTCTCGGCAGCTTCATCCGTGGTGACCGTGTCCTCCGTGGCCATGACCTCCGTGACCATGACCTCCGTGACCATGACCATGTCCTCCATGACCGTGACCACCATGTCCATGTCCATGACCTCCATGTCCGTGACCACCATGTCCATGACCACCATGTCCGTGGCCACCATGACCGTGAGCACTAGCCAAACCCAAAACGGCTGCCAGAGCTGGAAAATAAACAAAGACACGCCCATGTATAAAGCATTACACTTTATATAGTAGATGTTGAGGAGGATGTTGCTTGAAACTTGAAGCAACACACTTTCCTGTGAAATTAACACTTTTACGCTGTTGGAATATAGGATTTGGAGTTACAATACTGTCATATCACACACAAACAACTCCATTTTAAAGATTGCATGGGACATGTTACTTTCCAGCGTTTTATTTCGGACAGCTAATACCATTTAAACTGATATAGCATGACAACAGAATGATAATACTCACCAAGGCCAAGAAGTGCGGCGAAGTTAGAGAACTGCATATTGTATCGTAATGTCCTTCTTTGGTAAGCGAAAGGAAAAAACTGATGGCTGCCAGTTTTTTACGAACTTATATACCTCGCGATCGCGGTAATGGTAGAAAAATTATATCATAATGATATTATTGCATAAACTGCTTTGTAACGCTTGTGGTGATGTCACAGTGGTTTTAGCTACACACCAAGCACACCGCAGAGCTCCAAGGAAGCCTATTAATATCCCGCAAGCGATGCATGTGGTGATTTGCTGTCGGCTAAATGTTTTCGTTTTACACATACATGTAGTTCAACCCCCTTTATCAATTACCATTAGACTGGCCTTCACCATACCCTCTTACCTTTTGTCGGGACAAGAACTATTTCAATTGTCTCTGTGGCATGTATTCGATAACAATAACAAACTTAATTTGAACAAAGGACACAAAGTAATTTCTCCTTAACAGACAACACCTAAAAGCTGGGCCATATCTATATTAGGACATGCGGAGATCGTGGCGGGAGATTAATGCAAAAGTTCAAACGCTTGAGAAAAAGTAAAATTGAAAAAAGTGCAGTTGATGTAGAAATTAAACATCTGGTTAATTAATCTGATTTGGAAAGGTGCGCCGCATCCCCATGCATGCACAGAACATGCTGTTACACCTCTATAAAAGAGAACGTGCAGAAGGTAACTTTACGTTTTCTGAGGTTTGCATTCATCAGAACCATCAAATATGCATTTTCTTAAAGTCGCAGTGCTCCTTGTAGCAGGTGAGCATACCTCGTTGGTGCCTTAATGTAAATCTACACTAGTCACGCTGTATAATCGCCTGGCTGAAAGTTCAGATCATTTGTGAGAAAAGTTACTTGACAGTCACTGTCAATCTATATAGGAAACCTAAATATGATATGCCATCTACTCCAACTGTCAACATTTTATTAACGCGATGTGACTGTGTTTACGTCTTAATAATTGCTTTTAACTAGCCTGAACAGTACACATTATCAGCGTCGCAAATAATGTATTGTGTTTTCTCTTTCTGACAGTTCTTGCTGCAGTGTTCGGAACCAGCATGGCCAAGGGTCATGGTGGTGGTCATGGTCATGGTCATGGAGGTGGTCATGGAGGTGGAAAGGGTCATGGCGGCAAAGGTCATGGTGGTGGCCATGGGGGCAAGGGACACGGAGGCCATGGTGGCGGACACGGGGGCAAAGGACATGGAGGCGGCCATGGAGGAAAGGGGCACCATGGATAAACATAGCAGCTGGTAGGTAGACGGTTAGATCTCACAATGGTTGTGTTGCAAACGTTCTTAACTGTGTTTTCCAAAGAACAATTAACGCCTGACGGGATGAACTCTTTCCTCGGGAATACTCGTTTCTGTAAACATAAAGTATATATCTCGGAGGCAATGTCCTCTGCAAATTTCAGTAGAAATGACATGCCTGATAACTTTGGCCTATTCTTCATTTCAGAAAGATGTGTCACGAGAAAGCCCTTGTTTTTTATTCCACTGCTGCTGGACAACGGGGAAACAACAACTCATGTAAAACATGATGATCTTGTATTTTGTTTGACCAGACCTCTGAATAAAAATACACTCCAAAGTGTTAAATCTGATTACACATTATCTTCTCTTTTATTGTGTACGGGGATCACTGGGCTAAAGTGAGAATGCTCTGGCCGCCAATACATTTACCTCTTACCAAATTGGTATGAGGAATGAATCATATGCACACTGGTTTATCATGGACTCTCTCTCTCTCTCTCTCTCTCTCTCTCTCTCTCTCTCTCTCTCTCTCTCTCTCTCTCTCTCTCTCTCACACAAACACTAACAGACAAACAAGCCTACTGACACATTTGCTATCTTGATAGCGCCTCCCGCGTCCATATGATAAATTCAATGCATATCGACAATGGTGTGCATATTAGGTTAATACCATCAAATGACGACGAATCCTTGCTAAGTATGTGGGTTGATACAAGATATATATGACTCAGTGGCACATTTGAGAGACCCGACGCACGTACCAGTTGAAAGTAGTTGGGACATGCCATAGAGCAGGCGTTGTGCAGAATTGGACTGATTACTACCTCTATCCTAAGTTGCTTTATAGCTGCAGTTAAACACTACGGCATTTTGGATGACATGAGCCATGGTGTTTCGGGGAGTGGATTTTATAGCATGCACGAAACAAGGATGTGTCGTCTTATCATATCTCAGACCATACTCTCTTGCTGTCAGACTTAAACCTACGTCTGTCACTTGGGCTGTTATGTACATGCACTAAGTATTATTTTATTTGCACAATTGCTTTAGTTCTGTAGTCATTCTAGCATCCATATCGAAGAGAATGAATAATACAAACAGTAGCATAATTGTCAGATCGATGTTTTAATTCTTTGAGGCAATGATGATACACGAATCACAATCAATACAATAGGTTATCGACTACACAGTGGATTCCCAGCATCCAGATTCTCATGTGACTGTGTACTTAGGATATCAATCCCCAACGTCTCGGCAGCTTCATCCGTGGTGACCGTGTCCTCCGTGGCCATGACCTCCGTGACCATGACCTCCGTGACCATGACCATGTCCTCCATGACCGTGACCACCATGTCCATGTCCATGACCTCCATGTCCGTGACCACCATGTCCATGACCACCATGTCCGTGGCCACCATGACCGTGAGCACTAGCCAAACCCAAAACGGCTGCCAGAGCTGGAAAATAAACAAAGACACACCCATGTATAAAGCATTACACTTTATATAGTAGATGTTGAGGAGGATGTTGCTTGAAACTTGAAGCAACACACTTTCCTGTGAAATTAACACTTTTACGCTGTTGGAATATAGGATTTGGAGTTACAATACTGTCATATCACACACAAACAACTCCATTTTAAAGATTGCATGGGACATGTTACTTTCCAGCGTTTTATTTCGGACAGCTAATACCATTTAAACTGATATAGCATGACAACAGAATGATAATACTCACCAAGGCCAAGAAGTGCGGCGAAGTTAGAGAACTGCATATTGTATCGTAATGTCCTTCTTTGGTAAGCGAAAGGAAAAAACTGATGGCTGCCAGTTTTTTACGAACTTATATACCTCGCGATCGCGGAAATGGTAGAAAAATTATATCATAATGATATTATTGCATAAACTACTTTGTAACGCTTGTGGTGATGTCACAGTGGTTTTAGCTACACACCAAGCACACCGCAGAGCTCCAAGGAAGCCTATTAATATCCCGCAAGCGATGCATGTGGTGATTTGCTGTCGGCTAAATGTTTTCGTTTTACACATACATGTAGTTCAACCCCCTTTATCAATTACCATTAGACTGGCCTTCACCATACCCTCTTACCTTTTGTCGGGACAAGAACTATTTCAATTGTCTCTGTGGCATGTATTCGATAACAATAACAAACTTAATTTGAACAAAGGACACAAAGTAATTTCTCCTTAACAGACAACACCTAAAAGCTGGGCCATATCTATATTAGGACATGCGGAGATCGTGGCGGGAGATTGATGCAAAAGTTCAAACGCTTGAGAAAAAGTAAAATTGAAAAAAGTGCAGTTGATGTAGAAATTAAACATCTGGTTAATTAATCTGATTTGGAAAGGTGCGCCGCATCCCCATGCATGCACAGAACATGCTGTTACACCTCTATAAAAGAGAACGTGCAGAAGGTAACTTTACGTTTTCTGAGGTTTGCATTCATCAGAACCATCAAATATGCATCTTCTTAAAGTCGCAGTGCTCCTTGTAGCAGGTGAGCATACCTCGTTGGTGCCTAAATGTAAATCTACACTAGTCACGCTGTATAATCGCCTGGCTGAAAGTTCAGATCATTTGTGAGAAAAGTTACTTGACAGTCACTGTCAATCTATATAGGAAACCTAAATATGATATGCCATCTACTCCAACTGTCAACATTTTATTAACGCGATGTGACTGTGTTTACGTCTTAATAATTGCTTTTAACTAGCCTGAACAGTACACATTATCAGCGTCGCAAATAATGTATTGTGTTTTCTCTTTCTGACAGTTCTTGCTGCAGTGTTCGGAACCAGCATGGCCAAGGGTCATGGTGGTGGTCATGGTCATGGTCATGGAGGTGGTCATGGAGGTGGAAAGGGTCATGGCGGCAAAGGTCATGGTGGTGGCCATGGGGGCAAGGGACACGGAGGCCATGGTGGCGGACACGGGGGCAAAGGACATGGAGGCGGCCATGGAGGAAAGGGGCACCATGGATAAACATAGCAGCTGGTAGGTAGACGGTTAGATCTCACAATGGTTGTGTTGCAAACGTTCTTAACTGTGTTTTCCAAAGAACAATTAACGCCTGACGGGATGAACTCTTTCCTCGGGAATACTCGTTTCTGTAAACATAAAGTATATATCTCGGAGGCAATGTCCTCTGCAAATTTCAGTAGAAATGACATGCCTGATAACTTTGGCCTATTCTTCATTTCAGAAAGATGTGTCACGAGAAAGCCCTTGTTTTTTATTCCACTGCTGCTGGACAACGGGGAAACAACAACTCATGTAAAACATGATGATCTTGTATTTTGTTTGACCAGACCTCTGAATAAAAATACACTCCAAAGTGTTAAATCTGATTACACATTATCTTCTCTTTTATTGTGTACGGGGATCACTGGGCTAAAGTGAGAATGCTCTGGCCGCCAATACATTTACCTCTTACCAAATTGGTATGAGGAATGATTCATATGCACACTGGTTTATCATGGACTCTCTCTCTCTCTCTCTCTCTCTCTCTCTCTCTCTCTCTCTCTCTCTCTCTCTCTCTCTCTCTCTCTCTCTCTCTCTCTCTCTCACACAAACACTAACAGACAAACAAGCCTACTGACACATTTGCTATCTTGATAGCGCCTCCCGCGTCCATATGATAAATTCAATGCATATCGACAATGGTGTGCATATTAGGTTAATACCATCAAATGACGACGAATCCTTGCTAAGTATGTGGGTTGATACAAGATATATATGACTCAGTGGCACATTTGAGAGACCCGACGCACGTACCAGTTGAAAGTAGTTGGGACATGCCATAGAGCAGGCGTTGTGCAGAATTGGACTGATTACTACCTCTATCCTAAGTTGCTTTATAGCTGCAGTTAAACACTACGGCATTTTGGATGACATGAGCCATGGTGTTTCGGGGAGTGGATTTTATAGCATGCACGAAACAAGGATGTGTCGTCTTATCATATCTCAGACCATACTCTCTTGCTGTCAGACTTAAACCTACGTCTGTCACTTGGGCTGTTATGTACATGCACTAAGTATTATTTTATTTGCACAATTGCTTTAGTTCTGTAGTCATTCTAGCATCCATATCGAAGAGAATGAATAATACAAACAGTAGCATAATTGTCAGATCGATGTTTTAATTCTTTGAGGCAATGATGATACACGAATCACAATCAATACAATAGGTTATCGACTACACAGTGGATTCCCAGCATCCAGATTCTCATGTGACTGTGTACTTAGGATATCAATCCCCAACGTCTCGGCAGCTTCATCCGTGGTGACCGTGTCCTCCGTGGCCATGACCTCCGTGACCATGACCTCCGTGACCATGACCATGTCCTCCATGACCGTGACCACCATGTCCATGTCCATGACCTCCATGTCCGTGACCACCATGTCCATGACCACTATGTCCGTGGCCACCATGACCGTGAGCACTAGCCAAACCCAAAACGGCTGCCAGAGCTGGAAAATAAACAAAGACACACCCATGTATAAAGCATTACACTTTATATAGTAGATGTTGAGGAGGATGTTGCTTGAAACTTGAAGCAACACACTTTCCTGTGAAATTAACACTTTTACGCTGTTGGAATATAGGATTTGGAGTTACAATACTGTCATATCACACACAAACAACTCCATTTTAAAGATTGCATGGGACATGTTACTTTCCAGCGTTTTATTTCGGACAGCTAATACCATTTAAACTGATATAGCATGACAACAGAATGATAATACTCACCAAGGCCAAGAAGTGCGGCGAAGTTAGAGAACTGCATATTGTATCGTAATGTCCTTCTTTGGTAAGCGAAAGGAAAAAACTGATGGCTGCCAGTTTTTTACGAACTTATATACCTCGCGATCGCGGAAATGGTAGAAAAATTATATCATAATGATATTATTGCATAAACTGCTTTGTAACGCTTGTGGTGATGTCACAGTGGTTTTAGCTACACACCAAGCACACCGCAGAGCTCCAAGGAAGCCTATTAATATCCCGCAAGCGATGCATGTGGTGATTTGCTGTCGGCTAAATGTTTTCGTTTTACACATACATGTAGTTCAACCCCCTTTATCAATTACCATTAGACTGGCCTTCACCATACCCTCTTACCTTTTGTCGGGACAAGAACTATTTCAATTGTCTCTGTGGCATGTATTCGATAACAATAACAAACTTAATTTGAACAAAGGACACAAAGTAATTTCTCCTTAACAGACAACACCTAAAAGCTGGGCCATATCTATATTAGGACATGCGGAGATCGTGGCGGGAGATTGATGCAAAAGTTCAAACGCTTGAGAAAAAGTAAAATTGAAAAAAGTGCAGTTGATGTAGAAATTAAACATCTGGTTAATTAATCTGATTTGGAAAGGTGGGCCGCATCCCCATGCATGCACAGAACATGCTGTTACACCTCTATAAAAGAGAACGTGCAGAAGGTAACTTTACGTTTTCTGAGGTTTGCATTCATCAGAACCATCAAATATGCATCTTCTTAAAGTCGCAGTGCTCCTTGTAGCAGGTGAGCATACCTCGTTGGTGCCTAAATGTAAATCTACACTAGTCACGCTGTATAATCGCCTGGCTGAAAGTTCAGATCATTTGTGAGAAAAGTTACTTGACAGTCACTGTCAATCTATATAGGAAACCTAAATATGATATGCCATCTACTCCAACTGTCAACATTTTATTAACGCGATGTGACTGTGTTTACGTCTTAATAATTGCTTTTAACTAGCCTGAACAGTACACATTATCAGCGTCGCAAATAATGTATTGTGTTTTCTCTTTCTGACAGTTCTTGCTGCAGTGTTCGGAACCAGCATGGCCAAGGGTCATGGTGGTGGTCATGGTCATGGTCATGGAGGTGGTCATGGAGGTGGAAAGGGTCATGGCGGCAAAGGTCATGGTGGTGGCCATGGGGGCAAGGGACACGGAGGCCATGGTGGCGGACACGGGGGCAAAGGACATGGAGGCGGCCATGGAGGAAAGGGGCACCATGGATAAACATAGCAGCTGGTAAGTAGACGGTTAGATCTCACAATGGTTGTGTTGCAAACGTTCTTAACTGTGTTTTCCAAAGAACAATTAACGCCTGACGGGATGAACTCTTTCCTCGGGAATACTCGTTTCTGTAAACATAAAGTATATATCTCGGAGGCAATGTCCTCTGCAAATTTCAGTAGAAATGACATGCCTGATAACTTTGGCCTATTCTTCATTTCAGAAAGATGTGTCACGAGAAAGCCCTTGTTTTTTATTCCACTGCTGCTGGACAACGGGGAAACAACAACTCATGTAAAACATGATGATCTTGTATTTTGTTTGACCAGACCTCTGAATAAAAATACACTCCAAAGTGTTAAATCTGATTACACATTATCTTCTCTTTTATTGTGTACGGGGATCACTGGGCTAAAGTGAGAATGCTCTGGCCGCCAATACATTTACCTCTTACCAAATTGGTATGAGGAATGATTCATATGCACACTGGTTTATCATGGACTCTCTCTCTCTCTCTCTCTCTCTCTCTCTCTCTCTCTCTCTCTCTCTCTCTCTCTCTCTCTCTCTCTCTCACACAAACACTAACAGACAAACAAGCCTACTGACACATTTGCTATCTTGATAGCGCCTCCCGCGTCCATATGATAAATTCAATGCATATCGACAATGGTGTGCATATTAGGTTAATACCATCAAATGACGACGAATCCTTGCTAAGTATGTGGGTTGATACAAGATATATATGACTCAGTGGCACATTTGAGAGACCCGACGCACGTACCAGTTGAAAGTAGTTGGGACATGCCATAGAGCAGGCGTTGTGCAGAATTGGACTGATTACTACCTCTATCCTAAGTTGCTTTATAGCTGCAGTTAAACACTACGGCATTTTGGATGACATGAGCCATGGTGTTTCGGGGAGTGGATTTTATAGCATGCACGAAACAAGGATGTGTCGTCTTATCATATCTCAGACCATATTCTCTTGCTGTCAGACTTAAACCTACGTCTGTCACTTGGGCTGTTATGTACATGCACTAAGTATTATTTTATTTGCACAATTGCTTTAGTTCTGTAGTCATTCTAGCATCCATATAGAAGAGAATGAATAATACAAACAGTAGCATAATTGTCAGATCGATGTTTTAATTCTTTGAGGCAATGATGATACACGAATCACAATCAATACAATAGGTTATCGACTACACAGTGGATTCCCAGCATCCAGATTCTCATGTGACTGTGTACTTAGGATATCAATCCCCAACGTCTCGGCAGCTTCATCCGTGGTGACCGTGTCCTCCGTGGCCATGACCTCCGTGACCATGACCTCCGTGACCATGACCATGTCCTCCATGACCGTGACCACCATGTCCATGTCCATGACCTCCATGTCCGTGACCACCATGTCCATGACCACCATGTCCGTGGCCACCATGACCGTGAGCACTAGCCAAACCCAAAACGGCTGCCAGAGCTGGAAAATAAACAAAGACACGCCCATGTATAAAGCATTACACTTTATATAGTAGATGTTGAGGAGGATGTTGCTTGAAACTTGAAGCAACACACTTTCCTGTGAAATTAACACTTTTACGCTGTTGGAATATAGGATTTGGAGTTACAATACTGTCATATCACACACAAACAACTCCATTTTAAAGATTGCATGGGACATGTTACTTTCCAGCGTTTTATTTCGGACAGCTAATACCATTTAAACTGATATAGCATGACAACAGAATGATAATACTCACCAAGGCCAAGAAGTGCGGCGAAGTTAGAGAACTGCATATTGTATCGTAATGTCCTTCTTTGGTAAGCGAAAGGAAAAAACTGATGGCTGCCAGTTTTTTACGAACTTATATACCTCGCGATCGCGGAAATGGTAGAAAAATTATATCATAATGATATTATTGCATAAACTGCTTTGTAACGCTTGTGGTGATGTCACAGTGGTTTTAGCTACACACCAAGCACAACGCAGAGCTCCAAGGAAGCCTATTAATATCCCGCAAGCGATGCATGTGGTGATTTGCTGTCGGCTAAATGTTTTCGTTTTACACATACATGTAGTTCAACCCCCTTTATCAATTACCATTAGACTGGCCTTCACCATACCCTCTTACCTTTTGTCGGGACAAGAACTATTTCAATTGTCTCTGTGGCATGTATTCGATAACAATAACAAACTTAATTTGAACAAAGGACACAAAGTAATTTCTCCTTAACAGACAACACCTAAAAGCTGGGCCATATCTATATTAGGACATGCGGAGATCGTGGCGGGAGATTGATGCAAAAGTTCAAACGCTTGAGAAAAAGTAAAATTGAAAAAAGTGCAGTTGATGTAGAAATTAAACATCTGGTTAATTAATCTGATTTGGAAAGGTGGGCCGCATCCCCATGCATGCACAGAACATGCTGTTACACCTCTATAAAAGAGAACGTGCAGAAGGTAACTTTACGTTTTCTGAGGTTTGCATTCATCAGAACCATCAAATATGCATCTTCTTAAAGTCGCAGTGCTCCTTGTAGCAGGTGAGCATACCTCGTTGGTGCCTAAATGTAAATCTACACTAGTCACGCTGTATAATCGCCTGGCTGAAAGTTCAGATCATTTGTGAGAAAAGTTACTTGACAGTCACTGTCAATCTATATAGGAAACCTAAATATGATATGCCATCTACTCCAACTGTCAACATTTTATTAACGCGATGTGACTGTGTTTACGTCTTAATAATTGCTTTTAACTAGCCTGAACAGTACACATTATCAGCGTCGCAAATAATGTATTGTGTTTTCTCTTTCTGACAGTTCTTGCTGCAGTGTTCGGAACCAGCATGGCCAAGGGTCATGGTGGTGGTCATGGTCATGGTCATGGAGGTGGTCATGGAGGTGGAAAGGGTCATGGCGGCAAAGGTCATGGTGGTGGCCATGGGGGCAAGGGACACGGAGGCCATGGTGGCGGACACGGGGGCAAAGGACATGGAGGCGGCCATGGAGGAAAGGGGCACCATGGATAAACATAGCAGCTGGTAAGTAGACGGTTAGATCTCACAATGGTTGTGTTGCAAACGTTCTTAACTGTGTTTTCCAAAGAACAATTAACGCCTGACGGGATGAACTCTTTCCTCGGGAATACTCGTTTCTGTAAACATAAAGTATATATCTCGGAGGCAATGTCCTCTGCAAATTTCAGTAGAAATGACATGCCTGATAACTTTGGCCTATTCTTCATTTCAGAAAGATGTGTCACGAGAAAGCCCTTGTTTTTTATTCCACTGCTGCTGGACAACGGGGAAACAACAACTCATGTAAAACATGATGATCTTGTATTTTGTTTGACCAGACCTCTGAATAAAAATACACTCCAAAGTGTTAAATCTGATTACACATTATCTTCTCTTTTATTGTGTACGGGGATCACTGGGCTAAAGTGAGAATGCTCTGGCCGCCAATACATTTACCTCTTACCAAATTGGTATGAGGAATGATTCATATGCACACTGGTTTATCATGGACTCTCTCTCTCTCTCTCTCTCTCTCTCTCTCTCTCTCTCTCTCTCTCTCTCTCTCTCTCTCTCTCTCTCTCTCTCTCTCACAAACACTAACAGACAAACAAGCCTACTGACACATTTGCTATCTTGATAGCGCCTCCCGCGTCCATATGATAAATTCAATGCATATCGACAATGGTGTGCATATTAGGTTAATACCATCAAATGACGACGAATCCTTGCTAAGTATGTGGGTTGATACAAGATATATATGACTCAGTGGCACATTTGAGAGACCCGACGCACGTACCAGTTGAAAGTAGTTGGGACATGCCATAGAGCAGGCGTTGTGCAGAATTGGACTGATTACTACCTCTATCCTAAGTTGCTTTATAGCTGCAGTTAAACACTACGGCATTTTGGATGACATGAGCCATGGTGTTTCGGGGAGTGGATTTTATAGCATGCACGAAACAAGGATGTGTCGTCTTATCATATCTCAGACCATACTCTCTTGCTGTCAGACTTAAACCTACGTCTGTCACTTGGGCTGTTATGTACATGCACTAAGTATTATTTTATTTGCACAATTGCTTTAGTTCTGTAGTCATTCTAGCATCCATATCGAAGAGAATGAATAATACAAACAGTAGCATAATTGTCAGATCGATGTTTTAATTCTTTGAGGCAATGATGATACACGAATCACAATCAATACAATAGGTTATCGACTACACAGTGGATTCCCAGCATCCAGATTCTCATGTGACTGTGTACTTAGGATATCAATCCCCAACGTCTCGGCAGCTTCATCCGTGGTGACCGTGTCCTCCGTGGCCATGACCTCCGTGACCATGACCTCCGTGACCATGACCATGTCCTCCATGACCGTGACCACCATGTCCATGTCCATGACCTCCATGTCCGTGACCACCATGTCCATGACCACCATGTCCGTGGCCACCATGACCGTGAGCACTAGCCAAACCCAAAACGGCTGCCAGAGCTGGAAAATAAACAAAGACACGCCCATGTATAAAGCATTACACTTTATATAGTAGATGTTGAGGAGGATGTTGCTTGAAACTTGAAGCAACACACTTTCCTGTGAAATTAACACTTTTACGCTGTTGGAATATAGGATTTGGAGTTACAATACTGTCATATCACACACAAACAACTCCATTTTAAAGATTGCATGGGACATGTTACTTTCCAGCGTTTTATTTCGGACAGCTAATACCATTTAAACTGATATAGCATGACAACAGAATGATAATACTCACCAAGGCCAAGAAGTGCGGCGAAGTTAGAGAACTGAATATTGTATCGTAATGTCCTTCTTTGGTAAGCGAAAGGAAAAAACTGATGGCTGCCAGTTTTTTACGAACTTATATACCTCGCGATCGCGGAAATGGTAGAAAAATTATATCATAATGATATTATTGCATAAACTGCTTTGTAACGCTTGTGGTGATGTCACAGTGGTTTTAGCTACACACCAAGCACACCGCAGAGCTCCAAGGAAGCCTATTAATATCCCGCAAGCGATGCATGTGGTGATTTGCTGTCGGCTAAATGTTTTCGTTTTACACATACATGTAGTTCAACCCCCTTTTTCAATTACCATTAGACTGGCCTTCACCATACCCTCTTACCTTTTGTCGGGACAAGAACTATTTCAATTGTCTCTGTGGCATGTATTCGATAACAATAACAAACTTAATTTGAACAAAGGACACAAAGTAATTTCTCCTTAACAGACAACACCTAAAAGCTGGGCCATATCTATATTAGGACATGCGGAGATCGTGGCGGGAGATTGATGCAAAAGTTCAAACGCTTGAGAAAAAGTAAAATTGAAAAAAGTGCAGTTGATGTAGAAATTAAACATCTGGTTAATTAATCTGATTTGGAAAGGTGCGCCGCATCCCCATGCATGCACAGAACATGCTGTTACACCTCTATAAAAGAGAACGTGCAGAAGGTAACTTTACGTTTTCTGAGGTTTGCATTCATCAGAACCATCAAATATGCATCTTCTTAAAGTCGCAGTGCTCCTTGTAGCAGGTGAGCATACCTCGTTGGTGCCTAAATGTAAATCTACACTAGTCACGCTGTATAATCGCCTGGCTGAAAGTTCAGATCATTTGTGAGAAAAGTTACTTGACAGTCACTGTCAATCTATATAGGAAACCTAAATATGATATGCCATCTACTCCAACTGTCAACATTTTATTAACGCGATGTGACTGTGTTTACGTCTTAATAATTGCTTTTAACTAGCCTGAACAGTACACATTATCAGCGTCGCAAATAATGTATTGTGTTTTCTCTTTCTGACAGTTCTTGCTGCAGTGTTCGGAACCAGCATGGCCAAGGGTCATGGTGGTGGTCATGGTCATGGTCATGGAGGTGGTCATGGAGGTGGAAAGGGTCATGGCGGCAAAGGTCATGGTGGTGGCCATGGGGGCAAGGGACACGGAGGCCATGGTGGCGGACACGGGGGCAAAGGACATGGAGGCGGCCATGGAGGAAAGGGGCACCATGGATAAACATAGCAGCTGGTAAGTAGACGGTTAGATCTCACAATGGTTGTGTTGCAAACGTTCTTAACTGTGTTTTCCAAAGAACAATTAACGCCTGACGGGATGAACTCTTTCCTCGGGAATACTCGTTTCTGTAAACATAAAGTATATATCTCGGAGGCAATGTCCTCTGCAAATTTCAGTAGAAATGACATGCCTGATAACTTTGGCCTATTCTTCATTTCAGAAAGATGTGTCACGAGAAAGCCCTTGTTTTTTATTCCACTGCTGCTGGACAACGGGGAAACAACAACTCATGTAAAACATGATGATCTTGTATTTTGTTTGACCAGACCTCTGAATAAAAATACACTCCAAAGTGTTAAATCTGATTACACATTATCTTCTCTTTTATTGTGTACGGGGATCACTGGGCTAAAGTGAGAATGCTCTGGCCGCCAATACATTTACCTCTTACCAAATTGGTATGAGGAATGATTCATATGCACACTGGTTTATCATGGACTCTTTCTCTCTCTCTCTCTCTCTCTCTCTCTCTCTCTGTCTCTCTCTCTCTCTCTCTCTCTCTCTCACAAACACTAACAGACAAACAAGCCTACTGACACATTTGCTATCTTGATAGCGCCTCCCGCGTCCATATGATAAATTCAATGCATATCGACAATGGTGTGCATATTAGGTTAATACCATCAAATGACGACGAATCCTTGCTAAGTATGTGGGTTGATACAAGATATATATGACTCAGTGGCACATTTGAGAGACCCGACGCACGTACCAGTTGAAAGTAGTTGGGACATGCCATAGAGCAGGCGTTGTGCAGAATTGGACTGATTACTACCTCTATCCTAAGTTGCTTTATAGCTGCAGTTAAACACTACGGCATTTTGGATGACATGAGCCATGGTGTTTCGGGGAGTGGATTTTATAGCATGCACGAAACAAGGATGTGTCGTCTTATCATATCTCAGACCATACTCTCTTGCTGTCAGACTTAAACCTACGTCTGTCACTTGGGCTGTTATGTACATGCACTAAGTATTATTTTATTTGCACAATTGCTTTAGTTCTGTAGTCATTCTAGCATCCATATCGAAGAGAATGAATAATACAAACAGTAGCATAATTGTCAGATCGATGTTTTAATTCTTTGAGGCAATGATGATACACGAATCACAATCAATACAATAGGTTATCGACTACACAGTGGATTCCCAGCATCCAGATTCTCATGTGACTGTGTACTTAGGATATCAATCCCCAACGTCTCGGCAGCTTCATCCGTGGTGACCGTGTCCTCCGTGGCCATGACCTCCGTGACCATGACCTCCGTGACCATGACCATGTCCTCCATGACCGTGACCACCATGTCCATGTCCATGACCTCCATGTCCGTGACCACCATGTCCATGACCACCATGTCCGTGGCCACCATGACCGTGAGCACTAGCCAAACCCAAAACGGCTGCCAGAGCTGGAAAATAAACAAAGACACGCCCATGTATAAAGCATTACACTTTATATAGTAGATGTTGAGGAGGATGTTGCTTGAAACTTGAAGCAACACACTTTCCTGTGAAATTAACACTTTTACGCTGTTGGAATATAGGATTTGGAGTTACAATACTGTCATATCACACACAAACAACTCCATTTTAAAGATTGCATGGGACATGTTACTTTCCAGCGTTTTATTTCGGACAGCTAATACCATTTAAACTGATATAGCATGACAACAGAATGATAATACTCACCAAGGCCAAGAAGTGCGGCGAAGTTAGAGAACTGAATATTGTATCGTAATGTCCTTCTTTGGTAAGCGAAAGGAAAAAACTGATGGCTGCCAGTTTTTTACGAACTTATATACCTCGCGATCGCGGAAATGGTAGAAAAATTATATCATAATGATATTATTGCATAAACTGCTTTGTAACGCTTGTGGTGATGTCACAGTGGTTTTAGCTACACACCAAGCACACCGCAGAGCTCCAAGGAAGCCTATTAATATCCCGCAAGCGATGCATGTGGTGATTTGCTGTCGGCTAAATGTTTTCGTTTTACACATACATGTAGTTCAACCCCCTTTATCAATTACCATTAGACTGGCCTTCACCATACCCTCTTACCTTTTGTCGGGACAAGAACTATTTCAATTGTCTCTGTGGCATGTATTCGATAACAATAACAAACTTAATTTGAACAAAGGACACAAAGTAATTTCTCCTTAACAGACAACACCTAAAAGCTGGGCCATATCTATATTAGGACATGCGGAGATCAACCCTTGAGAAAAAGTAAAATTGAAAACAGCGCAGTTGATGTAGAAATTAAACACCTGGTTAATTAATCTGATTTGGAAAGGTGCGCCGCATCCCCATGCATGTGAGCATACATCGTTGGTACCTAAACGTAAAGCTATGATGCACCTGTTGTAATTAAATAGTGAATCTACTTTAATTCCAGGGTTATCAATCATGCAAACAACGAACATCACATCCAGTAACCTATGTTGCTCATGTCAATATTTGGATTGTCTGGTCCATACCTTATTATTTACACGTCATCGCCGTCATAAGCTGGACTATCCCGATTGCGACGATTAACAACTCACACGCACGCACGCACGCACGCACGCACGCACTCGCACACGCTTACATACACGCACACACACAAAGTTTTGTAATAGTAAAATCTCTGTCCTGTTACTCATACTTTTAATAAATATCTTACAAGCAGAAATCGTTAAGGTTGACATTTTTATGAAAGGACCTTTTCAAATTGTTCAAACAAAAGTACCACGTGTCATTTCTTCAAATTTCAAAACGAAAAGGCCGATTTAGCCGGGAGGAAAGTTTGGAAAAGTATGCACTAAATTTTGCATTTATTGTTAAATATAATCTCAATACCACCGTACAACAATTACAAAAGGACCATACAAATTGACCAGATACATGCAGAGGCAATGCATTGGGCTGATATACATCTATTCACATTTTCAGGTCTGACTATTTTCATTAAACACGGGCTCATACTGCCATGGACGAGTAAGTTTTCATCGGGGATATTGTCTGGCGATGCGTTGGAGAATGCTAGTGATCTCCCTGACACAATACAGAAGCAGTGATCGTCTGCAGTCAACTCTCCACTATGACGTCAGGTCATGTGATGACAACAATGGTCATCACCTCTCGATAATTTCCGGAATACGAGTTGGTTTTAACTTAATTGACTTTCAATTGTTTTCATATGCTTTATTTATTATTTATTCCCATACATTTTATTTATGCTGTACATCTCCTTTAATTAGACTACATGTATGGTATAAACAAAGTTTAACCTTTTGTTAAGGAGGATTTGTTAAGGAGAATTCATATCTAATTCACCTGTAAAATTGTATATTACAACATGATATTGCCATAGTATACGGCCATAGGAAACCATACAGATGACCATACCTGAATCGTTCTGATGTTAAAAGTCAATTCGTCGGGATGGCGCTCAACCTCCTGTGTTAGCAGGTCAATTCGGCGTGAGAGTTTAAGTGTTGAAAACAAGTAATAGGTGCATACTTTCAAACTGATACAGAGTTCTTTACACATTTGGGGGCCAAATGGTGCCCTATAAAAAGTTATATTCGCAGAGCTCAAAGGGGATCCAATGAAGATATACACCAGTACTTGTCCCGGCATCATAATTTCTTCTATCTGTAACCCAAGTTTAGCTGTTAATTACACGACTCATGATGTCATGCTTATGTGGAGAAGAACAAATGATTTACTAACCGGCCATTTAATATTCTAGAGGACGATGCTGAGATTTCTTTCTGGGCTATAGTTTCGGTCATTTCTTCGAAACGCGCACTTCTTTACAGTGAGTGGAAGCGCTATACCATTTGTTTTCCACATCATGATTTTTTCAAAACAACCAGATTGTCCACCAACGAACTATTATTTCTTTAGTATATTCTGGTGTTTTGAGCATTAGCCTCGCACAGTATTACTGGTCGAATGGTACATTGCGCTACACCTGATGTACATGAATGTCTTAGCTACTGATGCTATGTAGAAACATATTGCTGGCTGCAATTATTTTGTCACAACACTTAGTGAATTGGCAAAATGGACAAATCTGAGTACAGAGCGGTGATAAAGTTCCTTGTCCTAGAGGGTCAATCTGCCAAACAGGTGGAAGAGCGATTGACTGCAATATATGGAGAGTCGTCCCCCATCGTCTGCAACTATCAAACGGTGGGTGCAGGAATTTCAGCGTGGCAGAGAGAGCTTAGAAGATGATGCCCGGTCCGGACGGCCCTCAACCAGTACCAGACCTGAAAACATTGACACTGTACACAAACTAGTGATGGAAAACCGCCGTATTACTCTCCATGAGATAGAAGAAACAACAGGCCTATCATATGGATCCATACATAATATAACTCATGGCAAACTCCACATGTCCAAAGTGTGTGCCAGATGGGTCCCGAGAATGCTTACAGATGACATGAAGCTATCAAGGGTCACAATCAGTGGAGACTTGTTAACTCGGTACAACGCCAACCCAGATGATTTTCATTTTAGGATTGTAACCAGTGATAAAACCTGGGTTTATCATTATGATCCGGAGAGCAAACAGGAGTCGATGGAATTGAAACACGCCACTTCTCCAAAGACAAAGAAGTTCAAAGCCACCAGATCCAACAAGAAGGTTATGATGACCATCTTCTGGGACAGCAAAGGAGTGATTCACATCGACTACCTGCCCCATGGCACCACAATGAATGGGGAGTATTACGCCAGGTTATTGAAGCAGGTGCGCCAATCCATCAAGGTGAAACGCCGTGGGAAAATCCGTCGTGGGATTCTGCTTCACCAGGACAACGCACCAGTCCACACGAGCCATGTTGAAATGACAGCTGTGCAAGAATGTGGCTACGAACTCCTCCCTCACCCACCCTATTCTCCAGACCTAGCCCCCAGTGACTTCCACCTCTTTCCCAGGCTGAAAAAACACCTCCGGGGCCGAAGATTTGAAGATGACGATGAGCTAGCTGCTGCTGTGGAGGGTTGGTTAGGGGACCAGAATGTTGACTTCTACTGATCGGGCATCAGTGACTGGCAAACTAGGTGGAACAAGTGTTTCGAGTGTGAGTGTGTGTGTGTGTGTGTGGGGGGGGGGGGGGGGGGGGGGGGGTTTGGTTGGTTTGGTTGGTTTGGTTGGTTGGTTTGTTGTTTAACGCCGCACTCAGCAATATTCCAGCTATATGACGGCGGTATGTAAATAATCGAGTCTGGACCAGACAATCCCAGTGATTGATATAATGAAATCCACGCAACTGGGATCGATGACGTGCATCAACTAAGTCAACGACCCAGACCACCCGATCCCGTTAGTCGCCTTTTACCACAAGCATAGTCGCCTTTTACGGCAAGCATGGGTTGCTGAAGACCTTATTCTACCCCGGATCTTCAGGGGTCACATGACAATTTAGGGATTTCCAGAAGTCTGCCTGTCAACCAATGTTGGCCTAAGATGAGGGGAAATTGGGTTTAACGTCGCGTCCAAGATTATTGCACTTATATAGCGATTCTGTTAACTCTTCCGCCTGTTTGACATGTAACTGTTTGTCACATCATGTATAACAGAACAAAACAAAGTTGCTGCAAGACTTGTTTTATTCTCATGACAAGGAATATGCAATACAAAGATGAATAAATGGGAAGAAACGATAACACTCAAATAGTCATCCATCAATTAAATAGTTTCTAAAAACATAAAGTAACAATCGATTTGGTAATGCTGCAAAACAATATTTGTACATTCACAATGTGTTCATCATGTACAAGCATCTACCTTCAATTCAAATTTAGAATTTCAACTGTACACAGTGGTCAAACCGGTTTCTACGTTCGTACCTCAATGAACGTAAACATCTTTTAAAGTCAGTTCTTAAGTAAACCGAATGTGGCATATACGACATAGCTTTTAGTGACAATCCACCGGGTACAGACCGATTATGTGAACATGTAATCATAAACTCTGTTGTTGGTATTACAACTTATTTCCGAAGATCCGTGGTATAAAAGGTCTTCAGCAACCCATTCTTGCCAAAAAAAGGCGACTACACTTGTTGTAAGAGTCGACAGTCGGGACGGGTGGTCAGGCTCGCTGGCTTGGTTGATGAGTGAGTGAGTTGGGTTTAACGCCGCTTTTAAAATTATTCCAGTTATATCGCGGCGTGTCAGCTTGATGTGGGAGGAAAGCCCGAAGTGATGCAGGTCTCTGACGTTTACCACTTCGGTGAAACCAACGAGCACGGATATGGTGCTGACAAACCTTGAAACAAAATAGGGGCGAAATGGGATTCGAACCCACAATCATAGGTTTCTGGCGTACCCAAGGGACGCAACTCTGCACAGCGAATCGCGGCGCCTTAGACGACTGGGCCACCCGTGCCCCCTTTACAACATTCAAGGCCTAACCTAAGCTTGCAAATGCTGTTGATGAATGTCATCGTATTCCAATTGTGTGGATTGATGCTCATGATGTCAATCACTGGATAGTCTCGTCCAGACTCGATTATTTTCAGAAGGCGGTCATACAGCTGGAATATTGCTGAGTGCGGCGTTAAACAACAAACAAATATTTTTCAGCTATATAATGGTGGAGTGTAAATACTTGATGCCTACTTGGGCATCTCAAATTTTCTGCATAACATCCCCATTTTTATTGCTGGCCTATAAATAAGAAGTGGAGTAGTTTGTCATAGCTGCTACCTTAGCTTCAGCATCGACGTTTGAGTTACTTTTGGTGGCATCATGGATGGGCGTCGCATCGGTCAGTTGAAATATCGTTGTGTAGTTTCAAAATATCTGGAAACAATACACGACTCGAGAATGCGCTTTAAAATGCCTGAAGTCGATACAAATAATATGTAAAGATTATAAAATGTTCATATTTGTTGCTATGTTTTGTATATATTAGCTTCGAATTTTGAGTTACTATCTGGGATACTGGAATGACATAAATGGAAGAAATATTTTTGCATCCAATGACAGTGACTCTGGCATCTTTGACACTTTCCTTGACAAGTGAAATTGAGAATCATACTTGGCATGTGACTTGACATATTCGTCTTTGTGTCTGACGTATGACGAGATGAAGCTATGGTCATCGCGTGTCAGCGATCAGTGCGTTGATGCTTGCCCGACGTCTATTACTTAAAAATTAGCATTAGATTTACATATGCCAAAAGCTAATATCCCTTGCCATTGTGGTTCCTTGATAAGCATAGTTTTCAAAGACCGTTTAATTGCTTGCTTGAAGCGTAATCTTTTGTGATGTATGAGAAAGAAAGTGTTAAATGGTGTAAAGCGGACAGTGCCCATTAAGCAGACGATTATGCATCAAATAATGAAAAAACAACCTATGTCCATAATGATAACCGACCCGTGAAGATTCCGGGGTAGAATAGGTCTTCAGCAACCCATACTTGCCGTGAAAGGCGACCATGCTTGTCGTAAAAGGCGACTAACGGGATCGGGTGGTCAGGCTCGCTGACTTGGTTGATGAATCGTATCCCGATTGCGTGGATCGATACTCATGATGTCAATCACTGGCTTGTTTGGTCCAGACCTGATTATTTACATACCGCCGTCATATAGGTGGAATATTGCTGAGTGCGGCGTTAAACAACAACAACAAAAAAACATAATGATAACCGCCCATTGAACGAACCCAACTACTTCACGAGTATGTGTTTGTGACACACTATCAAATAATGATGATACCGGGTGTTCGCGAAAAGGGGAGCGAATCCTGTCCCACAGGTGGTACACGAAAATGACTGACTTTCTCGCATTATTTGAAAGTATCAAACTCCGAAATGCATACCGATGTACCTGTACCCGATCCTAGTGCAGTCGATGTGTGCATGTAGGTGTTAAGTGATCACCATACAATATGTGGTGATATTTCTTGTGTTATGAGGCAGTATATAGTGCAAGTATATTTCTGGGGATTTAGTGGCAGCTAATTGAAGCGCTCGTACAATATCAAGCCCTGTTGCTTCCAGATGTTTTTGCAACAATCTTGTTTTGCAATTTATGCGGCAATCACATCACTTGAGAGTTATCCGCCTTTGTAGATTGACACTGGGTGTGTAATAGGCCTGATATATATTGCTGTTGCTGCTGCATGATCGACAATTTCAAATATAAACCTAACCGTCTGTGTGTCAATATAAATTTGTTAATTATTCATTGATCTTGTGTGGTTATTAAATAAGTTAGTTCTCGACGAACCGCGATTTGTCAAGGAATATTATAGAAAACTTTGTGTATTTTCAGAACAGTTCAGGGCTACTTCATATTCCCTCATCAGGTGAGATAACAAACATGTTGTTATCCACGATATCCAGAAAATTCTAGCTTCAATATATCGGCCGATCTTCAGTAAATGCCAAATTCCGTTGGTACACCATTTCCGTCAACAAGCACTGAAAATATACATGGTACACATTCAGTAAAATATTTGCGATGTAATAATTGCACTGGAAATGGATTTTTACAATTCACTCATGTTAAGGTTCAATCGCTGACATTGGGACTTTTATAAAGTGACTTATTATGCCAGACCCAGAGCCATAATAAAGTTTGAAAACCATAGTGAGTGAGTTGGGTTTAACCCCGCATTTAACAGTATTCCATGTGATTAATGTGGGAGGAAAGCCCGAAGTGATACAGGTCTCAGACATTTACCATTTCGGTGAAACCCACTAGCACGGGCATGATGCTGACAAACCTAGAAACATAATCGGCGCGAACCGGGATTCAAACCTAAAATCATAGGCTTCTGGCGTAACAAAGGGAAGCAACTCTGCACAGCGAATTGCGACGCCTTTGATAACTGGGCCACCAGTACAGAACAAATAGTGATGTGGTAACTGAACTTCTGTACCCTGCTTTGTAAAACACACAAAGTACATACTACTTTGGACCCCTGAAGATCCCCTGTTTGTCATAAAAGGCGACTATGCTTGACGTGAGAGGCAGCTGACGGGATCGGGTGGTCAGTTTTGCTGACTTGGTTGTTTCATCGTATCCCGATTGCGTGGATTTATACTCATGATGTCAATCATTGGATTGTTTGTTACAGACCTGATTATTTACAGACCGCCGTCATATAGCTGGAATATTGCTGAGTATGGCGTTAAACAACAAACGAACAAACATATTACTGATTCAGATACCTTACATTGTTACACATTTTCGAAGTGTACGCACTAAAGAGGTCAAAGTTTGGGAAGGGTTTCCTTTTGTTTTGCTTTGGCATATGACTAATTTATTTCATCACAATTACCTCATACCTCATAACCAGTTTGGACATAATTTGTGTTTGATCAGCAGAACTATAGCATCATGTAACATGTTTATCAGAAAATGACACCATTCTGAAATGAGGTGAAGGTGAAGTGAAATTGGGTTTAACGTCGCGTCCAAGAATCTTGCACTTATTTAGCAACGTGCATGCACGTGTGTGTGTGTGGCTGCTTGTTCTAGTCCGGACTGATGCCGATTTATAGTGCTAGCTCACTGAGATACCATGCCGCAGTTTAACATGAATACCCCACTCAGACACAGCATCCTGACTCCGAGCCGACCAGTCCTTGTTTGAGCCCCTTAATGCCGAGCGCCAGACAGGGTAACAAGAAGTACCATCTTTAAACGTCTGAGTGGGTAATTCATGTTAAACTGCGGCATGGTATCTCAGTGAGCTAGCACTATAAATCGGCATCAGTCCAGACTAGTACAAGCAGCCACACACACACACACACGTGCATGCACGTCGCTATATAAGTGCAATAATCTTGGACGCGACGTTAAACCCAATTTCCCCTCACCTCACCTATAACACTTGCTGCTGTTTACACGCGACCTGGTTATGGAGTACTCACGGTCGTTGTGGTTGTAGAAGAGGCGGAGACCCTGGGCGGGAACACAGCCACCACACCATCCTCCACACAGTAGGTCGATCACAGCGCCCCCTTCCGAGCGCGTCACACTGACGTAGGGATGCCAGTCGGACCCTTTCCAATTTTCCTGTGGTATAAATAATTCAAATGATATGAGTTTCAAAAACAAGTGATGGCACGAGAATTCAGGTTAGTTAAGGGATATTGGGACCTACTCTATCCCAGGATGCCCACATGGTATGCTGGAGCCATATAAAGGATCAATTTCTTCACAGCATCATTAAGAATCAAAGCGACAAAACCGTTTCCATATTCATAAGAAATCTCTTCTAAGATCAGAGTCAATTACACGATTACTACTATATCATGAGCATGTATGTGGAAACTATATGGTACTAGTCAAAATAGGTATAGCATCGGAGTGTTTTGTCACTGATGCGTCCAATTTGGAAATATCCTCCACATGTCTACATAAACCGCTTGCAAGCTTTACTGAGGCCTTGAATGTTGTAAAGGGGGCACGGGTGGCCCAGTCGTCTGAGGCGCCGAGATTCGCTGTGCAGAGTTGCGTCCCTTGGGTACGCCAGAAACCTATGATTGTGGGTTCGAATCCAGGTTCGCCCCAATTATGTTTCTAGGTTTGTCAGCACCATACCCGTGCTCGTGGGTTTCACCGAAGTGGTAAACGTCGGAGACCTGCATTACTTCGGGCTTTCCTCCCACATTAAGCTGACACGCCGCGATATAACTGGAATACTGTTAAAAGCGGCGTTAAACCCAACTCACTCACTCACTCACTGAATGTTGTAAAACTGATCAAACAACATTTTCAGCAGTCGTATGACACTTTTTGAAATCTTTATAGAAAGGGCATGCTTGATTGTATATCCCACAGCTTACAATTGGGTATTGGGGACTATTCCGTTCTGAAATAACCAGGGCTCTCAACAATACGTCAATTGCTAGATTTAAGCTCACATTGAGGTCGACGACCAAGCCACTCCCTCGCGTGTCCACTCTGAACGTCCCGACAGGCCCACAAGGAGCCGAACCGTAGTAGTTGTTGTAGCAGTCCATGGCTTTTGCGTAACTATGACGGTTTTCTTCCCATGTTGCGAAGGTGAAGTCGTCTAGAACCACCGTCATTGTCTGGGGAAAATAATGTACTGGCTACGAAATGTAGTATTCTAACATCCTTGTGTTTGTACAAAGATGGTGTTAAATGAAGCTAATGGGTCCTGATGTCTGACAACGGTTGTAAATAATAACTTGTTAACTTGATAAGAAATACTAATAACTAGAGTGAGTTAGTGGGTGAGTGAGTGAGTGCAGGCCATTGTGACATCATTGGTTGCCATGGCGTCACAATCAATTAACATGACTAATCGCTCTGCCACTGAAGGGGCGGTCGGGTAGCCTTGTGGTTAAAGCGTTCACTCGTCACGCCGTAGACCCGGGTTCGATCCCCGACATGGGTACAATGTGTGAAGCCCATTTCTGGTGTCCCCCGCCGTGATATTGCTGGAATATTGCTAAAAGCGGCGTAAACCCATACTCACTCACTCACTCTGCCACTGAAGCTGGGTAGCTGTACTCAGCACTCATGACACTGGTGTTTACTGTTAAGCTGAAAACGTTGGCAGAATGATTTGGGATGATAAACAGAATCTAACCATTGCCTTTTGATATTAATTATATCGATTCGATTTGATATCATTGATATCAAAAGGCACTTGGATGAGAGTCTCTTCGAACGCTAGGTGAGTCATGTGATAGCATGAGCAAGGATCCAAGCCCTAAGTGATCAGTAGAGGTTATCAAGCGAGTTTGTTTGTTTGTTGTTTAACACCGCACTCAGCAATATTCCAGCTATATGACGGCTTGGCTACAAGTAAATAACCTGTATTAGAAATAAACATTGTATTTAGGGAGCCTTGGCGAGCTCAACACAAAGTGTTTATTCCTAATACGGGATATTTACCATCACCAAATACACAAGCGTGATAACCTCTTTATCATATAATGTCATTCTTCATTTCTGTGCTCGAAAATCTCTTACATCTCTTACAAACATTACCTAAACATTGCAGGTTTTGCTGGAATGTGCGCATTAATATATATTACGTCAGAGGGTAAGTGATGTGTCAGTCGGACAGTGACAGTGGCCAATAAAGTTTCAACTAAAATCTGTTTCTTATACAGTGGCGTAACTACATATATTTAAAACAACAATTGCCTACACAATTTGTTTTTGGCGGCAATCATTCGCTGTGTCCGATGCTACTCTCACCCTAGTCTGTGAGACGGCACGGCCAGTCAGACGTTGTTGACAGTCTGTCCTGTCATAACGTTATGAAGTGAAGTCAGATGTACACACAGCCACAAAACTAAACAAGGTAACAATTCAAACATATTTCGGCTAAAATCCAACTGTTTCAATTTAAGATTGCGTTAAACCCAACTCACTCACCACTAGTTCGTGGGAAAACCACTGACGTCAACAAGCACAGATATGGAAACTGATCCCGCTTGGCTAGTGCCCTCGCAAAATTGTTTCGCAATTCATATCTCCAAAGTTGCCAAAACTTGTAAAATGCTTCATCTACGTCACAGTTAGACACTGATATTCGGTATATTAGACTGTTCTTTGGATACTGAGAGGAATTATCCCAGTGGTTTCTCAAGATTCTCGAGGGTTCATTCTGACTCGATCGCCGAATGACAAGTGCGACGCCATGTTTGTTTATAAACACTGAAAGTAGTCCCTACTTGACCTGGACCGCCTCCGTGGTCTAGTGGTAGAGCGTCCGCCCGGAGAGCGGAAGGTCCGGGGTTCGATCCCCGACCGCGTCATACCAAAAGACGTTAAAAGGTGGTACTTGTTGTTACCCTGTCTGGCGCTCGGCATTAAGGGGCTAAAACAAGGACTGGTCGGCTCGGAGTCAGTATACTGTGTCTGAGTGGGGTATTCATGTTAAACTGCGGCATGGTATCTCAGTGAGCTAGCACTATAAATCGGCATCAGTCCGGACTAGTACAAGCAGCCACACAAACACATGTGCAAGCACGTCGCTATATAAGTGCAATAATCTTGGACGCGACGTTAAAACCCATTTCACCTCACCTCACGTCACCCTACTTGACCTTTGATATTTGCAGCTCTATCCACATATTACCTCAACGAATATCGTTTTGGCTTTACTGCCAAGAAACCAACATTATTAGCCAGGTCGGACATAATGACCTTTCGATCGTTGCTCTGACCCGGAGATATCTTGGGCTCTGAACAACATCTGTGAACAACACCTGTGAACAACACCTGTGAACAACACCTGTGAACAACATCTGTGAACAACACCTGTGAACAACATCTGTGAACAACACCTGTGAACAACACCTGTGAACAACATCTGTGAACAACACCTGTGAACAACACCTGTGAACAACATCTGTGAACAACATGTATAAAAAAGCACCATGAACATTGCTTACCTCTGGTCTTATGCGGATTTTGTAGAATCGTGTTATTCCAGGTTTCCCAATTTCTGAAATACTATTGCTTTCCCCTCTGCACCCGGGGTTCTGTTTGCGTGGGTATACACCGACATTGACAGTGGCTAGGGACACGTACTCGGTCGGGGTGGTGGTGTTCATGCCGCGGCAGTAGACTCTGGCTCTGTTGTTGTACATGGTGGAGGACCTAGGGTACAGCCAGTACTCCCCGTCGGAGGTCTCGGTCAGCTGAGCCTTAGCTTCCGAACATGTGGATGGGTAGTCGACCACTGCAGAATGACACAATAAGCAGGATTTACAGGTCTCTCACCTTTTCCTAAACACTGACAATCTACACGTTCTGTGTAAGTGCTTTTTTAGTGACTCATTCCCAAGCTGGTGTCATTCATAAAAGTTGTACTTTTTGAGATGTTGAACATGCAGTGACACTAGAAAATGGGGCTATATGAATCAAAAGTCGTGCTTGGTCAAAAATGAAAATATGCAGCAAAATACGTGTGATATGTTATGCACCATGTCACATACTTCCTGTATGTAGAAAACAATAACATTGCATGTAGAAATGGCTAGAAATGTACTTGGAAAAACAAGGTCCAAAGTCGGATCTAAACTCTGCGAGCAGCCTTTTGAAGACGCCATAGCTGGGATCAATCGTAGCAAATTTCAACTCCTTTGGCCTTGTAGTACCAGAGGAAATGTCAAAATGTTTAATGTAACGACGGACAACGCGCCATGACTTGACTATCAGTCAGGCGAGTTAAAAATGAAACCCCTCAGTGAAATCACCATCGCTGCTGGTACTGGTACCTTCTACAATTGTCCACAGGGTGCAGGAAATCGATGACTCAAGAGGCGTTCAGCTCATCCCTTATGTCACTTTCATCAACCATGGATTTCACGCCACATCGATCGCGAATATAGAATGCACTTTGATTCCCCTTGGGCTCCTCTCTGATCGAGACCGCCTACGTGGTCTTGTGGTAGAGCGTCCGCCCGGAGAGCGGAAGCTCCAGGGTTCGATCCCGGGCCGCGTCATACAAAAAGACGTTAAAAGATTGTACTTGTTGTTACCCTGTCTGGCGCTCGGCATTAAGGGGCTAAAACAAGGACTGGTCGGCTCGGAGTCAGTGTACTGTGTCTGAGTGGGGTATTCATGTTAAACTGCGGCATGGTATCTCAGTGAGCTAGCACTATAAATCGGCATCAGTCCGGACTAGTACAAGCAGCCACACACACACATACACGTGCATGCACGTCGCTATATAAGTGCAATAATCTTGGACGCGACGTTAAACCCAATTTCACCTCACCTCACCTATCTGATCGAAACGACCCACCTGTACGATTGCAGTATAACATACAATATGGTGATGTCAATGCATGCTAAAATATCCAAAACGTCGAATATCCGTGTGCCTTGCATGTGGTAATATGGTACTTGGGTATATCATCACACCATACAAGAGAATGTTACATTCGTTCAAAAAGATATTTTTAAAATGATCAAGAAACAAACAAAAACATAAACTATATGTGATGCCAGTTTTACATTGTCTTTGTGTCTCTGTCTTGAAACGGGGGCACGGGTGGCCCAGTCGTCTAAGGCGCCGCGATTCGCTGTGCAGAGTTGCGGACCTTGAGCACGCCAGAAACCTATGATTGTGGGTTCGAATCCCGTTTCGCCCCAATTACGTTTCAAGGTTTGTCAGCACCATACCCATGCTCGTGGGTTTCACCAAAGCGGTAAACGTCTTAGACCTGCATCACTTCGGGCTTTCCTCCCACATTAAGCTGACACGCCGTGATATAACTGGAATAATTTTAAAAGCGGCGTTAAACCCAACTCACTCACTCACTTTGTCTTGAAACAGAGTTTTTTATGGTAGTGCCTCTTTATGTTTCCGTCACCGTGTATCGTACGGCAAAAGAAAAAGCGACTTTACAGTTGCTGTGAGTATGACACAAGTAAGTTAATTTTATTTCTGTTTCCAAGTCAGCATCAATGAATTAACATGACAATTGTTGCAATGTACAACACATACATGTCCTCAGTACATTCTAAGTCTGATATGTCTTCTAAGGCGGTTTTATATGTCTAAATATGTTTTACCAATCGTTTCACAAAACTAAACGACCCGTGAAGATTCCGGGGTAGAATAGGTCTTCAGCAACCCAGGCTTGCCGTAAAAGGTGACTATGCTTGTCGTAAAAGGCGACTAACGGGATCGGGTGGTCAGGCTCGCTGACTTGGTTGATGCATGTCATCGATCCCAATTGCGTGGATCGATGCTCATGATATTAATCACTGGATTGTCTGGTCCAGACTCCATTATTTACAGACCGTTTACTGACGGGTGATGGAAGAGCGTAGTGTATACAAACCTGTGACGTACTGACGATGTACGGAGACATTTTCATTAGTATTTTAGTAAAAGTAGAGAACTATACCTTTGCCGGTCAGCGTGAATAGACTGAATCCAGGGGCATACGTCGTGACATCAGTGCTCTCTCCATCGAGAAGTGCAAACCCATTCGTAATACACGTCACATTCTCACGTTCAAAGTATGCAGACAAACAGAACTGACCATCTAAGCATGTTCTCGAACAATGTAATATGTCCAGGCCTTTCCAAACATGAAGACGTCGATAGTCTGACACGGTGTCCCTACACTGTAGCTGTTCTTTAAACATGTACACCTTGACCCCCACGGCCCTGCTCAACACCGGCAATAGTAACACCGATCCTACAACATCCATACCGTAGCGTGGAATACTCGTGTCTGAGTATGTGTGTCTTAGTTACCGAGAACCGATGTTATCATATTGATCTGTTGATCGAGACAATATCAACTTTTACAAGTATTGAATACATTATTCAAACATGGCTCAGTAAAGCTGTGGTATAAAATTTCCTTTTGTCAGGGTGCCCGTGTTTTCTAAAAATTATTTTCCTGGCAACTGGGAATATTAGCAGGTTTCGTCTTCCTGAGACTGTACCTCCTGAGGTTTCTACCTGCTTTTAACTATTCCGACGTACACGATCCCCTGTTGTGCTGAGTATTCAGAAATAACAGACACCCTATCAATTTAGCTAATGTAGAATTTAAGTTGTTTAAGCAGGTTCTACAAGGTGTATTGTTTTCACCTGAGTTGTTCCTTGAGGACTGTGACGCGTGTCACCAGTATCGCTTGCCAAAGCGTGTCAGATCACTCTAATGTCATCATCGTCAGTCGCGTAATATGTCACAAGATATTTTAGTCAGTATCAATGCAAGGAGATGTATCATACATCTTTTTCGCGTGATTAGAATTTTGCAAGGGAAAGCAAGTATCGATGCACAGATTTCTTTAGACTTACATTAATCTATTTTCTGGCTCGGTATAGACGGAGACGGAGAAAACGACCGCCGTCAAAAACGCCTAATAAGTCGAAAAAACGGACAAAGGGGCTAGTGAAACAAGGGTCAGAGAAAACTGCCAATTCAGATTAAATGATTTTCGGAATTATAATGTAATTAACGAAAGTCATCCACACTTTGCACATGTAAATTTTGTTTGATGCAATCAATTTCACTTGACGTCATGGACACACGAAGGCACTGGGTTGATTGCTTTTATTGTAAAATTGGATTACTGAGGGATGAGAGAATACGATAATAAAGTATAGAAGCCGTCCGGGGACGTTTAGCCTTATTTTAATGGTTGTTTTTTGTACAAATAATTCCAGGGGTGACTTAAAGATGCCTGCTGAAATGTACTTCCAGTCTCTCTGAAACTCGAACATGGGAGTTGTATGGGAGTGCTCTACAAAGATAAACTGACGGCTAAACTGTCAACGATATTAAGCAGAAAATCACAGACTAAAACGCACATTGTCAGTCATGCTGCGTTGTGATATATACACTAAACTACGGTTATAACGAACACGCTTATAACGAACTGGTGGATATAACGAACTGGTTTTTAGGTCCCTGCCGTTTGCTGTATCTCTGCTGTATATATGCTTGTAACGAATTACGGTTATGACGAACTAGAATTTGTGGTCCCTTTGAGTTCGCTATATCCGTAGTTTACTGTACTCCTGAAAATACCACCCATTTATGTTTATATGTAATTCCAAGATATCTTCTGTTTGTTTGGTTGTTGTTTAACGCAACACTCAGCAATATAACAGCTATATGATGGCGGTCTGTAAATAATCGAGTCTGGACCAGACAATCCAGTGATTGACAACATGAGCATCGATCCACGCCATTGGAATCGATGACATGCATCAACCAAGTCGGCGAGCCTCACCACCCAATCCAGTTAGTCGCCTCTTTCGACAAGCATTGTCGCCTTTTACGGCAAGCATAGGTTGCTGAAGACCTATTCTACCCCGGATCCTCAACTGAAGAGACCATGATATGGTGGCATACATTTGTCTGAAAACGTACACATGTAATACTATTGCTTTTAAAAATGTGTGTTTAGGTAACACACGTATATGAATTGACCACAATTATTCGCATATTCGCATATTTGTATATGATGTAAGGCATAAGCGTACGCTTCTCGGTCGAAAGTCACAAATCAACTCAGTAGCTTGTGGTTATACAATTTTACTCAATCCAAGTAGCCATATACAGAAAGCACAATGTGCCAGGTCAGCACATTATTGTTGAAGTGTTGATGACCCTGAGCACCGACCTAACCATAGCAGGGTGACGAAGGTTTCTTGCTTTCTGTCTCTATCGTTTCTTCTCTGAAATGAGCTTTCGTACCCAAAGTCGTATGAGGTGAGGTCAGGTGAAATGGGGTGTAAAGTCGTGTCCAAGATTATCGCACTTATATAGCTGCGTCCATTCGCGTGTGTGTGTGTGTACTAGTCGGGGCTGATGCCGATTTATAGTGCTAGCTCACTGAGATACCATGCCGTAGTTTAACATGAATACCCCACTCAGACACAGCATCCTGACTCCCAGCCGACCAGTCCTTGTTTTAACCCCTTAATGCCGAGCGCCAGACAGGGTAACAACAAGTACCATCTCTTAACGTCTTTTGGTATGACGCCGTCGAGGATCGAACCCCGGACCTGCCGCTCTCCGGGCGGACGCTCTACCACTAGACCACGGAGGCGGTCGTATGATGGGGGTGAACAAAAATAAAAGGCATATTGAAGAATGACAGCTGCACAGCTCTTTTGGGTTACTCACAGTAAATATACAAAACAACGTGGGTTAGGAGCAACAATGATCATCTGGGTTGCTAGGCAGTGTTAGAATTTGAATTTGAATTTAATATTTAAATTACAAGATATATTTATAAAGCCTTCAGATACGAAGTCCATCTTCAGCCAACAAAGACACCTGGACACTTCAGGCAACCAAATAAAAATATTATAAGAGTAATTTCCTTGTAAAAATCCACACATGATCATATGAAATATGATTAGGTTGCGTTTGAGTGTACTATGGTTTAAAAGAGTGCACTGAAATGTCCGGAGTTTACCCAAAGGCCATGTCAAGATGTTATCTATTGCTCAACGGCCACATGCTGTCTTCCATGTGCTAGTCCACCGTGACCTTATTAGGATAAACAGAAGAACCGTAGTTTTGCCCTGCTATCAGTCCTTGCAGACGAACGGTAAGTAGAAAACCACCGTACATTTGACAAATATGTAGTCGAGAAATATATCCTATGTAAATGTCATTCAATGTAAATTACAAAGAACTATATACATATTGGTTTAATTTTTAAAAAGGCACGATCATGATCGTAGTAGTAATGTGTGTTGTGGATCCCATTGTGGCAAGAATACATCATTTAACTTCGTATTCACACTTACACTGGCCTATGCTATTGGTGATCCTGTCAGGCAGGTTTTTATTGTCTACCCCCCCCCCCCCCCCCCCCCCCCCCCCCCCCCCCATACACTCACTCACTCACTCACACCCACCCATACTCTCTCTCACTCACTCTCTTACTCCGGTAACCGAGTAAGACCCAGTATAACCCAATATTACGTGTGGGGTATCCATGTTAAACCGAGTTTATCTACTGAATCGCCAAAGAGACGTCATCATGGATAGACATATGAGACACCTTATTTGTCCAAACACTGTAAACATACTTTGATACATATTAAAAAGATGAAACTTGGCAAAACTGATCATCAAGGTTGAAATTTAAGTGTCAAATGATCTTAAAGTGAGACCCAACACTAGTCTCTGAGAAAATGGCATCACAAGTCAGTATCTCGTGTGTCTGCCATGTGCATTGATGACTGCCGTGCAACGTCGATACATGGAATGGATGAGGCGGTTGATGAAGGCCATAGGCACTTGAGCCCACACTCTGAGGAACGCCTGACGCAGTTCAGCTGCAGTTGTCGGCCTTGGTCGGGCGTCATTCAGCCGTCTTTGAATCTCGTCCCACAGGTGCTTTATGGGATTTAAATCGGGACTGAGGGCAGACCACAGCATGGTTCTGATGCCATTCTGCTGGAGGAAGTCTCTTGTTGCTCTCGCAGTGTGGGCACGGGCGTTATCATGCTGAAACTCGTGGTTGCGGCGACGTGCCAAATGAGGTATGGTGTGTGGTCTCAAGACTTGATCAGTGTACCGAGCTGATGTGACACCATTGCCTCTACCTGAACCGATGTTCTGGAAGACCACAGGGCCGACCCTCTGTGCAAGACCAATTCATCCCCACACCATGATGCTCGGACCAGCCAACGAGTCTCTCTAATAAACACAAGCCTTCGAATAATGTTTTCACGGCGTCGCCAGACTCTCTCTCTCTCTCTCTCTCTCTCTCTCTCTCTCTCTCTCTCTCTCTCTCTCTCTCTCTCTCTCTCTCTCTCTCTCTCTCTCTCTCTCTCTCTCTGCCATCTGCTGTTGAGATACATTAACGGCTCTCGTCTGAGAAGAGGACTCTTCTCCAGTGCTGGTGGCAACAATGCTGGTGCTGTGTTGCCCACTGAAGACGGTCCCGGCGATGACGTGGTGTCAGGATGGGTCCTCAGTGTGGCCTGTGACAGTGGAAGTGTCTGCTCGTCAATCGTCGACGCAAGGTGTCCGCACTAATGTGTCGCTGGTGTGTCCCCATGGTCTGTCGAGCAGTTTCCGCAGCAGTAAAAAAGCGATCTTGAAGATGCTGTCGCACAATCTGATGATCCTGACGTCGGGTCGTGATCCTTGGTCTTCCACTGTGTGGTCCGTCATCTGTAGTGTACCGGTACCGTTGCTGCAGCCTGTATATGGTCCTTACGTAAACTTGAAATGCATTGGCTACTTGCCGGGCGGTTTGTCCAGCTTGACAATCGTCCAAGGGCTGGGTGTCTCTGATTTCTTGTCAATCTTGGCACGTGGTAGCAATTCGATAACGATGATTGTTATCCGATCTGGGTGGATTTTCGAAGGGCAATAAATGGGGGAACGCATGTGCATTTCAATTTGCACGGATCTCACGTGCATTGATCTTACCATGGCCGTTGCCGTGATGCGTTTGGGCGATCGGTTTTGTCATCTGCTTTGTTTTTTATCATCAAATTTCATTTTTCCGTACTAGGTAATGTTAACTTTTAGAAGCGTTGACAAAAATTACCCAGATATTTAAATGACAACTTTTCATGCAGTGTTACTTGGGGTGACGTTTCTTTTGCGGTTCAGTATATTTTATCCTTTCTTTCAGTGTCCAGCCATGACAAGACTCCTTTGCGTCGTCCTCGCTGTTGTAGTTGCTGTCAATGGTAATGGTATTATCATTATTGCTATTATCGTTATTTATCGGAACCTTATTTAAAACAACACTTGAGAATCACGTGTATTTGTGATGTTATACATGTCATTCGTGATGCACTTCAAAACATACCGAGGACACGGGTGGCCCAGTCGTCAAAGGCGTGTGATTCGCTGTGCAGAGTTGCGTCCCTTCGGCACTCCAGAAACCTATGATTGTGGGTTCGAATTCCGGTTCGACCCGATTATGTTTCTAGGTTTGTCAGCACCATATCCGTGCTCGTGGGTTTCACCGAAGTGGTAAACGTCTGAGACCTGCATCACTTCGGGCTTTCCTCCCACATTAAGCTGACACGCCGCGATATAACTGGAATACTGTTAAAAGCGGCGTTAAACCAAACTCACTCACTCACCATGCAGGAAGCAAAAGTACTGTAAGTCTCCATGGTCCCAAGTATGGTGATCTCCCTTCAATTGCTGGTGATCTATATCCCGTTTTTATAATAGATTGTTATGTAGTTTTAAATCTGTTTTCTGTGATACGTCAAGTTATTTTACTGACCTTCGTTGGCAGGTTTTTATATAAGTCTCAATGTATTTATTATGTATAACCCTTGATAGTCACGATATGTCTGAAATATTTGTCGATGTGACTTAAATATTTACTCACTCACTCACTCACTCATAACCTTTTTATTGGTAGGTGAGTGAGTAAGGTTTAACACCTCCCTGAACACTATTAACCCGCAATACAGTTTGATGTGAAAGGAAAGCCTAATCTGATGCAGGTCTCAGACATTTACCACTTCGGTGAAACCCACGAGCACGGGTGTGGTGCTGACAAACCTAGAAACATAATCGGGGCGAACCAGGACTGGAACTAACCATCAAACATTTCTGTCGCGGAACTCAATCCTGTGCCGTAGACGACTGAGACGCCCGTGTCCCCTGAATATTGAAGACAAATTTCAGAACTAACATAACACATTTATTTCCTGTGTACAAGGTCAGAACGGGAACGATTTAAGCCGCTGCCCATCCAATCTCAAGCGTAACCAGTATCTCTACAGCCATGGAGAATACTGTTACGAGTTTGCGATCGCTGAACACCGCTACTGGAAAGGCGCAAGAGACTACTGTGTGGCCGACGGCGGGCATCTTGTGAAGATTGATAACATGGACAAGGAGTTGTTCCTCGTTAGCACCCTCTTACACTTGGACTTCCATGACAAGGCGATATGGATAGGCCTGAATGATATACAGCAGGAAGGAGTGTACACTTGGACGAATGGTAAGATCAATGATGGCACGTGGACCTTTACAAAGGTCACACTTAAGGTAAAGTTAGACCCGTGAAGATTCCGGGGTAGACTAGGTCTTCAGCAACCCATACTTGCCGTAAAAGGCGACTATGCTTGTCGTAAAAGGCGACTAACGGGATCGGGTGGTCAGGCTCGCTGACTTGGTTAATGCATGTCATCGATCCCAATTGCGTGGATGGATGCTCATGATGTCAATCACTGGATTGTCTGGTCCAGACTTGATTATTTACAGACCGCCGTCATATAGCTGGACTATTGCTGAGTGCGGCGTTAAACAACAAACCAACCAACTAAGGTAAAGTTAAGCAATAACCTGTTAAATGTGGTGTCTTCTTAGGGAAGTAAAGATCCGGGGTAGAATAGGTCTTCAGCAACCCATGCTTGCCGTAAAAGGCGACTAACGGGATCGGGTGGTTAGGCTCGCTGATTTGGTTAATGCATGTCATCGATCCCAATTGCGTGGATTGATGCTCATGACGTGGACCTTTACAAAGGTCACACTTAAGGTAAAGTTAGACCCGTGAAGATTCCGGGGTAGAATAGGTCTTCAGCAACCCATAATTGCCGTAAAAGGCGACTATGCTTGTCGTAAGGGCGAATAACGGGATCGGGTGGTCAGGCTCGCTGATTTGGTTAATGCATGTTATCGATCCCAATTGCGTGGATCGATGCTAATGATATCAATCACTGGATTGTCTGGTCCAGACTTGATTATTTACAGACCGCCGTCATCTTGCGTGAATATTGTTGAGTGTGGCGTTAAACAACAAACAAACACGGACAAACTTCCTCGGGAAGAGTCCATGTTCGAAACATGCCTGTATTCACGTGCATTGAATGGGTACCCGGTAGGATGAGATGGAAATGTAACTGTTTTACGACAGTTAGGGTTGTACATTCCCCTGGGGATGAGAATGAACTGTGAGTAATAATAGTTGAGTGCAATGAGCATTCACTTGGTGAATGGAATCTGGCGCATTGTGAATGGGCTCATTATCATAATGCTGTTGAATGCGTAATAGTGACAATAAGAGTGAAATCGCGAGTGTGATAACCTTTCTGTATTGTACACGTGCATCTGAGCGATGCTGTGTTGATTGTTCAGATGAAGTAATATGACGTCACAACGCTCCCTTGTTGAGGGCAATGCGCTATGACGCCATGCATTGCTCATTACATCACTAATTGATAACATTACGTCATTTGAACAATAGGTTGACGTCAATGAGGTTTCTTTCTAGGGTTGACATTTCGTATGTTTTTCATTTTCTATCTTAAAAAGACAATTGGTAATTTATCATTTAACTTAAGCATTTATCCATGACATAAGCTTATGACATAAAAACATGTATGTCATACCCCAATGACATAAGTATGCAAATTAGATATGCAAATTAGATAACCGGAAGAGCGAGCGGTTTGATTTGAAACTATATATTATAAGTGAAGTTACACCAGAGATATAATCAGATTACACAGAATCGTTGTTGTTACCGTTATTAAAGTTTCAATTATTCTGCAAAAGTCTGTTCAAGTATTTTGTTTAAAATAATCCGAGGAACTTTTTTTTACAGCGAATTGTTTATTTTGGTTTACATGGCTATGGAAAACATGTATCACTACGCACGATCTATACGTAAGATTTCGACAGGTTGCTGATGTTAATGTTTAATGCAATTATTCCTTAATTTGGAAGCAAAAATGTGAAAATGATAAATAGAATTCATCACTCGTGTTTTTTAATATGGGAAATATCAACCTCGTCCCGTTAATCGGTAACGGCTCGCCAAAGGCTCGGCAAATACCGATTAACTAAGACTCGGTTGATATTTCCCATATTAAAAAACACTCGTGATGAATCCTCTATATATTCCCAAGAGAATTGGTCAAAAATATTTACGTTATAAAACATATGACATGGAACGAGCAATGCCTGAACGTACGGAAACTAGCAACAGTCCGTATGAAGAGCGGTCCTGCCATATACCAAAAGGTCATGTGACACACACGGATGCTGTAGATGCGGCGGCCTGCCCTCGCAGATACACCTCCGTATTCAGGGATTGTAAGGGCTGTGAGAGCTGCTGCCTGACTGTCGAAGATGCGTGGTTGTTTTGTAGATAAAGTTACCATAAGTGTCATATGATGTTCCTGTGGACGTTAAATATGCCTTTCAAAGACTTAATACAGGATATTTCTTACATCTCGAGTGCAATACAAGGTGCCGTGTTACAGAATATTTCCTATTGATCCCTTACAATTCAAGGTGCCGTGTTACAGGATATTTCCTTTTGATCCCTTACAATACAAGGTGCCGTGTTACAGAATATTTCCTATAGATCCCTTACAATTCAAGGTGCCGTGTTACAGGATATTTCCCATAGATCCCTTACAATTCAAGGTGCCGTGTTACAGGATATTTCCTATAGATCCCTTACAATTCAAGGTGCCGTGTTACAGGATATTTCCCATAGATCCCTTACAATTCAAGGTGCCGTGTTACAGAATATTTCCTATTGATCCCTTACAATACAAGGTGCCGTGTTACAGAATATTTCCTATTGATCCCTTACAATTCAAGGTGCCGTGTTACGGAATATTTCCTATTGATCCCTTACAATACAAGGTGCCGTGTTACAGAATATTTCCTATAGATCCCTTACAATTCAAGGTGCCGTGTTACAGGATATTTCCTATAGATCCCTTACAATTCAAGGTGCCGTGTTACAGAATATTTCCAATAGCTCGTGTACAGTACAAGGTGCCGTGTTCCAGAATATTTCCTATAGCTCGTATACAAGGTGCCGTGTTACAGAATATTTCCTATACCTTCGTTTTGCCCATGGACTAAAAATTGACATACCATGTGTCAGGTAACTGTTAAATTGTATATTGAGTACTGAGCTCGCACGTATTTCCAGGTGAGCTAGCACTGTTCAGGTATTTCCAGGTGAGCTAGCACTGTTCAGGTATTTCCAGGTGAGCTAGCACTGTTCAGGTATTTCCAGGTGAGCTAGCACAGTTCAGGTATTTCAAGGTAAGATGGCGCTGTTCACGTATTTCCAGGTTAGCTAACACTGTTCACGTATTGCCAGGTGAGATAGCAATGTTCACGTATTGCCAGGTGAGATAGCACTGTTCACGTATTTCCAGGTGAGCTGGATCTGTTCTGGTATTTCCAGGTGAGATGGCATTGTTCACGTATTTCCAGGTGGGGTAGCACTGTTCACGTATTTCCAGGTGAGGTAGCACTGTTCACATATTTCCAGGTGAGCTGGCAACGTTCACGTATTGGGCCCCTGGAGAGCCGAGTTTTCTCCACAACTTCGAGGACTGCGTGGCAATGAAGGTGACGGACTCAGGTCACTGGCACGACTTCCCCTGCGAGCTGATCTCCGACGCCTTTGGAAGTATCTGTCAATACGGTTAGTGCTGGTGTAATAGCAACTGTTAAATAAGCACGTCAAAAAATCCATATAGCACCTCTTACCACCCACAACCAATATCCTACAACCTAGATTCCTACCTTTTACATCCCACGACTTACACCCAACAACACACATTCCACAACTTACATCCCAGATCCCACATCCCAACCCGCAACTCACCTTCAAAGCCAACACCCTACCTCATATAAGAGACAACACACATCCCACAACCCAAAACCTGACCTCTTACCACCCACATTTTATTCCTATAAACCGAACCCAAATCCTGCAACCAACATCCCTCCTCCTAAAACCAATAACCCATCACCTATAACCGACAACCCACCTCCTACAACCGACAACCCACCTCCTACAACCGACAACCCACCTCCTACAACCGACATCCCACCTCCTACAACCGACAACCCACCTCCTACAACCAACAACCTACCTCTTACCACCCACATCCCAACCCCTAAAACCCACAACCAACATTCTATTCCTATAACCCGCTACCGAACTCATAGAACCCACATCCCACTTCCGCCACCCACACCATGCAACCCACATCCTGCATCCCGAAATCCATCTCTTACAACCAACCTCCTACAACCAACAACCCACCTCCTACCATACACAACACACTTCCTACAACACACACCATATCTGCTACAAACGCACAACCAGTAACTCATCTCTACAACTCATAACCCATCTCATACAACTCATAACCCACACCTCAACCACCCCCCACCCCCCTCCTACAACCCACAAGCCACATCCCACTTCTACAACCCGCACCAACCTCCTACAACCAATACCTCATCACCTACAACCCGCAACCTACATCCCACCTCGTAATGCCCACATCCCACTCCTATAACCCACATCCCACTTCCTTAACCAACATCCCACTTCTATAACCCACATCCCACTTCTATAACCCACATCCCACTTCTATAACCCACATCTCACTTGTATAACCCACACCCCACTCCTACAACCCACAAACCGAACACCTGGTGCCATCACTGATTTACAGTGGTCCATTCATGTAATTTCCAGAGCTATTTTGCGCTGCAATACGGCGGAAGATCAAGACTCGCCATTCTCTCGCATTGACATTTTATGTTTAAATGCAGCGGGTTGATACAATGTTGTTGAAGACAATCAAATTTCATCATGTGGCCAAACTACTAGTATTATTTTCACTATGGCTGTCATACGGAAACCCGAACTGACCTATTAGAACATACGTTTACTTTCGAGGGATCAGTTGTGGAAATTCTTTCACCAAAACATAAGTATCTGTCTGGGCTAAAATGGATTTGTAAAGCTGGCATCTAAATACAGCCACTACTAAAACCTTCATCTCGTTTCCTTGTTCTACAGACATGCTTCCAAAACCTACCGACGACCCTGGACTGATCATAGGTCAGGCTACAGCTGGTAAGGTCACATCCTACAACCAGCATCCCATCTCCTACAAGCCATCTCCTACTACCCACATCCTACCACCTACAACCCACAAACCTACCGACGACCCTGGACTTAACATAGGTCAGGCTACAACAGCTGGTAAGGTCATAACCTACAACCAGCATCCCATCTCCTACAAGCCATCTCCTACTACCCACATCCTACCACCTACAACCCACAAAACATCCGACGACCCTGGACTTAACAAAGATCAAGCTACAACAGCTGGTAAGGTCACAACCTACGACCTGCATCCCATCTACTACAGTCCATCTCCTATTTTTATGTACAGCTTAAAAATAAAAAATGCAGCAAAGAGGGTTTGGGTGATCCTGGCACAGTCAGGCTGGTTAGGCTCATCATCAGCTCAGGGCCCTTGCCCCCTCCACACGCAGCCCAGACAGCGAATGGGACTTCTCCCAGGAAGCGCTGCCTCGTCAAACCCGCCCAGAACTTTTCGGAGAATGTGAAGACTCCCCAACACTGCAGCCTTCTGCATTACCCAGATTGTCTGAAGGGTTGTATTCCTGGAACGAAATCCCGGGTACTCTCCCAATGTCAGTCAACAGATTGGGAGGTACCAAACCTAAATAATCGAGAACAATGTGGAGTAGGACAACTTGGTACTTGGGATGCAAGCGTGACATTTCGAAAGCGAGGTCCGCATAATTGCCATGTATTTCCTCAATCTTGTCAATCACATTGGTGTCAAAAGGGACAGAATATCCAATGATGTAAATGATTTCATTAGATTTAGGACAAGGACAATATCAGGTTTGTTGGCCTGGATACGTCTGGGGCTGTAAACGGGCCTATTCCAAAGAATTTTGTATTTATCATTTTCCATGACGCCCTCTACATATTCCGGGTCGTGGACCTCTGTGTCAAAACCACAAGCATGGTGAGGTCGGTAATAATATGATCGAGCCACTCCATCATGTCGCTTACGATACTGTGTTTGTGCCAAAGCTAGGCATCCAATGACAATGTGTTGGACAGTCTCATTAAATTCATTACACAATCTACATTTCATATTTACATTTTGATGCAAAATCACACATAGACGGTATCGAGTGGGAAGTGACTGGTCCTGAGCATCAAACAGAAAGCCATCTGTTTCACTTTTCAGGCCAGCCGACTTCATCCAAGCAAATGACTCTGCAGGGTTGCTGAACTTCTCAACACACTGCACATAAACTCGATGTAGTGTCGTTCAGATAGCCTCTGCTTGAAAAAGAGTCTGGGCCGATTTGATATGGCGCTTTGCTTGGTTGACACTCATGTCAGTACCTTCCAACAGTAACATTATTATTGTTGTTGTTGTTGTTGTTGTTGTCCAGATAGCCTCTGCTTGAAAAAGAGTCTGGGCCGATTTGATATGGCGCTTTGCTTGGTTGACACTCATGTCAGTACCTTCCAACAGTAACATTATTATTGTTGTTGTTGTTGTTGTTGTTGTTGTTGTTATTGTTATCCTTATTCATATCTAAATCAAACAGCTAATTCTAACCTGGGTAATAAGCATGCTTTAGGGTGTGTATTTAACACATAATAAATATGCACATAATTATTATGATTATTATCTTAATATCCTTAATCACAGATCACCATATATAACCGCAGATCAACGTTCTTGTATACTTATATACCGAACTGATCCAGGCATCTCTGCTCAAATCAGTTTATGTTTGTTCCCCGATCAGTGGATCCGCATTCCAGTTATCATTCTCAACTCCCTGGAAAGTATACAGCCCATGCTGCCTACAGGCTGGAAGGTTTTGACATCCACTTCACATATCGGGTACCCATTCCCTGCTGGTTGAACAGAGTCACATTAAAACAAATTCACTTTGCCTAGGGTGACAGCAGGCGTTTTGACACTTGTGTTTCGCTGTTGTATGTATGTATTCGTGTCTCCACCATCGGGTCATCTACACACGGATGTGTGGGTTCTTTTGAGTGCACGGAGTGAATGTACTGTACACTAGGGTAAGTGACAACACTGTAAAGACCTGTAGGCGTATTGGTCCATAGTCTGACTAACAACCTGGTCACTAACGGGATACCATCTCACCACCGCTCGCCCTCTCCGCTTGAGGCGTCCAGCATTACCATCCTGAGTGAGTGAGTGAATGAGTGAGTGAGTTGGGTTAACGCCGCTTTTAACATTATTCCAGTCATATCACGCCGTGTCAGCTTAATGTGGGAGGAAAGCCCGAAGTGATGCAGCCAGCAGGTCTCAGACGTTTACCACGTCGGTGAAACCCACGAGCACGGGTATGGTGCTGACAAACGCGGAACAGTGAAACGCGGCACCTTAGACGACTGGGCATCCCGACCCCTGGCATACATACTGCATACATTACTTTATATCTCCCAAATTCGTGTTCCTTTCTGCATGTTTGATTACCGTAACACCGGTTAGCGCCGGACTTATCACAGGCGGGCTACAAACTACTGTTACACCGACAGTCCATTCAACAACTGGTTCTAAGCCCCGGGTCGGTTAATATAGGAATGACTTTATATCTCCCAAATTCGTGTTCCTTTCTGCAGGTGTGGTTCCCGTAACACAGGTTAACGGCGGACCTATCACAAACGGGCAACAACAAACTGACGCACCGACAGTCCATTCAACTGGCTCTAAGCCCCTAATCGGTTAATCCACACACGCCTCACTTATACATCCAAAGCCTTCTCGTCGTTGAAAAATAAAACAAATCTTGATTCTTTTTCATCTGAGGATATGTTTGTTGTGTTTGTTGCCTATAATTGGTAAGTTAATTCAAGTTATGAAAAGAGTTATTTCAAACACAACGAGGGTGACGTTTTAGAGTAACTTCAACAACGAGAGTGAAATAGGAGTGAGTGAGTGAGTTAAAGTTTAACGTCACATCGGCAATATTTCAGCCATATCGTGACGAAACAAAATTCGATATGAACAATTTATATTAAACTGTATAAAATTCTGCTGACAAAGAGCGGTATAATAACTAGAACATCACAGACATTCGTAAAACTAGTTTGAGAACAAGATAAAATAGATATAGATAACTAACTAATCATTTAACAACACATTATAAAAACGGGGTATAGATCGCCACCAACTGAAGGTTGATCACCGCGCTGGGGACCATGGGGACTTACAGTACTTTTGTTACCTGCATGGACCCCAGTCGGATTTATATCATCCCTTCAGTTGTTGGCGATTCCTGACAAATTTAGCCAAACATTAAAAGAACACATATACTACTATTAAAACCGTGGAAGAAATAAATGTACTTTGAAAGACGTGGTCTTACATACCCTCTCAGGGGGTGAAATAGGAACACGCACGTCTACTGGAGAAGCTCGAACGACGGCAAGATTTGTTCTGTCCTGTAAATAAACAAGTAAACAGTGCAGAGCCTAAAGCGCGCACGTCTCACTGCCTTGAAATCCCCGTCAGCTGCCCGTTGTATTCAGGCTCTAAACCGTAGTCCTGCTTGTCATGGCTCCTTGATATGTCAATGAGGTGAGGTGAGGTGAAATTGGGTTTAACGTCGCGTCCAAGATTATTGCACTTATATAGCGACGTGCATGCCCGTGTATGTGTGTGTGGCTGCTTGTACTAGTCCGGACTGATGCCGATTTATAGTGCTAGCTCACTGAGATACCATGCCGCAGTTTAACATAAATACCCCACTCAGACACAGTATACTGACTCCGAGCCGACCAGTCGTTGTTTTAGCCCCTTAATGCCGAGCGCCAGACAGGGTAACAACAAGTACAATCTTTTAACGTCTTTTTGTATGACGCGGCCCGGGATTGAACCCTGGACCTTCCGCTCTCCGGGCGGACGCTCTACCACAAGACCACGGAGGCGGTCGATATGTCAATGACGTGTTCATGATAAATTGCGAATGGGTGAATATGATTTGAAACTATCATCTTTTTGATAATAAAAGACCTTATATTTAAAAGTAAGTTAAACAAAAGACTCCCGTCATTTCAAGTCTTTCAGAACGAAATAAGAAACCACTACAACCTTACTAAATGTGCAGCGATTATTGAGTGTGACATTGCCCTATTCTATAAAAATTTTGGTCAACATGCCATCATCTATTTAGCTGATTACTTAGCTACGTACTGGAATGTCACATTTTATCAAATAAATGTAAAATGATTGGAAAAAATATAAAATTATAAAAAAAAAAAAAATGATTTGAAACCGCATGTAGCAATATTCAAGCCATACCACAAAGATTGGTTTCACATAACCGAGGAACTCTTTAACCACTATAACACTGAATAATAAACAATAATAAACAGCGGACGGGTCGCGACGAACGAACGCATTACCCACTGAGATTCCCCTTGTATTAAAAAGCGAACCCGAGTGGAGAGTGAACGCATTACCCACTGAGATTCCCCTTGTATTAAAAAGCGAACCCGAGTGGAGAGTGAACGCATTACCCACTGAGATTCCCCTTGTATTAAAAAGCGAACCCGAGTGGAGAGTGAACGCATTAACCACTGAGATTCCCCTTGTATTAAAAAGCGAACCTGAGTGGAGAGTGAACGCATTAACCACTGAGATTTCCCTTGTATTAAAAAGCGAACCCGAGTGGAGAGTGAACGCATTAACCACTGAGATTCCCCTTGTATTAAAAAGCGAACCCGAGTGGAGAGTGAACGCATTAACCACTGAGATTCCCCTTGTATTAAAAAGCGAACCCGAGTGGAGAGTGAACGCATTAACCACTGAGATTCCCCTTGTATTAAAAAGCGAACCCGAGTGGAGAGTGAACGCATTAACCACTGAGATTCCCCTTGTATTAAAAAGCGAACCCGAGTGGAGAGTGAACGCATTAACCACTGAGATTCCCCTTGTATTAAAAAGCGAACCCGAGTGGAGAGTGAACGCATTAACCACTGGTAGCATTTGAAGGAAAGTAAAAATCCGTGGAGATAAATGAAAGTATTTTTATCATATAATATTAATGTACGACCAGCCGAAAACGAAATTACATTTCTTGTATGTTAAGTTATTGAGTGAGAGAGTGAGTATGGTTTTACGCCGCTTTTGGCAATATTCCAGCAATATCACGGCGGGGGACACCAGAAATGAGCTTCACACATTGTACCCCCGTTAAGATTTTGAATGGGGTTTAATACCATTAAAGTATATTGTGAAAACCGGCCTCACAAGAAATATTAAAAAATGGTTACATAAAATATCAATTAGTTTAATATCTCGGCCTCGTCGCTGCTTGGCTGAAATATTACCGATTTACCGGTCAGGGGGTATAGGCACTTCACACGCCAAATGTCATATTGAATTGATCGTTTTTCAAACTACGTGATGAATCGTACACGCAGACTGCAGAGGGTTGTCACCTGGGTGTCATCTAAAAATGTCTCTCACGGAAAGATCAGTACCTGTTTAACGCTGCCATATCCCAGCAGACCCGTGAAGATCCGGGGTAGAATAGGTCTTCAGCAACCCATGCTTGCCATAAAAGACGACTATGCTTGTCATTAGAGGCGACTAACGGGATAGGGTGGTCAGGCTCGCTGACTTGGCTGATGCAAGTCATCGTATCTCAGTTGCGTAGATCGATGCTCATGATGTCAATCACTGGATTATCTGGTCCAGACTCGATTATTTACAGACCGCCGTCATATAGCTGTAATATTGCTGACTGCGGCGTCAAACAACAAAGTAACAATATCCAAACAATATTACAGGCAGGGGCTACAAATGGGCTTCACACATTGTACCCCTGGAGAAAATCGAACCGGGTTGCGTCTTGACGTGCGGACGCTATTACCTACAACAGACCCTGTCAATTTCAGGGACACGTACCTCTGCTTGCTGACGTGTTTTGGGGGAAATGCGGTACTGATGGGGGGTAAAATAGGACATCAGTAAACAAAACATATTTCAGAGTATTCGCAGCACATCAGTTGCTTCGTTCGGAATGCTTCTTAAATGAGGTGAGATATTATGAACAATATTTTCAATAATCCACAAAAAAAATTATAGTACACAAAATAGGTAGGCACTGTATAACCGACTATCGGTTAAGTATGTTTCTGTGTAGATGGTCTTTCTCATTATTTTATTCCATTGTTCATACAAACTAGAAAGATGTAGCTAGGTGTGTCCACTCGACTGAACTCGGAAAAACTGGATATTATATTCACCAGATAACAAATACAACATACAACTTTTTTCAATTAACTCAATGTATAATTAATTCTTATTTTCAGAAGAATGAATTTACGTTAAGTTAGCCTGCTTGTTGAATTTGGTAACCATATTTCTGTCACAGTGTGTGTATTGATGGAACTACCTTTTGAAATTTTTGATGAGACCTGGGATTTGGGGAAAGTCTTTTTTTCCACCAAATTGTTGAAACAATAATCTGGCTTCTGGTTAAACATCAACAGCATTGTTTGAAAAATGGGTTATGAAAAGCGACTATCGGCTCCTAGTTTCAAAGACAAACATTGTATGGATTGAAGCACTGACAAAAAACAATTCTGTTTCTTAAAACAAAATAACTGTTCAAATAATGAAAAATAAAATGTTGAAAAGGTTTGTGAGAGTGACTAACTAAATACAAAGATGTTGTTAAAGTGATTTTGGTTAATGGTTAAAGTGATTTTGATTCTTGTGGCGTAATATATATATATAGGTATATGTAGGTAATATATTTGTATTTGTATATATTTATATACTGAACCGCAAAGAAACTGTTCTTAAAGTTAAACACAACACTAGTCTCTGAACAAATGGCATCACAAGTCAGTATCTCGTGTGTCCGCCATGTGCATTTATGACTGCCGTGCAACGTCGATACATGGAATGGATGAGGCGGTTGATGAAGGTCATAGGCACTTGAGCCCACACTCTGAGGAACGCCTGACGTAGTTCAGCTGCAGTTGTAGGCCTTGGTCGGACGTCTGTCTGTGTGTAACGTAAAGGGGGACAATTATCCACGGCATATCTCGCTTCAAAACAAACAATATTTTAATATTTTTATAAGAAAATATCCAGTGAACGAGAAATTCTTTGGTATAAAGTCTACTCCTCATTCATATGAACACATCTGATATCTTCAATGGCAATTTCTAAACCAGGATTTCGTCTTTTCTTTTCCAAAAGAGCCTCTACCTTTTCCCACTGGCAGTTGACCCTGGTCGAATCCCCCATTTAAACGGCATGTCCTCGTTACGCCTACACCCCGTTTTATCTACACTGTTACACACTCTACTACACACAAGTCAAACTACCTTCCGGCAAATGGACTAACCCATCAATAAATAATAACCCAGATTGCTGTGACATGGCCGTTAATTGTTTCTTCTGTTTAAGCTTCTCAGCAAAAGTTTGAATAATGGCTTACGTTGAAAACTGGAAGTGCCCATTTTCAAATAAGGGTCAATAATGTAGAGTATATAGAGGCGTACATGTAGGTGAATTGAGGTGTAGGCGAACTGAGGTCAAACCTTTGAAACATCACATAACAGAATAAAATTAGTAAATATATTAAATCCTTTGGGATCCTATTTTTCGTCTTAAAGTAAATCCTTTTGAGATATTATTCCCTCTCAACAAATACTTTAAAGATATTTTTCTGTCTTAAAGTGAATCCTTTTGCGCTATTTTTCTGGCTTAAAGTGAATCCTTTTGCGCTATTTTTCTGGCTTAAAGTGAATTCTTTTGAGATATTATTCTGTCTTGACGTGAATCTTTGGAGATATGTGCCATCTTAAAGTAGATCCTTTTACATATTGTTTCTGTCTTGAGGTGAATCCTTTTGAGATATTTTCTGTCTTTAAGTGAATCTTTTTGAGATATTTGCTGTCTTAAAGTGAATCCTTTTGCGATATTTTTCTGTCTTAAAGTGAATCCTTTTGCGATATTTTTCTGTCTTAAAGCGAATCCTTTTGCGATATTTTTCTGTCTTAAAGTGAATCCTTTTGCGCTATTTTCCTGGATTAAAGTGAATCCTTTCGAGATATTTTTCTCTTAAAGTGAATCCTTTTGAGATATGTTTCTCTTAAAGTGAATCCTTTTGAGATATTTTTTTCTTAAAGTGAATCCTTTTGAGATACCTTTCCGTCTGTAATTCGACGGTATGCAGTATCCCTCTTTCCTTTTCAGACGGATGGATGGATAAATCACTAAGTTTGAAGTGAGACTCTGGATTATGCATCATGGTCCGTACAATCCGAGTCTGCTATCTCTTCCTCAACGTCCTCATCCTCATATCACTGGCAATGATCATAATGCTTATTGAGATGGACATAGTCCCACCCCAGTTCTCCACAAGATACTCCAACCGGCAAGCGGACGTACATCCCTTCATGTTTCCATCACGCTATGGCGTGTATGACAACACTTCAGACGACGGCTCAAGTAGAAGCAAGACACCAAAGATATACCAGAGTGACAACGATACGTTCTTGCCCTACGTGTCTCAGGCAATGAGGAATCAATATGGTGGGTTTCAAAGAGTCGGTGGCATGCCGGAAGTGTTTGTGTATTCTGCGACCTTTGACCGTCGCGTTGCGCCACCTGGGATAAAAGCAGTGGTTATCTCCCCTGTCAAATTGCCGACGTTGACGTTTCACTGCGTGTTCACGTCGCCAACATCCAGTGCGTTCCATGTCAATGGGGACTTCAAGCTGATTCCTGAGCCGAAATGGAATTACACGTATGTAATACAAGGGAGTGAGTGAGTGAGTTGGTTTGACGCCGCTTTGAACAGTATTCCAGCTATATCACGGCGTGTCAGCTTGATGTGGGAGCAAAGCCTGAAACGATGCAGACCTCAGACGTTTACCACTGATGAATCCCAATAGCACGGGTATGGTGCTGACAAACCTAGAAACATTATCAGGGTGAACCGGGATTCGAACCCACGATCATCGGTTTATGGCACGCCTAAGGGACACAACTCTGCACAGCAAATCACGGCGCCTTAAACGATTGTGCCAACAGTAAACCCCTATGTAAGGAAGATAGGTACTGGATGTAATTTAAAGATCAACCAAAACGTTCACCTAAAAAAAGGTTCAACGATATCTATATAACGTCTCAACGGTCATATTTTCATTTTTTCTTAAATCGAAAAAGTATGTTATATGTGTATCATAATAGTGGTACTACAAATAGTGGCTGATAAACAGTAGCAGCGGTAGTAGAAGCAGTAGTGGTAGTGGTAGTAGTAGTAATAGCAGTAGTAGTAGTAGTTGTAGTAGTAGTTGTTGTAGCAGTTGCAGTAGTGGTACTAGTAATAGTAGTAGCAGTAGAAGTAGTAATAGGAGTAGTAATAGCAGTGGTTGTAGAAGTAGTAGCAGTAGTGGTAGTAGTAGCAATAGTAGTAGCAGCAGCTGCAATAGTAGTAGTAGTGGCAGTACTAGTAGTAGCAGAAGTAGAAGTAGCAACATCAGCAGCAATATTAGTAGTAGTAGCAGTAGCAGTGGTAGTAGTAGTAGTAGTAGCAGCAGTAGTAGTAGCAGCAGCAGTAGTAGTAGCTGTAGTAGTAGTAGCAGTAGTAGTGGTAGTAGTAGTAGTAGCAGTAGTAGTGGTAGTAGCAGCAGTAGCAGTAGTAATAGTAGTAGTAGTAGCAGTAGTAGTAGTAGCAGTAGTAGTAGTAGTAGCAGCAGCAGCAGCAGTAGTAGTAGAGGCAGTAGCAGTAGTAGTAGTAGTGGTAGTAGCAGCACTAGTAGTAGTAGCAGTAGTAGTAGTAGTAGTAGCAGCAGCAGCAGCAGCAGCAGCAGTAGTAGTAGTAGTAGTAGTAGTGTGGTAGTAGCAACAATTAAACTTCTATTTCCATGTGTTCAGTTACAGATCGGGTGTCGTCACCTGCCCTCTACCACGTGGGGTTCGACCCAAGACGGTGTCCCTGGTTGCACCAGGAGTCCAGGAAGTCCTCAATGTGCTGCCCATCCGCTACCCCCCACGCCGCCCGACAAACAACCTGACTCGCTGCTACCCAGCTTTCCACAGCACATACAACGATGTTTCCAACTTGATATCCAACATAGAAATCAGCCGAGTGTTTGGTGTGGAGAAATTTGTGTTTTACAACTATGACATGAATGGCACAGTAAGTCAGATCTTGAACCAGTACCAACTAGAGGGCATCGTGGAGGTGAGAAACTGGTACCTTCCCATACCCCACGAGTCGATACACTACTGGGGCCAGCTGGCGGTGATACACGACTGTCTCTTCAGCCAAACGGGTCTGTCCAGATTTGTCCTCTTTGCTGATGTCGATGAATTTGTCATACCCAGGAAGACGACATCCATCATTCATCTCGCAGAGTCTCTCCTGTTTGACGATAGCTTCACGGGTAAATTCTTCGGCGCTCTGGCTTTCAGGAACGTGTTTTTTCCAGCAATCCTCCCTGAAACAAAACAGATCTTCCCCCAGAAGTATGCAGCACGGGCGTTCAACATCTTCCCCCTCCTCCACTTAACCCATGCACAAGTCCACCAGGCGTATTATCGGTCGAAGGTCCTCGTTATTCCTGAAGCCATTGAGTTCCTCTGGATCCACTCGGTGGAGAAGTTCAAAGAGAAGTGGATTCCCAGGGTGGTTGACGGGGACGTCGCTCTGCTCCACCACTACCGCTACGTCCCCTCCCCCGACATGAAGCATCCCTGGGATGATGACTGCCTTCTACTCCGCTACAGCTCGGTTATTGTGTCAGCTGTTCGGAGGCGGTATTCTAGGTTAACTAAACTGGGCATATTGTAATGTCATATTGGGTAATGTACAAATAAAGATTATATTCGTGTTTGAATCTCTCAATACATTCTTTAGGCTGATACTAACGGGTTACGAATTTGGTGGGTTTGTTGTTTAACGCCAGCAATATTCCACCTATATGACGGTGGTCTGTAAATAATCGAGTCTGGACCACACAATCCAGTGATTAATATCATGAGCGTCGATCCACGCAATTGGGATCGATGACATGCATCAACCAAGTCAGCGAGCCTGACCACCCGATCCCGTTAGTCGCATTTTACGACAAGCAAAGTCCCCTTTTACAACAAGCATGGGTTGCTGAAGACCTATTCTACCCCGGATCTTCACGGGTCAACGGGTTAAGTAGGATACGAGCCCTTTTTCACACAAAGGATCAGCATACTTTATGAAATAAACAGAGAGTAAAGAAATCGTGTTTATAGATCAGATGCGTTCATTTGAACATGAAATATAATCCACGCTGATATAGATAAAGACAGCAAAACCTATCATGTTAAAAGGTTTATTTTTGCATGTTTGGGTCTTGGACTTGTTCAAAGTTAGGTTTTAGCTTAAAGTTTCATATCTCGACATGTTTCACTCATTTAATCCACAACGAGCACGTATTGGAAGGAAACACAGCTAGCTATGAGGCATTTGAACATGTGTGACTTTCGTAAAAACAATATTTTGAAGTTTTCCGTAAGTTTCAATATGACATTTCCAGGTAGTCCTACCTCCGCGAAACTATCCAAACATTTTATTAGATTCAAATAATCAAGTTGATACTGAACGGTGACATTTAAATATACTCTACGTAAAAAGTTCAGGTTCACTGGTATTCTTCAAAAAACATATGGATTTCATGTGCCATGATATATATTTTGACTTAAACGGGCTTCCATACAATTGGTCCTATCCCCCAGGGAGAGATTCACAAACCTCTCATGGTGCATATGGTGTTTAGACTGAATGCATGGCGTTCGTGAGAAGTGAAAACGTATCGCTTCTCATTCAATATACATGTCTTCAAAAAACGCTTGAAATGTGGTAATTCTCTCTTTCAGAATACCTTTAAAGAAAGGCTAAGCTCCATGATCTGGTGTATATTGTGAGTGATTCTGAAGCAACGGGGTATACCTGCAGTCAAAAAGAATTAATTAATACTACACTTAGAATAATTCATAGCGCACAATACCGGCTAATATAACAAATAAGAGCACCCTAGCAATACTATCGGCAAAGCAATATGGCAATATTAATATGCAAATTCATAATCACCAGTGGTATGAGTCCGCATCTACGGTGGCCCATAAGGGACATGGAGTCTGTTTTTCCATATTTTGATATTTCACTTACTTTTATCGTTACCTTTTGCAAATTAACACGATTTGTCATACAAATATGTGATAAATCATGTGTAAAGAAGATATTGAATCGCTGAAAAGAGAAACGGAAATGTCAAAAACTAAAATGAAAATGTCAAAAAACAAAAGCGAAAATGTCAAAAACTAAAATGAAAATACAGAAAACTATTTCCACCGCGGTGGAAATAGGTTTCTGTGGTTTCATTTTAGTTTTTGACATTTCCGTTTTGGTTTTTGACATTTCCGTTTTAGTTTTTGACATTTTCGCTTCACATTTCAGCGAGTCAATAGCTACTTGAAAGTACATTTTCCATGTTTTCGGTTGTTTTTATACATGATTTATCACATATTTGTATGACAAATTGTGTTCATTTGCAAAAGGTTACGATAAAAGTAAGTGAAACATCAAAATATTGAAAAACAGACTCCATGTCCCTAATGGGCCACCGTACGCATCAGACATCGTTATTTCACAGTGGTACATTGTTTACCAAGCATCGACGTGATCTCTGTCCTGTCAGCCCCGACATGGGTGCAAATTCACAAACATGTAATAGGGTCCTCATAAAAGATAAAACAGGAAGAGGCAACCATCGAGGCTGTGTCACATCAAGTTACAGTAACAGTTCAGTATCTAGAGGAGGGCACGGGTGGCCCAGTCGTCTAAGGCGCCGTGATTCGCTGTGCAGAGTTGCGTCCCTTGGGCACGCCAGAAACCTATGGTTATGGGTTCGAACCCCGGTCCGCCCCGATTATGTTTCTAGGTTTGTCAGCACCATACCCGTGCTCGTGGGTTTCACCGAAGTGGTAAACGTCTGAGACCTGCATCACTTCGGGCTTTCCTCCCACATTAAGCTGACACGCCGTGATATAACTGGAATACTGTTAAAAGCGGCGTTAAACCCAACTCACTCACAGTGATTTTGTTCCTACCCAGGAAGTAACCGCATGCCATTAGGTTAATCAACTGCTAAATTGACATGTCTCATAAATTTGAATTTGCAGGGAAACACTTTGGGCTTGAATGACTTGCTTTAAACGTACTAGGGATGGCAAATGGCTCGAGTCTAGTTCCACCTGACTATTAACCTGGTTCACCGTTACTTCTAGTGTCGCCATGATACCGCAGTCCAATTGTACATATCGACAAATATTAACATTCAAGCGTTGATACAGCATTTGGGAAAACGAGTTACATTCTTTGAATTGGCGATTTGTTTGGTAGTGAGTAATTTAACTGAAAACATAACATATGTGTTCGTTATTGCGTTGTTGTTGTTGTTTATTTGTTTGTTTGTTGTTTAACACCGCACTCAGCAATATTTCGGCTGTATACAGGCGGTCTGTAAATAATCCAGTCTGGACCAGACAATCCAGTGATTGACATCATGAGCATCGATCCACGCAATTGGGATACGATGACATGCATCAACCAAGTCAGCGAGCCTGACGACCCGATCCCGTTAGTCGCCTTTTACGGCAAGCATGGGTTGCTGCATTCGTCACCACTCGCCCCTTTCCGTAACCTGCAAGAAGACTCGTCCCCCTATCGACGAATGTTATGTGCGAAGATACGACAAACCAATCAGAATGCGCCTATGATTTCAAGTTCTTCGTCAAGGAATCCCTGAGAAATAATTTTTGATTTTACATACGTCTTGCATCTAAACATATACCCAAGACACAGTTAAATGTGTTCAGTCATACTGTATAATTCCGCATGTCCCGATGTGCATCTGAAATATATATAAAATATTGGGAAATATATGTGAACCATTACACAACGAGTTGACAATTGTTTTAGGTATGCCCGTTTGCGCTAAGACGGAGCCCGGTCACAAAAATTGCCACGAGAGGGGCACGAGTCGCTATTCGGCTTGTCCCGGAATAACACGAGTTGGTCATGAATGGGGTTGCTGAAGACCTATACTGGCCCGGGTCTTCACGGGTACACGGGAGTTTCAACGTAAACATGTATATACAAGTATAATGACAGTAACTACCTACGATCACACGTTCACGATGCCTTTCACGACATATAATATAGCTGTTCGCCACATGAAGGTCAACGGTTGTAAATATCATATAGTCAACCATTATATGTGTACCAAGTAATTCATGTGTGTCAAAATTCATAATCATACATAAAGAAATGGCTGATCAACGGGCGAAAATGCAATTTCAATATTCAATATGGCCGCCATGTCTAAAATCGAACTCTCTGTGAGGACCGTTTGAACAGACCCTTGTACACCCTGTAGTCCCGAGGAAGTTCCGTACAGTGCACCGCCCACAAAGAGATTAATGGCCAGGTAGCTCTCGGCCAGAGAGGTCAACTGGAAAATGAACAGTCCACCAACAGGAGTCGTGAAGATACCTGTTGTTTGGTTGAAGCCTTGTCCGAAGTTCATTGGATGTCATCGTATATGATTGGTCCGTTGCGAGCTATAGTTCGATTCCAGAACGACGGCCTTGGTTGAGAAAAGCGAGCAAGAAACGCAACTTCTTTCTCCAGTTTTGCTGTAATGATGCAGTGAGACAAGAATATCTGTAAAATAACATCTCACACACGACTGCAGTTGTATTCATGTACAAAACACCCAAGCATACCAAATCATGCCTAATTTTGCCCTTTAATAAACTAATGCTTACAGATATAGAATTTGAAAGACTTTGTGGGAATACGGGTCAGAATTGGCCCCAGTACCATTGCTTGTGGTAAGAGCTGATTAGAACGTTCAGACGGTGGACGGATGACGTGCTTGGATCGTTGTTCATGATTTAACTCTGTCAAGAGATTTTATGACAGCCCTAAAACAAGCCTAAATGCTCGGTGATGATGCAAAGTGTTTGTGAAAACGTGAGAGTTCCCTTCCCAATCGGTACCACCTATCACAAACACATGCAAAGGCAAGTGTTATGTTCTCCTAATAAACACTGGATAATATGGTACAATTCAAAATATAGAATTGCAACGGACACCTTTACAGTGGCCCATAAGGGACATGGAGTCTGTTTTTCAATATTTTGATGTTTCACTTACTTTTATCGTAACCTTTTGCAAATTAACACAATTTGCCATACAAATATGTGATAAATCATGTATAAAAACAACCGAAAACATGGAAAATGTACTTTCAAGTAGCTATTTAGTCAAAAACTAAAATGGAAATGTCAAAAAGACAAAACGAAAATGTCAAAAACTAAAGTGAAACCACAGAAAACTATTTCCACCGCGGTGATAATATTTCCACCGCGGTGGAAATAGTTTTCTGTATTTTCATTTTAGTTTTTGACATTTTCGTTTCGTTTTTCAGCGATTCAATATCTTCTTTACACATGATTTATCACATATTTGTAAGAAAAATCGTGTTAATGTGCAAAAGGTTACGATAAATATAAGTGAAATATCAAAATATGGAAAAACAGACTCCATGTCCCTTATGGGCCATCGGACACCTTGAATATTATGACCGTGATCAAATAACTTCTGAGTAAGAGTCGTAAGATGCTCTTTGAAATCGTGGTAGAAAGGGCATGCTCGATTGTACCTCAAGAGTTGTGAAATGTAAACTACAAAGACTGGAAGCACATGAATAACGTTCGACATAAAGGAAAACTTGACGATGGAAAGTTGAAATTTTCCCTCTTGTCATACAGTCTTGAGGAGAGTGTTTTGTCACCCTAAATCTTTATGAATAGATATGAATATTTTAAACAGATGAGGCGGTCTCACTGTTCTCCTTCATTTCTAGTTCAAGGGGCGGTCGGGTAGCCTAGTGGTTAAAGCGTTCGCTCGTCACGCCGAAGACCCGGGTTCGCCGTGATATTGCTGGAATATTGCTAAAAGCGGCGTAAAACAATACTCGCTCATTTCTAGTTCAGGTGGGGGAAATCATCGGAAGGGAACTGGCTATTTGATGGTTATTGAACAACATCAGATCATCGATATACCTGAAGCTCAAGTTCTTAACTTCTTGGCCAGATTACCTTGTTTTGGCTTTGCCAATCTCTGGTTTTGTAACAAAAGTCCCATGGATCAAGGAATGAAGTTTGTCATGTGGTATGGTGGTGTACAAAGTTTGTAAGAAATGTTTTGACAGAATTGAACTTGGTTCTCTTCTGAGATTGTATAAGGTCAAGCAAATCCTTTAAGGTTTTGAGAATCTACGTGGTATTAATTGTCTCAAATATTTTCTGTGAATATAAAGAAAACCCTATATGTACTTTCTGCGAATATAAAGAAATTCCTTCCTTGAGTGGAGTGAGTGAGTGAGTGTGTATGGTTTGTACGCCTCTTTTCACAATATTACTGTAATGTCACGGCGTGGGACACCACAAACGGGCTTCACGTCGTTGATTGGAATCGGGGAGTTAAACATAGACGATAGAGCGGGTTTGTTATCGCCACGTGATCGCAAAATAGATGGTCATGCCTTGTCCATATTCATTATAGGTCAAGGTATTCGGTATTTATATACGTAACGGATTTTTGTATTTATGTATATGCATGCTCTTTTGAAAAAAGAAACGCATTACGGATATTTTTTCCCAGAAAGGTGAAATTAGGTGACCAAGAGGTGCAAAATGAAGGGGTTTAATGTGTTACAGTGTCATTGACAAATTTCCAGGATCAAAATGAGTGAGTGGGTGAGTTGGGTTTAACGCCGCTTTTAACAATATTCCAGTTATATCGCGGCGTGTCAGCTTAATGTGGGAGGAAAGCCCGAAGTGATGCAGGTCTAAGACATTTACCACTTCGGTGAAACCCACGAGCACGGGTATGGTGCTGACAAACCTAGAAACATAATCGGGGCGAACCGGGATTCGAACCCACAATCATAGGTTTCTGGCGTGCCCAAGGGACGCAACTCTGCACAGCGAATCGCGGCGCCTTAGACGACTGGGCCACCTGTGCCCCCGGATCAAAATGATCACAACATGCAAACTATTAGTCGGGAAACACGTACGAATCGGAAAAACGCACCCAGTGCATTAATAAAAGGGCCATGGAGCTGCACGTACTGCACGTGCAGCAACACTATGAACGGTATTGAAATGCAGGGTTTTTGATTGCCTGGCATCTACGTCAATCGAACAGTGACAGGTTTGGTGGGGGTAGCGTTTTGATCTGGGCGGCTATCTCTCATCATGGCAGGTTAGGTTTGGTACATGATGTAGGGCAATCTTACGGCTCAACGATTCATCAACGAAATTCTCCTACCACACGTCCTCCCAATTGCATTAATTGTATTGTATTGTGTATCCCAGCAGGACAACGCTCGACCGCATACAGCACGGATCAGAAGAGCCTGTCTACACAACAACAACGTTGATGTTCTCCCCTGGCCCTCCAGATCCCCGGATGTGAACCCGATAGAGCACATGTGGGATGAATTGGATAGACGGCTACGCCGACGTCAACCACAATCCCAGACGTTGCAGCAGTTGCCTTTTACGTTGCAGGCCGCGTGGGCTGCTATTCCCTAGGATGTGGTTCGCATAGTCGTCTCTTACATAGGCAGGAGATGTCAGGCCGCTATCGATTCCAACGGGGGACTTACGTTATTGATGGTAGCTGACCTTCACCTTGGACTTTTCCTATGTACCAATAACTGAGATGACTACAATCACCAAGTGTTCTCTCCACAACATTTTGGCTCAATACCTTGTACGGTTCCTCGCATAAATGTATTTTCCTACCTAAAAAAAAATCGGGCTTTGCGTTTCTTTTTTTGAAGAGTATAATATACACAAGTTCTAATTGGTAATTCTAATTATTTCTAAATCTTCAGATATAAGGGAAAGCTGATGTCATGTTTTGATATATGCAACTTTCCTCATGATAAGGAGCGACCCACGAATTCTTCGTCTATCAAACATTAAGCATCCGTGCATACCTCTTATCAAGTCTTGTATAGAGGATAAAGTGACTTGCCACAGATTGTCTTGCAATTCTGTTGTTTGTTTGGACACCGATAAGATACACATCCGGCATGTGTACATTCCCACAGTGTAATTGCGCCTCAGTAAGGTCTGCTTCGTGCCACGTGAGCAGTTTTGTTAAGATTTCTTCCGTTTTGAGAGCAATTAATTGCAACGGCAATGGAGGCTTACATCATATTATACCTTTGTTCTTTGGGATCAAGCCTTGGGTATCTTCTGGATAGCCAAAGTGCCAATCAAAATGACTCGTTGATTCTGCAGCTGCAGCAGGACGTCAAGAAGATGCAAGATGAGCACGTCCAGACAAGCGTTGAGATGAAGGATTTTGCCCTGAAGTTGAAAGAGAAAGACATACTTATTGAATATCTCCTGAAGCAACATCTAAGTCAACAGGACATTATTAACAACATGACAATGAAATCTGACCAACAGGACATAGTGTTGAGGAACTTAACGGCAGAACTTTCCCAGCAGAAATTTGGTAAGTCCAAAGTTTTATTTCCATTTATTAAAGGGGCCGAGCATTTAGGCTTGTTTTAGGGCTGTCATTTAATCTCTTCGGCTTGAGTGAGTGAAGTCATGAGCAACGATCCAAGCACGTCATCCGTCCACCGTCTGAACGTTCTAATCAGCTCTTACCACAAGCAATGGTACTGGGGCCAATTCTGACCCGTATTCCCACAAAGTCTTTCGAATTCTATATCTGTAAGCATTAGTATATTAAATGGCAAAAGTAGGTATGCTTTGATATGCTTGGGTGTTTTGTTACAATTACATGAATACAAATGCATTCGTGTTTGAGATATTATTTTAAACATATTCTTGTCTCATTGCATCATTACAGCAAAACTGGAGAAAGAAGTTGCGTTTCTTGCTCGCTTTTCTCAACCAAGGCCGTCGTTCTGGAATCGAACTATAGCTCGCAACGGACCAATCATATACGATGACATCACAGTGAACTTCGGACAAGGCTTCAACCAAACAACAGGTATCTTCACGACTCCTGTTGGTGGACTGTACGTTTTCCAGTTGACCTCTCTGGCCGAGAGCTACCTGGCCATTAATCTCTTTGCGGGTGGTGCACTGTACGGAACTTCCTCGGGACTACAGGGTGCACAAGGGTCTGTTCAAACTGTCGTCAGATTGAATGCTGGCCAAACGGTGTTGACGCAACTAGCACAGGGAACTGGAACCCTGGTTGGGTCACGGGGGTACACGCAGTTTTCTGGCGTTTTGTTGCACAGCTACTGATGATGCACCTTAGTGAATACACAAATGCAACCATGAACTCAATGTGTATGTTTTAATTAATTAATATTTAAAACAAAGATAATGTCTGTTTGCTGTTTGACGTCGCACTCAGGATTATTCCACCGATATGGGGGCGGTCGGTAAATAATCGAGTCTCGACCAGTCAATCCAGTGCTTGACATCATCAGCATTAATCTACAATTGGGATACGATGACATGCATCAACCAAGTCAGAGAGCCTGACCACACGATCCCGTAAGTCGCCTCTTTCGAAAAGCATGGGTTTCTGAAGACCTATTCCTACCCGGGTCTTCACGGATACAAAGATAATGAGTAAGTGTTGTTTAGCGATACCATTGTTCCTGTTATTAATCAAATGTGGACCAGACAAACCAGTGATGGTCAGTATGAATAACAAACCCGTGAAGATCCGGGGTAGAATAGCTCTTCAGCAACCCATGCTTGCCGTAAAAGGCGACTATACTTGTCCTAAAAGGCGACTATGCTTGTCGTTTGAGGTGACTAACGGGATCAGGTGGTCGGACATATCGAACATATTTCAAACAATTTCTGATAATTGCATCTTGCCGAGGCAAGGGAGTTAAGTCCATTTTCCACCCTTGCCGAACTAGGCTGGTATTATGGAGATATATTTTGGCTGAACTAACGAATCTATTCATAGTCCAATCAAAATCGACATCCGATTCCTCAACTGTCGTGCAGATTTCGGTCGACTGCATGATTTGTAAAGCATGTGTACCGCCAACTCGGCGCTAACAGATATTTTCCAAATATCTTGATGTTTTGTTATGAAGGTGATCACGTGATTTGATGCACCTATCGAAGTAGGGCCAGGGTTTTTTCAATAGAGATCTTATTTATCGATCAGATCGTGTTGACTGGGCGTCGCCGTTTTGTTTAAAGCAAATGCAAGTGACATAAGAAGTGGATTCTGATTGGTCAATAGGAGAGCCCATAGAAGGGACATAACTCGTAGTAGCCACTGGTGGCGCTACGATCGGGCCCCGAAATTCCAGCCTAGTTCGGCAAGGGTGGAAAATGGACTTTTAGTCAGTTAACTCATTTGCCTCGGAAAGATGGAAAATTGATGAAATCAAGTCCGTCACAGAATGGAAGCGTTCGTAAAATCACCAACAGTAATCGATATGGGGCCATCAGCTGCAACGAGCGCAGCCGTTCCTTTATAACATACCATCGATGTTAAATTTAATATGTAAATAACGCATTGCCATACATTATTTGGAAATGATAATTTTGGACAATGGGAATTGGTTCTTTTTTTAATGGTACATTACTTTCTGGATGTTGATGGTTTTGGGGGTTTTTTTAATTTCAGTGTATTTCCTCAGTGAGATAATCCTTAGCCGACTGTCAAACATAAGTTTGTAAATTTGTCTTAATGTAACAGGTTGTAATCGTGTCGGAACATCTGGTATGTTATACATGTAGGGCAAACCATGTCGCCCAGGGTTGGTTGGTTGGTTTGTTGTTTAACGCCGCACTCAGCAATATTCCACCTACATGACGGCGGTCTGTAAATAATCGAGTCTGGACCAGACAATCCAGTGATTAATATCATGAGCATCGATCCACGCAATTGGGACCGATGACATGTATCAACCAAGTCAGCGAGCCTGACCACCCGATCCCGTGAGTCGCCTCTTACGACAAGCATATTCGCCTTTTACGGCAAGCATGGGTTGCTGAAGACCTATTCTACCCCGGAATCTTCACGGGTTGCCAGTGTCGTTGAAGATGCTAATGTCTCCGAGGGATTACTAGAGATTGTAAACCCTCACATGAGGGAACGTCCCGTAGGAGAAATGGTTTGTCCAACTTATAAACCGACTCATCGCATAGACAACGTTTTTAATTAAATAACTGTAATAAAAACTCTCAAATGTATAACCTGTGTCGGAGATGAAATATCGCCTGCAGTCGTGAACTCGGTTCAAAGAAACCGGTGACCTCAGCACGTGAGTTTCGCAACGGTGCGAAATCTGCACGTGCGTCTCGCAATGGCACGGAATCTGCACGTGCGTCTCGTAGGCTGTTCGTAGTTTTTGTTCTATCAAGGGTTTACAATGAGTGTTACAAAGGCCTCCTGCGAGGTGTTACCACAATTTCAAAAACTCCATATCGAGTTACACAAACAGCCAGTAGGTTTATCAATTGTACCCATTGGGGTGGGTGAAGGCGCTAGCAATTAACCTACCTCACCTTATGGTTGTGTATCCTTGTGTAATACTCTTACACCATCGTAGGTCGGGTAGCCTTGTGGTTAAAGCGTTCGCTCGTCACGCCGAAGACCCGGGTTCGATTCCCGACATGGGTACAATGTGTGATGCCCATTTCTGGTGTCCCCCGCCGTGATATTGCTGGAATATTGCTAAAAGCGGCGTAAAACCATACTCACTCACTCACACCATACCGGGTTATATGTGTAACTTCCATGCCGCAGTTTTACAGACAACCCACTCACACAGGCAAGTCCTTGGTTTATCCCATTCATGCCGAGCGTCAGACAGGTTGACAACAAGTTGATTGGTTTGTTGGTTTGTTTGTTGTTTAACGCCGCACTCAGCAGTATTCCAGCTTTTTGACGGCGGTTTGTAAATAATCAAATCTGGACCAGACAATCCAGTGATTGAGATCATCGATCTACGCAATTGGGATACGATGCCGTCAGTCGCCTCTTACAGCAAACATGGCTGCCTCTTACGGCAAGGACCGCCTCCGTGGTCTAGTGGTAGAGCGTCCGCCCGGAGAGCGGAAGGTCCGGGGTTCGATCCCCGACCGCGTCATACCAAAAGACGTTAAAAGATGGTACTTGTTGTTACCCTGTCTGGCGCTCGGCATTAAGGGGCTAAAACAAGGACTGGTCGGATCGGAGTCAGTATACTGTGTCTGAGTGGGGTATTCATTTAAAACTGCGGCATGGTATCTCAGTGAGCTAGCACTATAAATCGGCATCAGTCCGGACTAGTACAAGCAGCCACACACACACGTGCATGCACGTCGCTATATAAGTGCAATAATCTTGGATGCGACGTTAAACCCCATTTCACCACCTCTTACAGCAAGCAGGGGTTGCTGAAGACCTATTCTGACCCAGATATTCACGGGTCTATTATGTTCGAATGTGTTATACTATCATAATGGTTTTAGGAACTGGTGTCAAAATATGTCCATGTTCAGTGACGCACAAGTGTTTATATTACCAAGTTACGATACTTTCAGTTTAACATGATACCACCAAATGATAATCAGGGTTGTGCGGGAGTTGCCTCCCTTACATTGAATCTTTTCCCTGCCTGGGTATGTAGACGACGAGGCAGACCATCACGATGGGACTCGTTTTTTTTACTTTCCATGGGTGTGGTTAACGGCGCTTTCAGCAATGTTCAAGCAACATCACCAGCAATGGGCTTCACTCATGTGGGGATACGAACTCCGGCATGACAATCCAACGATTATGTATTGTAGTGAGTGAGTTGGGTTTAACGCCGCTTTTAACAGTATTTCAGTTATATCGCGGCTTCATGTGGGAGGAAAGCTCGAAGTGATGCAGGTCTCAGACGTTTACCACTTCGGTGAAACCCACAAGCATGGGTATGGTGCTGACAAACCTAGAAACATAATTGGGGCGTCCGGGATTCGACCCACAATCATAGGTTTCTGGCGTGCCCAAGGGACGCAACCCTACACAGCGAATCGCGGCGCCTGAGACGACTGGGCCACCCGTGCCCCCGATTATGTATTGTACGACTATACATGTATGAATCATTACTTAGAGTAGGTAGAGTTGTACGCCGATTTAGCAATATTCCGACAAAAAAATCCAAAGACAACAGAAATGGGATTCACACATGTACCTATGTTAGGATTCGAACCTGGGCCTTTGGCGTGACGAGCGAATGTTTAAACCATTTGGCTACCGCAACTCCTGCGATGCCTGAAGTGATGTAGATGTGGACGATTTTCGGTGAAACCCACGAGCACGGGTATGGTGCTGACAAACCTAGAAACATAATCGGGGCGAAACGGGATTCGAACCCACAATCATAGGTTTCTGGCGTGCCCAAGGGACGCAACTCTGTACAGTGAATCGCGGCGCCTTAGACGACTGGGCCAGCCGTACCCCCTTATGAGCAAGGAAAGCACAAAGCAACGAATGATATTAACCATACTCTATACAGGGCCATTTGGGCCCCAACGCTGTATGTACACACTTGATGAAGCGGATCATGATTAACCAGAAATATGGCCCGTGTTTAATAAAAAATTCCCCCCACATCTCAGTTACAGAGATAGGACTGTTTCAGACCTTCACGAACATCGCTGCCAGAATAAATGGTTGGTCTCACAAATGACATCGACACGAGAAGATTGGGTTAGAATTGGTCTTCAGCATCCCATGCTTGTCGTAAGAGGCGACTAACGGGATCGGGTGGTCAGGCTCGCTGACTTGGTTGATGCATGTCATCGTATCCCAATTGCGTAGACCGATGTTCATGATATAAATCACTTGGTTGTCTGATCCAAACTCGATTATTCACAGACTGCCGTCAAGCAGCTCGACTTATGCTAAGTGCGGCGTTAAACAACAGAAAAGCAAACAGAAATGACATTAAGAGGACGATTTCATACGAAAATAAACATAATTTATTGCACCGACGAATACTGCAAAATTGGCAGTGACGCGATACGTCACATGATCCAGATCCCCACATCACTGCTTGCACATGCAAATCCGCAATTGTAATTCTCGGACAAGACAGCCATGACCTGTGACAGAGTTCACGCACCAGCGGGTCACTTCCGATCTCATGGATTCGTTCACCCTACAGTCATTCTCAATACGCTCATGCTACTTCGAAGTCCTCGCTCCTCCATCTTCTTCGGCCATATTGTGATGACCTACAGGAACACGCATCTCTGATGTCATAATACACTTACGTCACAATGACGTCGAACTTCCCGATGTAGTTCCACACAGCTTTCTTAGATTTGCACATTATATCCACTGCCCACACACTGACAATTCAATGACGTCAGAACAGAACGTCAGTGTGACGTCAACGCTGACTTCTGTCCCAACACTTGTCTAGTCAGTTCTTCGAATGCCTGAAAGTAGAGGAAACACGTCTATGTCACAGAGCATATAACTCGGCATGATAAACAAGAAAAAAGTGAGCAAAGCTCGCATACCCCCGTTATCCCCGCTGGTCAACAACAAATAGTAAATAGTTTGTTAATTAATGAAACATACCTGTTGCTTTAAGTCAGAGGAACTGCCCCTTCCTTTGTAACCCCACGAGGACGCATTATGTTTCAAATGAACACATGTTATTGCAAATATATCTCAATCTAGTGTGGGATAATCAATGCTTAGCACAATATACATTCTTGATGTTTCTTAATGTGTCCATGGAAACGGCAAAAATTAAAAAATTCAGAATCTTCAAACTAGCAAAAGGCACACGTACTCGTTGTGGTTAATGTGTGTAGAAAGTTTGGTGAAGCTAGGGTGCATGGTTAAAGAGTTATGGGCCGTACAAAAGCTCGGACGGAAGGACGCACGGACGGAAGGACGGACAGACGGAACGCTATATACCCCCCGATTTCCTTCGTAACGGGGGTATAACAAGCATACATAGGACCTGGTAAAAAATATTTTACAGTCTTCTAATCCGTCCGTGCCGATACATTTGTTTTGTCTGTTTGTTTGATGTTTACACCGCGCTCAGCAATATTACACCGGTACCTCTATGACGGTGGTCTGTAAATAATCGAGTCTGGTTCAAACAATCCAATGATTGACATCATGAGCATCGATCAACGCAATTGGGATTGATGACATGCATCAGCCATGTCAGCGAACCTGTCCACCCGATCCCGTTAATCGCCTCTTACGGCAAGCATGAGTTGCTGAAGACTATGCTCTACCCAGATCTTTAGGGGTCACATACATTTGTAGTGAGTTTGGTTTAACAGAATAATAGTAACAGTATTCCAGTTATGTCCCACGTGTCGTCATAATGTGGGAGGAAAGCCCGAAGTGATGTAGGTCTTAGACGTTTACCACTTCGGATAACCCCACGAGCACAAAAACTAAATTGATCACGAAGAATCTTTGAATCGAGTCCACGTTAAAGGGACGCAACTCTTCACGGCGAATTGCGGCGCTTCAGGCCACTGGCCATGACATACCCGGTCCAGAAACATTTGCAAACATTTGAAATTTTAGTTCATTATAACCGTAGTTATCGTCGTCGTCGCATTTAAAGACAGTATCTATCCACTTAAAAGGCCATAGTCTCATCACAGTTTTACTTTTGTTTATTGAGGGAGTAAACTGGGGTCAAGGCGTCAGTACTTAATCCTGTTAATAACTTGCCCCAGGTTGTTTACTGCCGTTTTGCCGATGAGTGAGTGACAGTTTAACGTGGGAGGAAAGCCCGAAATGATGCAGGTCTCGGACGTTTACCACTTCGGTGAAACCCACGAGCTGACAAACCTAGAAATCGGGGCGAACCAGGATTCGAACCCACAATCATAGGTTTCTGGCGTGCCCAAGGGACGCAACTCTGCACAGCCAATCGCGGCGCCTTAGACGACTGGGCCACCCGTGCTCCCGTGTGGCCGATGATGTTTTGATAGACTGATTGGTGACACGTGAACAGCTCGTTACAGCTCGTTAAAATATACAGAAATCGTGCGTAATATCTGCCAGTTCGTTAAAAACGTGTTCATTAGAAACGTTGCTGACTGTGTACCCGGTGACCCCCTCCATCCCTACTCCATTCTGCCCTTACGAAGTTACAAATACATAAATGTGAATGATGACCCCAATCGCTCTTATAAATCACGGATCCGACCCGTGAAGATCCGGGTTAGAATAGGTCTTCAGCAACCCATGATTGCCGTAAACGGGACCATGCTTGTCGTAAGAGGCATTTAATAGGATCGGATGGTCAGGCTCGCTGACTTGGTTGATACATGTAATCGAATCCCAATTGGGTAGATCGATATTCATGAAGTCAATCACTGGATAGTCTGGTCCAGATTCGATTGATTAGAGACAGACGTCATATAGCTGGGATATTGCTGAGTGTGGCGTTAAACAAGAAACAAACAAAATAAAATCATTGATCCGCTATCATCCCCCCCCCCCCCATTCTACCCCTACCCAACAGCCATGGCGGACACCCGATCCCAGTTACACATTTCTTACAAAAAATATAGAGTACAGGACCCCCAAGGAATCGTTCCCACAGATCGTGTCAACTTACATCAATCTCCGCCATGATGCTAGGGTTGACCTCTCGTCGTGGGGAGCTGGGTTCGCCTTCAAACGACAACGACGACGTCGACAAGGTCGGCCCTGCACTGTAGGACCGTGTCATCATCTCGGCTCGCGCAGCAGACAACCCTCTGTCCCGAGGGGAGAGGCGGGCCACAGGGGGTGAAGCCGGGAAGCTTGTCACCCTCGGGGAGGAGGGAGAGCGGGGGGAGCGAGGGGAGCGAGGGGAATAGGAGGACGCGGGGGTGGATCGCCCTGACAGAGGACTCTCGGGATCCTGGGAGCCTAGGTGGGAGAAGTCACTTGACGACGCCATGGAAGTCAACTCGGCAGAAGACGAAAAACTAATGGACGAAATAATGTCTGCCGTATGAGTTGTCAAGTCTATCATTTCTTGGCTCTGGTTCGCAGGGCTGAGCTCGGGGTCATCCGGGTTGTAGTCGTCAATGTGTAGACTCTGGCTTTTGCGGGCGTTCTTCCTCCACCCGGCTTTAGCAAAGGTCCTGTGCGCTAATCTCTGGACGCTCGCCTTGAGGCTGTTGCTTCGTTGGACGGCCTGTTCGTCGGATTCAAAGGAATCCCCCTTCTTCAAGAGATCACTTTCAGTCGGGACTTTGTGGAAGCCGAGTTTGGCCGACTTGATGTTGTTGTTGGTGTGAACGCCCTCGTGGTTGAGGTTGATGTCAATCTCCTTCAACGTCGTCGACAGCTCCTTCAGCTGTTCCACCAACTGAGGATTCTTGTCGTCCTGGGATTTCTTCTTCCCGATTTTAAACAAAGATTTCTTCTGTCCGTTTTTGCCCCCATCTCCAAGCTGCCTCTGTATGGCCTCCATCTGAAGACAGAAACAGTGAGTGAGTGAGTGAGTGAGTGAGTGAGTGAGTGAGTGAGTGAGTGAGTGAGTGAGTGAGTGAGTGAGTGAGTGAGTGAGTGAGTGAGTGAGTGAGTGAGTGAGTGAGTGAGTGAGTGAGTTGGGCTTAACGCCGCTTTAAACAGTATTCCAGTTATATCACGGCCAGCTTAATGTGGGAGGAAAGCCCGAAGAGATGCAGGTCTCAGACGTTTACCACTTTGGTGAAACCCACGAGCACGGGGCGGACCGGGATTCGAACCCACAATCATAGGTTTCTGGCGTGCCCAAGGGACGCAACTCTGCGCAGCGAATCGCGGCGCCTTAGACGACTGGGCCACCCGAGCCCGAGTGAGAGAGAGAGAGTGAGTGACCAATAATAACATTCAACACAATTACATTATTCATAAACCTTTTTGGGTTTTATGCCGCTTTAAACGTTATTACAGCAACCCACAGTGGGGGACACCAGAAATGCGCCTCTCGCATAGCACCTGCTACGCGCACTCGAATCCCACCGCCTTCAAGGCAGGGACAGACGTCGACCACTATAACTGTATCATCTCGTGGCACTAATCGCATTGTTTTCTTACAACCTTTGTCAGGAACACTGACGTTGGATTTTAGGGAATGTCATAACAATACGAAATAATATATCATGTCAAACCTGACTGGCATGTTGACAAAATCGAGGATGTATTGTCAAGGATATTCCAAAACGTTATTACATGAGTTTAATTCAACTTATCAGATTCCTTAGCACCACGTTATTTCTCAGGAACCGCGTGGCGTTTAAGTTTTCTCTTGAACCATAGAGTGTGTGAGTGAATGTTGTTTTACACCTCAGTAAAGTGAGTTGAGTGAGTGAGTGAGTGAGTTGGGTGTAACGCCGCTTTTAACATTATTCCAGTGATATCACGGCGTGTCAGTTTAATGTGGGAGGAAAGCCCGAAGTGATGCAGGTCTCAGACGTTTACCACTTTCGGTGAAACCCACGAGCACGGGTATGGTGCTGACAAACCTAGAAAAATAATCGGGTCGAACCGGGATTCAATCATAGGTTTCTGGCGTGCCCAAGGGACGCAACTCTGCACAGCGAATCGCGGCGCCTTAGACGACTGGGCCACCCATGCCCCCTAAAGTGAGATGAGGTGAAATGGGGCTATACTAATGATGCCTTCAAGATTATTGCACTTACATAGGGACGTGTGCGTGCGTGCGTACGTGAGCGCGTGCCTGCGTGCGCGCGCTTGTACTAGTCTGGACAAATGCCGATTTTATAGTGCTAGTTCACTGAGATACTATGACGCAGTTTAACCTAAAAACCTCACTCGGACACAGCATACTGACTCCGAACGGACCACCCCTTGTTTAAGCCCCTTAATGCTGAGCGCCAGGCAGAGTAACAACAAGTAACTTCTTTTCGTATGACGCGGTCTTGGATCGAAGCCCTGACCTTCCACCATCCAGGCAGAAGCTCTACCACTTGACCATGGAGGCGGCCACCTCAGTGAGCAGGGCCCCGCTGCACAAAGCGATCTTAGCGCTACGATTATCGTAAGTCTATGTTAAAGTAGGGGAGCTAAGATTGTTTTGTGCAACGGGGCCCTGCTCACAAAGGTGACCGCCTCCGTGATCTAGTGGTAGAGTGTCTGCCCGGGGAGAGGAAGGTCATGGCTTCAATCTCCGGCCGCGTGATACGAAAAGACAAATGCCATGTGTTCCATCTACACCTCTGAGGCCCATTAATTAAGAAGTTTTGAGTGAGTGAGTGAGTGAGTTTGGTTTAACGCCGCTTTTAACAGTATTCCAGTTATATCGCGGCGTGTCAGCTTAATGTGGGAGGAAAGCCCGAAGTGATGCAGGTCTCAGACGTTTACCAATTCGGTGAAACCAACGTGCACTGATATGGTTCCCAAGGGACACAACTATGCACAGCGAATCGCGGCGCCTTAGACGACTGGGCCACACGTGCCCTAAGAAGTTTTGACTAAGTAGAGCAACGGTAATTGACGAGAGCGGCCAAATGAGTTTGTATAAACGCTGCTTTGAACTATTTTTCAGTGGCATCAGGGCGTGTCAGTTCGACGTGGAAGGAGATATGCTGGTCTCAGACGTTTTCCACATGGTAAAACCAACAAAAACGCCATTGTTCAACCCACTAGCGTGAGATCCTGGCACGAATAAGGGACGCAACTCTGCACAGCGATATTGTTACGCCATTAATGGACGAGAAAGCGGTGTCGTCCCTGTGGCAAGGGTCGTATCTCGGAGCCTGTTCTTACCTTGATCTGCGTGGACAGTCGACGTTGTTTCAGTCTGGTCACGGTGCTGATGTGTTCCTCCCCTGTCAACTTCCCCGGCGTCTGTGACGACAACGTCTGGTTGACTACGCCACTACGGCGACAAGGACCTTCGCTCTGGGTTGCCTGGAGTGAATGAGTGAGTGCGTGAGTATGGTTTTACGCCGCTTTTAGTAATATTCCAGCAATATCACGGCGGGGGACACCAGAAATGGTACCCATGTCGGGAATCGAACCTGGGTCTTTGGCGTGACGAGCGAACGCTTTAACCACTAGGCTACCCCACCGCCCCAGTTAGCCTTGAGACAAACACGGGAGTGATATAAGGCAGTAGACAATACCCTGCTTATAAACGACGCTTCATGGCGTGAGTGAGTTGGGTTTAACGCCGCTTTTAACAGTATTCCAGTTATATCACAGCGTGTCAGTTTAATGTGGGAGGAAAGCCAAATACAACTTCGGTGAAACCCACGAGCACGGGTATGGTGCTGACAAACCTAGAAACATAATCGGGGCGAACCGGGATTCGAACCCACAATCATAGGTGTTTGGCGTGTCCAAGGGACGCAACTCTGCACAGCGAATCGCGGCGCCTTAGACGACTGGGCCACCCGTGCCCCCTGCTTATAGGTATAATATGGACACACTACAGTGAAATGTGAATCTCGGAGGTAGTTATGCATACATCATTTGCCATAAAGGAAGTGAAAACTCCGGTGAAAGAAATATATCAACAGTTCTTTAAAGACAAGCGATAAAAAACATTTCCATATTCTCAAGAAATCTCCATTGTACTCTTCCGACCACATCATGAGTATGTGTTTGTTTCTATTTGTTTGTTTGTTGATAAACGCCGCACTCGGCAATATTACAGCTGTATGACGGCGGTCTATAAACAATCGGGTCTGGACCAGACAACCCAGTGATTGACATCATGAGCATCGAACCACGCAATTGGGATACGATGCCATGCATCAACCAAGTCAGCGAGCCTGACCACCCGATCCCGTTAGTCGCTTTTACGACAAGCTTGGGTTGCTGAAGACCTATTCTACCCTGGGTCTTCACGGTCGAATGTGTTCATGAATCACTATCACACAGTGATGTTACAACGCGAAAACACTGTGATCCTGTCCGTGGCTGTTGATGCGCATGATTACTTTCTATATAATAGTTATTGTTTCCATAGCAACAGGGTCATTGTCATTTACTCTGGATGACAATGTATGCAAATGAGAATAGAGAATAACCTACCACACAGATATAAAATATTCGAAAACAAGACCATGTGAACAGGTTAATCTATTCTCGACAGGGCTCCGTTCCAAAAAAAAGCGATCTTAGTGCTACGATTAAATGCATATCATAAAGTATGGGAGTTACGATCATCTTAGCGCTGAGATCGCTTTGTGGAAGGCCAGGGTTCATATTGAATTCAGTGTGCTGTGGAATGTTTGAAAGCTTTTTGAACTGCTAAGTGGAGGATCATTAATGCATACGGAATCTCCTACCATGCGTCTCGCTGCTTGTTTCTTCTCCAGCTCTTCCTTCTGACGCAGCACCTCGGCCAACAGCTTTTGTTTGACGCTGGTACGGGTATAGCTACCCTCATCCTGGCTCACTGAAACACAGGTACACACATTTACATAAAACGTAAAAACGACGCTTCATGACGTGAAGCGTCGTATTTGATTAAATACGTAAACTAGAATGTATGAGTGACCATTTTTTTCGACGCTTTTTGTTGATGTTGATGTTGTATATTCCGTAATGAGGCCACCGGCCCATTACGGAAGTATTTACTCACACACATATATATTTGACAGAGCGCCAAAATGTTTGCCTTTAATGTACAATAGTGGACAGTATTACTACTTAGGGTAATTAATGATAAAATATCTATTGCGTTTCTTAAGTGCTAAGTAAATATGTTTCCCAAGACTGTTAAGTAAAGGCGGATTCGAGCTTGAATTGCTGGTTTGGATGGACACAATAATACTTTGGTAAAATGCTGTCTTAAATGTCTTAAATCTGCATAGAATGGATTTGGAGGCAGAAATGGTATTCTGATTCTACTATTAATACTATGCAAAATGGACAGAATCTTATACTTCTGTTAATATTGTAGTAATATTCCTGCAATATCACGGGGGGTGGGGGTGGGGGGGTACAACAGTAATGGGCTTCACACATTGTACCCATGTGGAGAATCGAACCTGAACCTCTAGTGTGACGAGCTTTGACCACTAGGCTAACCCATCGCCTCTGAGTATCCTCATCAAAGATGATAGATAGATATATGTAAATGAAGTCACGTGCATCGTACTGAAATCAGAGGAGACGATGATCTAGAAACAAACCTTGGTTTTCTTGTTCTGTTTCTTCGCTACTTTCCTCTTCCGGTAGCTGCGCAGCTTCCTGCAGCGCATCTGACCATTGCTCCATCTCGTCACGTGATTCAAAAGACAGGACAATAGGAATGTAATTCTGCAACATCAAAATACACAGGTCATATGCACATAAAAAAACACCACAGACATTACACATATATTATATACACCGGAATCTGTTGAAACTGGACTCTGACTAATCTGGATTTCTATCATACCAAACCATATTTACAGTTCCGAATATACTTTGAAAAAAAAGTTTTTCTTTCAAACTTTTACATATATTTTCCATTTCCTCCCTGCCCTTGACCTTTCTCTAAACCGGATTTAGATCTCGGTCAAAAAGAAACCCCGTTTAGACAGATTCCACTTAAGTTAAAAGGCTAAACAAAGTCATTTGTGAAAGTAAATATCTGTAATAATAGCATGCTTCCCCAAACACAAATTATTGTTAATATACTACTTACAACATGAATTTATGTTTTCTACACCGTCCCTTACCTCGTGTGATAAATGTGTGACGAATCTCTTCCCTCGGAACTGGTCAATGAGTGACGTCACTTGGTAACCATGGAGATAGGTGATATCGACCGTTACCTGGTCTTCGGGGGTGAGATAGCAGTAAAGATAAGCACCTTTGACAATGTACCAGTACCTGCAACAGATCAAACACAATGCAGGTGAGCTGTAATCAACAGGTGGAAAAGACAATGGGTTGGTTGGTTGGTTGGTTGTTTAACGCCGCACTCAGCCATATCATACAGACGGCGGTCTGCAAATAATCGAGTCTGGACCAGACAATCCAGTGATTGATATCATGAGCATCGATTCACGCAGTTGGGATACGATGACATGCATCAACCAAGTCACCGGGCCTGACCACCTGAACCCATCAGTCACCTCTTACGACAAGCATAGTCGCCTTTTACGGCAAGCATGGGTTGGTGAAGACCTATTCTACCCTGGATCTTCACGGGTCCGCAACTTTGTGAATGCGGCCTGTAATTAATCGACAATCAGGTAACTGATATTGTTCTCAACTAAAACTAACACATGAAACATAATCTGGCCGATCATTCGTTTGTCGTGGTATGAAGCATGTTGACAGCAACGATTCAGTTTTCGCATCAGGAGAGATTTAAAACAATATTCATTAGGATATATAGCGACAAATTAAAACAATATTCATGAGGATATAGAGCGACCAATAAAAACTATTCATGAGGATATATAGCGGCCTAGATCCGGCTGTTTGTGTGTGGTGAGCTAAGGTTTTCCATGATGAACAGAAGACATAACATATGAGCCGTCACGAATGCGGCCCCATCAGGAAAACAATTCACTTAGAGACGGAACATACACCGTATTACTGGGTCAGCTGTCGAATTAGCATTTTACAGCGACATTAGCTCCCGTCGTAGTGTTTCTGGTGTTTTTATGACCTATATATGTCACCTGAAAACACTAATTATGTTTCAGATCAGTTCATGTGATCAGTTTCACATGGATGGCCCAGATGTCTAATGTTCGAAATTTGCCTCTTTAGAAGCATAATTTTATTTCAATCGAAATTTCTGGTTATTTCATTTTTTGTTTAATTTTTCGAAATTTCGAATTTTTTCTCGTTACTTCGATTCTTTCTCGTTATTTCAAGTTTATTTATAATTATGGAGCTTTTAAAATAGACTTGAAATAACCAACGAGAAGGTAATTGAAATTGAAAAAGATGATTTTCGAAATAAGCTTGAAATAACGAGAAAAAATCGAAATTACGAAAATATAATCGAAGTAACGACAATAAACTCGAAATTTCGATTACAAAAGTGGCACCATGAGATTTTCGTACTGATGGGCCATTTGTACATATCTGTATTTTGACCCGTGAAGATTCCGGGGTAGAATAGGTCTTCAGCAACCCATACTTGCCGTAAAAGGCGACTATGCTTGTGGTAAAAGGCGACTTACGGGATCGGGTGGTCAGGCTCGCTGACTTGGTTGACACTGGGCTCCCTTTTCTTATATCTTTTATTAAGATAACTGAACAACTGTTTTTTCTGTACGATATGTTCATTTCAGAAATGTTAGTCTACGTATATTGGTTCCAGGGGCGAAAATAACGAATAGGTGTAATCCCGGCTCAAGGTACCCCAATTCGGTGTGCATAGTTACGTCACTAGAATGCTATGGTCGTGGGTTCGAATCCCGGTTCGCCCTGGTTATGTTCCTCGGTGTGTCAGAGCCATGCCCGTGCTCGTGGGTTTCACCGAAGTGGTAAACGTCCGAGACCTGCATCACTACGGACTTTCCTCCAACATTAAGCTGACACGCCGTGATATAACTGGAATACTGGTCAACGCGGTGATAAGCTCTGCTCACACTGAAACTGTTATATTCTGGCGAAGCGCCTCCCAATGTCTTTTCGACCCGTGAGGATCCGAACTGAGCATGAAAGGTCGTAAGAGGCGACTAACGGGATCGGGTAGTCAGGCTCGCTGACTTGGTTGACGCTTATCATCGTATCCCAATTGCATGAAGGGATGCTCATGATATCCATCACTCGACTGACCAGACTCGATTATGTACAGACCGCCGTCACATAGATTGGGCCGCCTCCGTGGTCTAGTGGTAGAGCGTCCGACCGGAGAGCGGAAGGTCCGGGGTTCGATCCCCGGCCACGTCATACCAAAAGACGTTAAAAGATGGTACTTGTTGTTACCCTGTCTGGCGCTCGGCATAAGGGGCTAAAACAAGGACTGGTCGGCTCGGAGTCAGCATACTGTGTCTGAGTGGGGTATTCATGTTAAACTGCGGCATGGTATCTCAGTGTGCTAGCACTATAAATCGGCATCAGTCCGGACTAGTACAAGCAGCCACACACACACACGTACATGCACGTCGCTATATAAGTGCAATAATCTTGGACGCGACGTTAAACCCCATTTCACCTCACCTCACCTCACATCACCTTACCTCACCTCCCCTCACATAGACTGAATATAGCTTAGTGGGCAAGCATAAAAACAAACACAGAGTATGAAATGTTAGTGCTCAGTCTCATGTTAATTCGAAGAATAATGTTCTTCATCACATAATTATCGCATAATATTGCAATCAGACGAAAGCCATTTTCTCGATTCGGAACAGAATATACTTCATTCATCAACCAAAATATCAACGAAAACATAATATACAGATATAACGGGAACATAAATCCAATAACTCCGTGAGAACATTGAACACATTATATATACAAAAAATACACATCACAAACACATCACTGACACACATCACAAACACTTCACAGAAATATTACATCAAAATAAGTAAAAAGCATAAATAATCATTCTACTTACAAATGACTTGCGACCTGCTTTGAATGGTGACCGATAACGGTATTTCGTCTAGCCAAAGACTAACGGTAAAACCAGGTAAGCTGTCTTGCACGGCTTTCCTATCACGCACCTGTTCCGATCCCTAGACCACCACTATCTGTAGACTGTACTAAACCATGGACATGGCCTCACACAACACAGCCATGTCTTGTTTATAGGTTGTCGGCGCAGACCCAGAATGACATAAACTACCGACTGTTACACTAACCGAGTAAGCTGATGGCAATACAGCGTACATTATTAGCTATACTAACAGGTGTGTGTGAAAAATGAGTGTCAGTGTTGCGTGCAAAGTACCGAAGTACATTTGACGTGAAATTGATATTTTTATTTGTTTGGGTTTTGGGTTTCAACGTCTTCTTTCACAACAAGTCATCAACAGGTTTTGTTTGTTTGTTTGTTTGGTGCTTAACGTTGCATTCAGCAATATTCCAGTTATATGACGGCGGTCTGTAAAAAATCGAGTCTGGACCAACCAATCCAGAGATTGACATCATGAGCATCGATCTATGCAAATGGGATACGATGACATGCATCAACCAAGTCAGCGAGCCTGACCATCCGATCCCGTTAGTCGTCTCTTACGACAAGCATAGTCGCCTATTGCGGCAATCAAGCGTTGTTGTGGACCAATTCTACCCGGATCTTCACTGGTCTCACCAACAGGTGTGCGGTTATGAGTGAGTGAGTGAGTTGGGCCTTTCGCCCCTTTAAACAGTATTCATCAAGCGTCATCTTGACGTAGGAAGAAAGCCCAAAGTGATGCAGGTCTTAGACGTGGTGAAACCTTCAAGGACGGTTATTGTGCTGACAGGGTAGAAACATTACGAATCGAATGTTGGAATTGAACCCAGGCTTCTGACACGCCTAAGGGACGTACCTCTGCACAGCGACAGGGCTACGCGCGCCACTCGACACTTAGACAAACATTAAGTCCCGGAAAAATATTATCTTATTTAAAAAAAAACATATCTACAAACTAAACCGAAAAATCCAAATGCTTAATTGCTGGAGTTGAGGCAATGTGAACTTGAATTAAATTTGTTTTCTAATTTATTCTCAAGGGTCTGGGAGACAGACTACTCGAGTCTCTGAACCGTTAGGCACCAATTAACCGTTAGAAAGTGAATGTAGGAGAATGGGGATGCACTAATCAGCACTTTACATTGACTGGTGCCTCTTCACAGATGCCCGGGGGATAAGGGCCGGCTATTTATTGGTAAACAAGCTACTAAAAAGCTAAGAACAAAGTTCACGTTTTAATGAAGATGAATAAATCACATCACGTGGCATTTGTATGCCATGTTAAACAGGCCGATGTCATGCAATGGCTATTTATTTGGCCTTTTTATCTCATTTTCCAGTGTAACTACCGTGTTCTTATCTAGGTGAGTGTCAGTGATCTACTACAAGACATCATTATAGCTAGTTAGGAAGGACGTACTGAACGGAGGCACTTCCACAAAGTGATCTTAACGCTACAGCTGCCTTACACCTACACTTTAACATAGACGGAGCGCTCCGCTAGGATTGCATTAAGTCGCTGGGCCAGTTTCACAAAGCGATCACAGCGCCATGATGTCGCAGCTCCCATATTTTAACACTGGCTATCATCGTGCATATGACTTAACTCCCTGTGTTTGTTTGTTTGTTTGTTTGTTTTGTTTGTTTTTAACGTCGTATTCCATGCATATGACGGCGGCCTGTTATTAATCGAGTCTGGACCAGACAATCCAGTGATTGACATTATGAGCATCGATCCACGCCATCAACGAAGTCACCCAAGCCTGACCACCCGATCCTCTTTCGACAACATAGGTTGCTGGGGACCTCGTCTAACCAGAATGCCCCACCAGAGTGAGTGAGTATGGTTTTACGCTGCTTTTAGCAATATTCCAGCAATATCACGACCGGGGACACCAGAAATGGGCTTCACACATTGTACCCATGTCGGGAATCAAACCCGGGTCTTCGGCGTGACGAGCGAACGCTTTAACCACTAGGCTACCCGACCACCCCTCCCCACCAGAACTAAATGTCGATAGATAGCGGAAACAGTGACGAGTGTGGCCGAGCAGGGTTTAATGCAGCGGGTTGCTGACCTATTCTACCCCGCATCTTCACGGGTCGAACATATTATTTAGTAGAGTTAATAGATTAAAGAATTTTGACCAATGAACGCTTGGAACACCAGGTCCATCTGCGTCAGCACATCAATTCAATCATAAACAGACACATGCGCTGATCAGTATTAATACCATCCTCCAGAGATATAAATACATCTCCGGCACAACAAGTAACATGCCCATATCAACGACGCCTAGCCATGGACAGCCAATGACGCTGATTACAGAGCAGTTTTAGATTCTTTTTCTTTTTTTCGCGAGGGTGAAGTTGAATAAGTTCGTATCGATAAAATGGCTATTTGTTTGACGTCAGTAACGGACCTGCTACACGTACAGAGTGAGTGAGTGAGTTGGGTTTAACGCCGTTTTAACAGTATTCCAGTCATATCACGGCGTGTCAGCTTAATGTGGGAGGAAAGCCCGAAGTGATGCAGGTCTCAGACTTTTACCACTTCGGTGAAACCCATGAACACGGGTATGGTGCTGACAAGCCTAGAAACATAACCAGGGAGAACGGGGATTCGAACCCACAATCATAGGTTTCTGGCGTGTCCAGGGGACGCAACTCTGTACAGCAAATCGCGGCGCCTTAGACGACTGGGCCACCCGTGCCCCCTACACGTACAGACGTCAAGGAGGTTCTCAGTGTGGACCTGGAGTTGCATCGGAGACTGGATGGTGCGATCAGAACCTCCTTTCATGCGAGCAACTATACACCAACTGTCAAAATGGTTTCATGTGGACAAGTGGAGGGCGTTTCCCAATCTGACGCATCGGAGACAGGTGTGATGTTGGAGATGTTTTTTGTCTTTCCAGGTGAACATTTGACTTGCCTTTGCATGTGTTTGTGACCGGTGCCAGCGGTGTGGCAGGATGCGCTGATCTTTTTGTGAACATCTGGACGTATGAAACCGTTTAGAGACATTTCATGGTGAGTGAGGGAATTTGGTTTAACGCCGCTTTAAACAATAATTCAGTTATATTAAAGCGTATCAAGAAGTGATGCAGATCTCAGACTTTGGTACCACTTTGGTAAACCCACGAGCACGGACGTGCTGGAAACATAATCAGGGCGAACAGGGACTGAAACCCACGATACGTTTCTACACGCCCAAGGGACGCAACTCTACACTTTGGTACGGGTATGATGCACACAAACACTTATATAGGATGCTTCTACCGTTATATACGTGTGATTCATTTCTAAAATAAATTGCACAGTACTACTACATGGTCGAACAGGGTACACGGGCAATTGTTTAGAACTGTTCCTCGAATAACAAACAAGTGAAAGTATATTCTTTTTTTAGCTGTCTTTTAAAGTTGGCATTATTATTTTATACTTATTATTTGTCAGCAACTCTTGACATATAAAAAACATTACCATTAAGATTCCTGAAGAAGGCAAAAACACAGCTTGTCCTCGACCTCCTGTTACCGGGCCACTTGGTTCAAACCATGTACTCGAGTACTCGTGATTAATTCTGAACGGATTTTGCTGAAGACCAATTCTAACCGAGATCTTCACGGGGGCACGAGACTTATGCAAATCAACTGTTACAAATATTTCCATAACTAAATGTTAAACAAAAACGATGGATTATAATAAAATATCAGTCAAGTAACATACAGGAAGTTACCGCTGCTTCTTCACACTGCTATTACACACCCTGATATTATATGAAACGTTTCGAAACATTCACAGAGGTCATTGATTCTATGTATAAGTGAGTGAGTATGGTTTTACGCCGCTTTTAGCAATACTTCGGCAATATCACGGCGAGGGAGGGAGGGAGGGAGGGAGGGGGGGAGGGTGGGGGGGGGGGGGGGGGGGGCACAAGAAATTGGCTTCACACATTGCACCCAAGTGGGGAATGGAACCCGGGTCTTCGGCGTGTCGAGCGAACGCTTTAACCAACCACTGGGCTATCAAACCCCAAATGTGTTCCGTCGGAAAATTAACACAGGATACGATTTTTGAAAAATGGGTTCTTTTATAGAATTATGTTTTCCATAAAAAAGTCATATCTTTTTAAATCGAGGCTAAACAGCGCTTACTATACAATGTATAGCGTGGTCATAGATATAACATATATACAGTAGAACACGGATATAACGAACACGGATAGCGCGAACAAACGGATACAACGAACGTTTACAAAATCCCAGATTTATCTCCTTCATATTAATATATAAAGTTTACGTACATAACGAAATAGATATGTATAGATATAGATATATACACTTCACACACACACACACACACACACACAAACACACACACACACATATATATATATATATATATATATATCCTTTTCCCAAGTATATAGAGGAATAGAAGACTACAAGACTATCGTGAAATAGGTACAAGAAACACAAACGTTACCGAGCCGACCATGGATACCGTTCCTCTGCGGTGCACTATTGATGTAGCATGGTTTCTGTTGAATACCGTACCCTTTGAACCATGGAGAGTGGAAGCAAATGTTCCCTCCTAACCACAGCGGCCTGACGAAATGCCACTATCCTCTACCCCTTGATCAGACTCTCCTTCGGGGGATGCTTCCTGGTGCTTTATCATCAACCAGTAATTTAATTAACCAGGGTTAAATTTTATGGCTTTTTATGTTTTGATGTTTTCCTTGAAAAAGGTATCAATGGTCCATTCAGGCGAATCAAACGAAATTTAACATGTTTAAGACGTCTCGTCGGTTTGAAATATATTTTTTAGAATTTTTTCACACTCATAAATCTGTATACTTTTACACGCAGATTAAATTTCATCTTTTTAACAGCATAAAACTGTGAGCTTATAGTTTGAATTATTTGTGTCAATACTTTCGAAGAGCATGCCTATTATTGGTACCAACGACTTAGGTCACTCGACTTAAAGATAATCACCAAATTAGTATTGCTGGGTGATTTTGTCATGGAAATTGTGAGGGGCGGGTGAGCGGTAGGGCAAACATATTCCATGGAGTTCTGGGGATTTGGAGTTTTGGGGAGAGAAATGGTTCCTAGTACCCTTACTTGTAAGAGTTGATTGGGTCAGAAGTGGACAATGAGTGGACACCCCCCAAGGAGTGAATCGTTGCTCATTTTTTCAACCTTTTTATTTTCCTGGCCGTGACTCGCTTACTTCTAGACAGCTTTGACTGCTGGCGGAAATCGGCATTCACTTTCCACAGCATTAAACAATATGAGAAAGGGACACCAATTATGGTGAGAGTTTATGAATAATTGATTTCGAATAAAATCGACTTGATCCAGCAGATTTGAACTTTGTGACTTTTGTGGGTTCACAAATATACTACCAACACGCAAAACCTCATTTACGCACCAACGTATCACCCTGACAACGCATCAACCTATCACCCTGACAACGCACCAAACGTATCACCCCAACAACGCAACAACCTATCACCCCAACAACGCACCAACGTATCACCCTGAAAACGCACCAACGTATCACCCTAAGAACGAACCAACGTATCACCCTAACAACGCACCTACCTATCACCCCAACAACGCACCAACCTATCACACTAAGAACGAACCAACGTTTCACCATAACAACGCACCAACGTATCACCCTGACAACGCAACAACCCATCACCCCAACAACGCACCAACCTATCACCCCAACAACGCAACAACCTATCACCCCAACAACGCACCAACGCATCACCCTAACAACGCACCAACGTATCACCCTAAGAACGCACCAACGTATTACCCTGACAACGCACCAACATCAACGAGTTGTCACCAACCATCCCCAAACTCAACACTGGTGCAGTAGCCGTTTGTCCGGAGGACCAACATCGGGTTGGACATATTCTCACGTAACCGTTCTGAGACATCGGAAACGTGACTGACCACTTCCCACGTGTTCGTATCTCGCAGGTTGAGGTCAGTGTCCGTGATATTTACATTCCATGTCCAGAGGTACTATACCCCGACCCGGGCCCCGCCATCTGCCGCACATGTTGTTGCCATCGTCAAGATGCTCGAGGTTGTCCATCAGTAGGAATACCTAACACTTTCAGTATGTGCCTTCATTACAGTGTACATTATGTATATCTACCTCTCATGTTTATAGTTATATTCATACACGTATATTGAGAGTGTGTACCCTGCCCTACAAGGGTGTTCTCTACAATATAAATTCTTGATTCTGTCTTGGTATTTGACTACGGCTAGGAAATATTTTATTACACAATAAATTGTGAACAAAATCTGTTTTGTTTTATTTTTTTTAATTCTGACGCAGATGTGGAATATGTTTAGCTATACTTGCCAATTTTTATCATCAAGGCTGGTTTGGATCAAAATTCATGCACGTGCCTATTTTTATCACCTGGGCTGTTTTTGATTAAAATTCGTGCACTTGACTATTTTTATCTTCTGTAGGTTTGACTAAACTAAATGCAGATATTCAGTCAAATTGCAAGACCATCTTGGTATTGTAGGAAGTCACTTGCTTGTTACGGAAATGCTTACACAATATCAGTATAGACTGTAAAAAGTCATCTATGATGTAGACAGTTGTGTGTTCTCGTAAAGCCGTCTTAATCTTTTTTAGGTGTTATTTTCGAGAACGTGTTGGGTTAATATGTGTCGGACTTGTTATGTTTCGGCAGATAACGTCCCAACACCCACTTTAGCACCTCGCGCTCTCGAAAACAGTGGTGTATGTTCTGGCAAAATAATCTAAAAAATGACCCTCTACGTCTTTGATCTTTGAGGATTATATGTACGGGCAGTGTCACGTGACACAGTAGATAAGGGAGCTTCCTCATCTCATCTCAGTTTACTCTACATCCTCTCATCGTCATCATACTTGCCCTACAACTGCCACTATTTTACAATTCACAATCAACTGACATTACTCCACAATTAATTCACAATGTCATACAGTCAACTGACAATGTTCTACCATGAACTGACAACGTTCTACAGTCAATTGACAATGTCATACAGTCAACTGACAATGTTCGACAGTCAATTGACAATATACAATTATCTGACAATGTTCTACAATCAACTGATGATGTCATACAATTATCTGACAATGTTCTACAATCGACTGGCGATGTCATACAATTATCTGACAATGTTCTACAATCGACTGACAATGTCATACAATTAAATGACAATGTTCAAAAATCAGCTGATGATGTCATACAATTATCTGACAATGTTCTACAGTCAACTGATGATGTCATACAATTAACTGACAATGTTCTACAATCAACTGACAATGTCATACAATTAACTGACAATGTTCTACAATCAACTGATGATGTCATACAGTTAACTGACAATGTTCTACAATCAACTGACAATGTCATACAATCTACAATCTAACACCTGAATCGCCCAATCAAGCTGACACAGCGTGATCAAATGAAATACCTGTTCAGGGCGGCGTTAAACCAACCTCACAAAGCCACTACAACATGACAATATCCAATGTCAGCAGCGAGTCTCCACCAGGTTAAACAGCAACATATACACTGACATAACATTTCTTTATCAGTACGGCAAGAAATATTGCACATGTGGGACTGATAAGAATATCTGTTTTTTATTTTCAGATTCTATTTCTAACTTCGTTTGTATGGTGTGTCTGAAGCACATGTTCCTAGCTTGTGGTGTATCTCTGTGTATATTACCCGTACCTGTTCGCGAGACACACGCACACACACAGACACACGCACACTCAGACACACACGCACACACAGACACACACACTCAGACACACGCACACTCAGACACACGCACAGACAGACACACACACAGACACACACACACGTATACACATACACACACTCAGACATACACATTCAGACACACACACATACATTCGGGCACACACGCTGACACACACAGACACTCACTCAGGCACACACACGCTCAGACACACACACTCACTCACTCAGGCACACACACAAACAGACACTCACTGAGGTTCAGACACGCTCAGACACACACAGACACTCACTCAGGCACACTTACACATTCAGACACACACAGAGACACTCACTCAGGCACACACACACTCACACAATCATGAATACGGCTATACGCTGTTGTTTCCACACACTGCAGAAGAGGACGTATCAGTGACATGGAAACCTTACCAAATAATATGACCTCAATGCGCGATAGGGGCCGGTGTTACAAACCACAAGGCCCGCACCACAGCTAAGCAAGCTCCTATCTGCATACGGTGTGTGGCACAGCTACACAGTAGATCAGTGTTCGAATTACCAGCAGATTTGGGGAAAGGGAAATATTTGCAGGAAACAGGTTATCACAAGTACCGTCTGGGAATATGCGGAGGAAATGATATTTTGGTGGATACACCTTCCCTGTGTAAACAGAATAGAAGATGGGGATGGAGAATGTGTGAATGGGGGTTACACAAAGTCACAACACGCCATATCCCATATCATTCATTGCTCGGAATAAAAGAGACGGAAAACAAACTTGAAATGAGTCGTTTTCTGCATGTATGAGTCAGAAAGGACGGAAAAGTGTGTGCAAATGGGCGGTAGCCTGTTGTCATTTTAAACTCCAACAATATCATTATTTTTTATATTTTCTTTTTAACACTACACAAATAAAACAACGCGTTCAAACAAAATATTGATGCAGAGGCCCTCCTATTTCCTGAAAGTATATCCCACGTGACAACTGTCTCTTTTTTAACCAATGTGATAAAAATTCACATATCGTTTTAACACTATCTATGACTTGCAGTATGTGCTCTATCACAGGTATAAAGCTAATTTGAAAACTAAATCCAGTTGATAAGCTTGTGGTGTTAAACAGCAACAATAAGATGCCTTTATAGGAGAAAGGAAATTTTATCAGGAAGCGTAAATGAATGAATATTCGTTCTGTTTTTTGGCCAAAGGCGGGTCTCATAGAACACACATACTTGTAGTTCACACCGTGCACATACACACACACACGTGCCTGTATAAACCCTGGTTCTATTCCTGTCAAACAGCGAGGCTGTCTAATAAACCTCTTTGAGAAGCCCATCTCCGAATTGATGTAGCAAATAAATATACCATTTATACATACACTATAATATAACTACTGGTATATATCAAAGCCTTACAATACACGCGTCTTACCTTCCACTATAAACACATCCCCACGTGTTCCGGAGTACGTGCCTCCTGCCTTCTATACCCCTGTCTATCTCCGTGCCTCCTGCCTTCTATACCCCTGTCTATCTGACTGCTTTGCCACTTCTTACTTAAGTCGCTATCTTAATACCCCAAACTGAGTTAATCTCTCCAATAACAGCTTATGGAATAACAAGCGATAACGCGACCTCCTGGCTCCAGCGTGCCTCCATCATGTACATTCATCGAACACAACCAGAATCCCAACCTACCTGATCCACTGCCCAATAAATCCTTTGCGCTCCAAATATCCTGCAATGGAGGGAGACCCTAGTTCCTCGGCCGGGAGTCTTCTTACAGTGAGGGGTCGGGGTCTTGCTCTACCCCCTCGGGTTTTGTCCTCGGGGGTGACGCTATCTGTCCAGGGGGTGTGGGGATCGCCAAACGACTTGGAGCGTCCCGACTTTAATTCCAGTGGACCCTGAAAGCAACACAGCAACCATGTGAACGATGCGGAATCTTGTAACGGTTGATGATTCTGGAATCCGTTACCATCGTTCTGGTACTTCACGCGCCATTTGGTGATAATGTAAATTGTATCAGAACTAGTTCCGGATTAAGCTTCTGGAATCGGTTTCATAACGATGTAATTGATCCGGAATGTCTAAGATAATATTACAGCAGGTCTCCTGCTCATGTGTAGAGTGTTATCTGAGAGACACAGTTGAATGTCAGACCCTGCCTCGGTGTCCTTGCAAGGCACCATATGCGCTGTTTCCGAGGGGCCTTGTAAGGGTGAAATATGTTTTCATTCGGGGAACATTTTTATTCAGATCGTAAAACTTTTCTCTTATGTAATTTGTAAGCGAAAATTATTCAATGCCTCAAACAAATTCACGTTTATAAATTCACGTTTATCATAAAGTTTATTCTAACCGTGACTCGGGGCATTTGTAGTTTCTAGGACAATTCAGTGTTGGAAAAAATGTAGCGATGTAACCGCACAATTAAAATTCCTGTAAATAATTATTTCTTATCCTGTACAGTTCCCCGTAGCATAATTACATGGGTTAAATACGCGACATGGGCCGGGTGATCAATGTTATCGATCCATAACAATGATTATACGTAATCGATACACACTGGAACTACTTAATGAAATAGCGGATTCAGAGATCGTATAGATAACCCTACTTATATATACAATTATCTATGTGCCACCCATTCCATGTAGAAACCTTTGACCCTAGTTCTGTTAACGTCATTAAAAAACAACTGTAGGTCCCTACCACTTTTTTAAAATCTCGGACCACTATTTTTAAGTATAATATGTTGTTATGTGCTTGAAGCCTTCGCTCGTCATACCGAAGTCAGGGTTCGATTCTCTACATGGGAACAATGTGTGAAGACCCTTTTGGGGCCGTGATTAATCACAAACTTATTTTTTTTTAAATAATTTTGTAAATATAAGTAATAAGTAATAAGTAACACCAGACATCAAATACACATGGTCTCTGACTTAATCATAACAAGCTATTTTTCAAACCCTGATTACAAGTTGTGGTTCGTTTGATGGTATGACACCCTACCAGGGACCATATCGTGACCCGGAAAATAAGACAGCTGATTCTCAAAAACATACGCGGACCGTGGATAGTGGATAAATCGTCTACCCGGAGAGCGAAGGTCGGTGAGTCGCTCCCCGGCCACGTCATACCAAAAGAAGTTGTTACTTGTTGTTACCCTGCCTGACGCTCGGCATTAAGGGGATAAAACAAGGACTGGTTGGCTCAGAGTTAATACGTACTAGTACCAGCAACCACACCCATGCATGCACGTCGCTATACAAGTGCAATAATCTTGAACGCAACTCTAAACCTCATTTCACTTAACCCTTTAAACATACGCTAACCAAGCAGTACCTGTGACTTCTACATATACAGTATAGGTCAGAGACCGCGTCCGTGGTCTAGTGGTAGAGTGTCCACCCGGAGAGCGGAAGGTCCGGGGTTGGATCCCCGGCCGCGTCATACCAAAAGACGTTAAAAGATGGTACTTGTTAAAAAATTGTTACCCTGTCTGACGCTCCTAAGGGGCTAAAACAAGGACTGGTCGTCTCGGAGTCAGTATACTGTGTCTGAGTGGGGTATTCATGTTAAACTGCGGCATGGTATCTCAGCGGGCTAGCACTATAAATCGGTATCACTCCGGACTAGTACAAGCAGCCACACACACACACACGTGCATGCACGTCGCTATATAAGTGCAATAATCTTGGACGCGACGTTAAACCCTATTTCACCTCACCTATGGGACAGAAACGGGACAGCATTACACCAGAACCAATGATACGTTCTAAAATTATATACATATATCTTGAAAAAAGATACGTATTTCCAGAGCCACTCACAGTCTGTGTCGCTGCACTAAATGCTCCTCCACTCAGCGTCAACACGATACAGTACCGTTTATACTCGAAAAGGGCCTGATGGTGTAAGTGCAGAGCCCTTAGCGAGGGCATTAAATATTTAGCAGCGTGACTGCGGGACCAGAGCAGGAACGTGTGGCGAATGGCTCTAAGTTTGAACACATTTGCTGACCAGGTGCGGCAGTTCTTAAATCAAAATATTTCCCTGCGATCGGATTACCCAGAAGCATTCGGAAACTCCTCATTTTCTTTTCTCCATTTCCAGCCCTCAAGCCATGAATGAACCCGATAACTCAAAACATACCCAATGACGGTCATACTGAGCTAGTCACACACTGTCGCGACACCTGCCGGATTGCTCAGGCCTGGAACAACTCGTCACGTCGCGAGAATGTGTCTCCGACTTGGCTCTGTCTACAAACAACGCTAGAGGCGCACCGGTAATTGCGCGCATACTTTACTGACCAGAATACATTTAATATTTTCTGCTAGTTTTTTGTTAAATTCTTAATTTTTGTACGTGTCATTTTCGAAAATGATTAATTTTGTTGTTGTCGCCGCCACATTTACTGACACATGCACGCACGCACGCACCAGAACACTAAACCCTCCATTGTGAGTGAGTGAGTTAGTATGCTTTTGTCTTACGCCGCATTTAGCAATATTCCAACAATATCACGGCGGGGAACACCTGAAATGAGCTTCACACATTAATCCCTACCCATAACACTGAGACCTCCGTCTTGAAACTGATCCCTCCCCATACCATTCAACCAACCCCCCAACTCTACCCTGACCCAATAACACTTCCCTCGCCCAATAACACTAACCCCAACCCATAACACTACCCTCACCCAATAACACTAACCCCACCCCATAACTCTACCCTCACCCAATAACACTAACCCCTCCCTCTTTACACTCATAACATTAATCCCCCATACCAAAATCAGCAATAACAAGAATCCACCCCAAAACACTGACCCCCACCCGAAAACACTAATCTCCCCCTCTTTAAACTAAGCCCATCCATAACAATAACCCTCCCCATAAAAGAATTACGTCTCAGCATATCACTAACCCCTCCATGTTAACACTAACTGCTCCCAAGAACAATAATCCCTTCCCACTGATTTCTTCACAGTTCCATCAAATCCAGACAACGCCGAACAACCAACCCACCTCCTCGCCTTCCAGTAACTGTCACTCCATGTCCCAAACCCCGACCCGCTACATGGATAAACCCCTCCGTCTATGCCCAATCAATCCCCCACCCCACAAGCTCCCTCTCCTGCCCCCAGGGGCTTGTCTCAGGTATGGGGAGGGTCAGAAGTTCGCCCTGCCACAAGGAGATAACATGCTGATGTGTCCCCGCCTTGCTGCACCGGTACTAGAGTGTGTAGGGCCATGTTGACATGCTTTCGTGTAGCATTATTCTACAAAATGCCCGGATTTGAAAAAGTATTGTTGCACATGATCAGTATCTCTGATAATCGTTGTTCTTGTTGTTTGTTTGTTTTGTTTAACGCCGCACTCAGCAATAGTCTAGCTATATGGCTGCGGTCTCTAAATAATCGAGTCTGAACCAGACAATCCAGTGATTAATATCATGAGCATCGATCTACGCAATTGGGATCGATGACATGCATCAACCAAGTCAGCGAGCCTGACCGCCCGTTCCCGTTAGTCGCCTTTTACGACAAGCATAGTCGCCTCTTACGACAAGCATAGTCGCCTTTTACGACAAGCATTGGTTGCTGAGGAGCTAATCTAACCCGGATCTTCGCGGGTTGAGGAAGAATGAGGAGAATGTTTTTACATGATGACGACGACGGCAACAACGATAATCGTGATTATGAGGATCACCATGGAGATACAAACTAAATTGGACACACTAGATGTATATATGCGTCATGTACCACCACGTCAAAATCTGTACATATACCGGTAACACTCTGTATTGTTTAACGGGAAAACATTCAATTGCAATAATGCTGTATTCTTCATTCCAAATGATAGTTTCAAAGATGTTCACTGCACTGATTAAACTATTTTTTTATCCTGATTATCCTGAACCTTGAAAGTGAGTGAGTGAGTGAGTGAGTTGGGTTTAACGCCGCTTTTAACAGTACTCCAGTTATATCGCGGCGTGTCAGCTTAATGTGGGAGGGAAGCCCGAAGTGATGCAGGTCTCAGACGTTTACCACTTCGGTGAAGAAGCTGGAAAGAAGGCATACCATGGATACAGAGAGTCACCAGTAATTCTGTTGAACGGATTACGCTAAGGACATTTAGGGAATCATAATTCGTTCAATCGCTTTAAACGTAAATGATGTTAGTCGTTCAATACCATATCAAAGGCAGACCTCTCTCTGTCCCTATAGCTAGTCCCTGAGAACGAAATCAGTTTTATTACTTCAACATGTTTGCCAATGTTAAATGTGGATTGATTTTTTTTAGATGATATATGTTATTATGAGCAAAATCATTCTCATTTCCTGTTGAGAAGATGGTGATTTTGAGTTGCAGTGGCTGTTTTGCCCAATTCTACTGGTAACTCGACCTTTAAATTACACGGAAATGACAGATATCAGGATATATTTTAGGTTATGTAAAAGAAAAAATGAACATTACATATTAATGGGCTCAGTTGTGCTTATTTAACCTAGATGATTGCCATGCAAATTGCCACCAGTTTTATGTAATCTGTTCAAATTGTAATTCAAATTTGCCGTTGAGCGATTCCATACCGTGAACTTTGGCATGACGAACAAACGCTTTAGCCACTAGGCTAGATCATGTGATGATCATGATGTATGGCGAAACGCCAAGACTTGTTTTAGAACGAAAAGAGAAACAAAACAAACATATTTACGGTCTAACATTTGCACTGGATTATCGAAAATTGACGAGACCATGAAAGCCCTCCCGGTAAATTACTACAATAACACCCCGGGCAGGATTGCCAATACAGGAAGCCACGACATTTCCTCAATTTGTCGACCTTGACCCCCTGCCCAGAGGGCACCAACGGTTGTCAAGCATCTGACACAGGGGGTACTAAATAGCGTAATTTACCAATCAATCAGCCGATGACCTTGGTGTGATCAGTACACAAGATTTTTCTTTCCATGACAGATTAACTACAGTAATATGAACGATTCGGGTGTTCCTTGACGTCTTTTGTTTGTTAGTTTGTTTGTTTGTTTGTTTGTTTGATTAACGCCGCACTCAGCAATAGTCCACCTATATGGCGGCGGTCTGTCAATAGTCATGACAGATTAAATGTAGTAATATGAACGAATCGGGTGTTCTTTCATTTCTTTTGAGTTGTATATCTGCGGAAAAACAGATCATAGTAATACGGATCGGAATATTGTCCCTGTGTAGACTTTCAAATAGTAAAGTTCTAAAGTGCATGAGTCGGGTTTAACGCGGTATTAACAGTACTCCAGTTATAGTGAGTGAGTATGGTTTTACGCCGCTTTTAGCAATATTCCAGCAATATCACGGCGGGGGACACCAGAAATGGGCTTCACACATTGTACCCATGTCGGGAATCGAACCCGGGTCTTCGGCGTGACGAGCGAACGCTTTAACCACTAGGCTACCCGACCGCCCCTACTCCAGTTATACCACGGCGTGTCAGTTTGACGTGGGGAGGGGGAAGCCCGAAGTGATGCCGGTCTCAGACGTTTACCACTTCGGTGAAACCCACGAGCACGGGTATGATGCTGACAAACCTAGAAACATAACCGAGGCGAACCGGAATTCGAACCCACAGTTATAGGTTCCTGGCGTGCCCAAGGGGCGCAAATCTGCACCGATGCACCTTAAACGAGCCCCCCAAACGTTCTTAATGCAGGTCAGTACAGAGGTGGTGTCACTGCACACTGTTCATAAGGCGGCAACGAGAAAACGACATTTATATTCTTTGAGCCAGTTGTCTTCGTCTAAAGCGTGTATACAGCAAATACTGTATGGAGTAGAACTGCATAAACATTTGTGTTCAAATAATTATTTAAGAATTTTCATACGACTATTTTTTCTCTACGACTACTATTTCTATCATTTCCACACCACTAGTATTACCATTCGAATAGTATTTCTCTTTGGCTATTATTTATATAATTCCTTTCCGACTATTATTATACTCGTCCATTTCTCCACGAACATTTTGTCTATCACTGTCTCTTCGTGCTGACAAACCAAGAAACATAATCAGGGCGAACTGGCATTAGAACCGACGATCATAGCTTCCCGGCACGCTTAAGGGACGCAACTCTGTACGGCAAATTGCGGCGCCACAGATGACAGGGCACTTGTGCCCCCGACAAGTGAGTGAGTGAGTGAGTGAGTTTGGTTTTACGCCGCTTTTAGCAATATTCCAGCAATATCACGGCGGGGGACACCAGAAATCCCCCGACAAGAGAACGCTGCCCAACACCCAGATAACCCACGTGCTGTATACCAACGTAGGTGCAAACACTGATTACATTTACTCGCCCGTTCTAGCTACAGACAATAGAAAATTACGACGACCTTAGCTCAATGTATGTTTCGGTAGACTGGTGTGAGGTTTATCCGGGGCACGCAATAACCCTGACGGGGTGAGCGAGGGGGGCACTACGGGAGAGGAGGTACCCCCGGTGCGTTTACATTAGGGAATAACGAATCGCTTTTGTTTCCAATTCAAACTCACTCAAGACCGAGTCCCGTCCTTCCCTAACATACATTCCATATTAATCAAGTTTTCTAACATTATATTATCATTACGATAACATCGTCTAGTCAATGTATATTTGCTTTCATTTTACTAAGACAATTGTCTCGAGGGTTATTATCATGACTGTGGTAAGTAATAGCCTGGATTATAAGATGGCGTCTCAAATGGCTATCAAAACAGATCATTACACAACACCGGCGGCATCAACAAACGGAAACCACGCATTAATTCATTAACATACTTTTAACAACACGTAGCTGCTAATTGACTTGCGAACACGCCTGGTCCGTGACGTCATCATTAGTCACGTGATAGGATTGTGATGGCCGCCATTTTGTGTTATTTGATAACTGACGTATGAATATGGGTGGTTGTGTTAGTGTAGTCTTGGTGTGAACGTGACAAAGAATATCTTGTAATCTACTTTGTAATTATTAATGTTTCAACAGCAGTACGTACCCAGTGACCTTTCTTGGGACAATTTGCGTCATGACATTTTATCTCCTTTATTGCCTTATTTGTTTTAAGATGTACACCATCGCAAATCATGTATATTGTTACTTACCAGTTATTTTTTTAAATATCAACAATTGCTAAAATGTATTCCAAATTCCTTCAGTTCGGATTTCTTTAATCTACATTTCAACACTGTCTCAGATTTATGCTGACTTGTAAACTTAATTATTGTAACCAAATGAACGAACTATCAAATCCGAACTGCCTCATCTTTCACACCCAATAGTGTCCACTAGCCTATATCAAAGTCTGGGTCTCTTTCTGGAAACTACGCTTTGGCGCAGGCTGGTGGACACGCTTGGGTCTGAAAGACGAGGCATTTCGTTTGAAGGCAGTTCGTTTGGTGACAGTACGTTTGTACGTTTGTTTGCTTAACGTAGCACCCAGTTAACTCCAACATTGACGGCGACCTGTAAATGATCGAATCTGGACTAGACAAACCAGTGACGGATATTGTGAGCAACGTCCATGTATAGATGACTACTTCCGTGTACCTATGATATCACAGATAGCGGCATGAGTGTAGCGTGCCCGTTACCCGTGAAGATCCGGGGTAGAATAGGCCTTCAGCAACCCATGCTTGCGTAAAAGGTGACTATGCTTGTAAGAGGCGACTTACGGAATCGGGTGGTCATGCTCGCTGATTTGGATGATGCATGTCATCGTATCCCATTTGCGTAGATCGATGCTCATGTCAAACGGTGGATTGTCTGGTCCAGCCTCGATTATTTACAGACCGCCGTCATAAAGCTGGAATATTGCTGAATGCGGCGTTAAACAACAAACCAACAAGATGCCTGTTATGTTCCCACGCCGTCGGGGTACGATGCCACACAAATCACCCAGCCAGATCACACCACCTATAAAGTCAACTCTATCGACCAGCCTAAGTTACTGGGGACATACTCAAACCAGAAACCCCTATAGGGCCTCCTTATTACATACAAGGTGAAGGTCAAACTATTACATGTTCATTGCACCTATGGCTTATTAAGGGTCACTACATAACAGGGATCGATTCCCCACATGGTACAATGTGTGAAGCTCATTTCTGGTGTCCACCGCCGTGATATTGCTGGAATAGTGCTAAAACGGCGTAAAACCATACTCACTACAAAACAGTAAAGGACTGACAAGGTCGGTGTCTTCAAGTCTTGTCACGATTATTTACAGACCTCCGTCATATAGCTGGAATATTGCTGAGTGCGGCGTTAAACAACAAAACAAACAAACAAAACAAACAAATCAAAGACAGAAAATAACCAGTCTCGATTAAATGCCAAAACAGAATAAATAGTGATGAAAATTATACGAATGGATGGCTGAGATTCAGTGATGACACCAGGTGTTCTCGGATCCAGCCCTCCAGATAGTATCCGCAACTCACACAATTTTCATTTAAAAAAGTGTATGTTGCCTAACGCCTCACTCAGCAATACTCCTGCCATACGACGCCCTGTAAAACAAGCGAGTCTGGACCAGGCAATCCAGTGATCAGTATAATGACCAAAAATCCACGACGTCGGGGTACGTCTCCACTGTCGGCCAAGTGACCAAGGCTGACCACTCGATCCATCAACGCAAGTGTCCTTGGGTAGGAGATGTAAAGCTCCGTTAGGGTCATAATGTGGGATACTATCTCGCATCATGTTGTCAAGCAAACGCAGATAGGTTCACTGTTTCAATTAAAGCAACTTCAATTCCTTTTATTGACTGTAGGGGCATCACGGAAGACTCTTGCAAATCCTCAAACAGCAGTACGAATGTATGGTTTGTTTGTTTGTTTAAAGCCGCACTCAGCAATATTCCAGCTATATGACGGCGGTCTGTAAATAATCCAGCCTGGACCAGAAAATAAAGTGATTGATATCATGAGCATCTATCCACGCAATTGGGATCGATGACATGCATCAACCAAGTCAGCGAGCCTGACCACCCGATACCGTTAGTCGCCTTTTACGACAAGCATAGTCGCCTTTTATGGCAAGCATGGGTTGCTGAAGACCTATTCTACCCCGGATCTTCACGGGCCACGAATGTATGGTAATCGCAGCACTAAACAGGCAATTCTGTTAAAATAACTAGGACATGACTCGAACTCAACTCGAGTAGCGTAGTTAGGGTGGCGATTTCTTCATTTCAACGAACATGTACAAGAGAGAACAAGTCTCTTATCTTGACTCATCAGATAACCGAAAAAAGAAAGTTTGTGAAGACAACCAACAGAAATGTTTTTCAATTTACATCATAAATACGTTGTTTCAAGCTTGCATCTTCAGTTTTGTTTGAACTTGGCCCATAATTCAGTGACCCGGAACTACTATCTCAGTTGACCTCCCTTATAATATCAATACAACTAAGCGTGTCAACAACCAAGCGAACAACGGGAGCAATGCGGGGTCAAACATGAGGTTGTTACTTATCACTAACCATGGGGAGTTTCTTTAGAATGAAAAATATATTCTTCCACTTGATTGCTTTTATTTCCAAACGCAGGAATGTCATGCAAGTGAAAATGGGGTGTAAAATATTCGTGTTTGAAAAGATACGAAGTCACTGGTATTGTATATATAAACATAAATATAGGTATGCACGTAGTTAACAAAGACATATATGTTACATACAGAATCGTAATTTCGACAGATATGTTAAATTGAGACGTTTTTGTCGAGTCAGAGTCCACGTGGTCTCTGGTCGAGTACTTTCACAAAAATTGAAAACAGAATTTAAATATTGATAATCTTCACGTTCTCGGTTTCTGAAGAAAATACGTTACCATATATGCGCAAAACTGCTGTTGTTTGTGAAATTCTCTAATCGGTGATTCGGGTGAATATATTCTTACTGATATATTGTAATTTTAGACTTTAAAAATTAAGTGGTTGAAATAATGCATAAATAAAAGGCTTATTGAACTGACATGTGAGTGAATGAGTAAGTGAGTATGGTTTTTACGCCGCTTTTAGCAATTGTCCAGCAATATCATGGCGGGGGACACCAGAAATGGGCTTAACACTTTGTACCCATGTGGGGAATCGAACCCGGGTCTTTGGCGTGACGGGCGAACGCTTTAACCACTAGGCTACCCCACCACCTGACATGTAGTCCCGAAAGAAATTGATGTATCAGCTCAAATAAAGATTCTTTTAAGGATTATTCGAGTGTTAAGGAACCCTCACGTTTCATATAAAGCTATAGAGGGCGTGAAAAGGGGCACTGAAAACAAAAGAGGGGAGGAGAAAGAGAGAGAGAGAGAGAGAGAGAGAGGGAGAGAGAGAGAGAGTGAGTGAGTGAATATTGCTTAACGCCGCATCAGCAATTTTGCAGCTATTCGCGGCGAAGAGAGAGAGGGAGAGAGAGAGAGAGAATGGGAGTGAGAACTGAATTGTTTCATAATAAATAGATAGGCTCTCGGGTCTGTAAGATAGACCACACCACATATATGCAAATAGCTCATGTTATACGACATGGGTACAATATGTGAAGCCCATTTCTGGTGTCCCACGCTGGAATATTGCCAAAAGCGGCGTAAAACCACACTCACGAACCACTCATGTTGTACAATAGAAAGACATTCTTTAAACTAAATATATCATAAAAGAAGTTAAAAAACACCAGATTCGTTCATAATACTATAGTTAATCTGGTATTCAGTTAACAGATTAATTTTGGAAATATGAAAACATCGGGTGTTCTTAATTTATTGTGAGTAGTATATATAAAACCTGCAGCCAGAAATTTAGGATCAGTCTTCTCAAGGTTATGGTTTCAAAACGTACCTGAATCCAATGCGAACCCGGTATCGGTGCGTTTCACACGTAATATCCAAGCACATCCCGATGATATATCGATGTATATTTCACACGCGTTATCTCAGCCTATAATCCATGGTGATACATTGATGTGTATTTCACTCTATACTCTGTGATACTGACACCCGTGTCCAACTGGCCAGTCAGTCAGTCACCAGGCTTAACCACACGAACTCGGAGCGTAAAGGATCACAGATACACTCGATCCGGGCGGGTCATAAAATCAACACGGTCCCAAGCCTGCTTAGAAAGCAAAGGCTATGCTCAATAAAATTCAATTGCGTACGCTCGCTCCGGGCTGGTTATACATCTCGCACCCCCCTAAACGTGGATAGGAATCTACTTAAATGTTGAAGTAAATTTGCCGTTATTTTTGTTTGGTATGAAATGATTTGAAACGTGTGCCCCAAATCTGGATCGGTTAATCAAGTTATGTCACCCGTCAATCAATTAATGCTTCTGGTCCCATCGCGTGGGCGAAAGTTCGCTGACCCACCACTTCTCGTTAAACATAACTGGGCCCGTCGATGATGATCCTTATTGGCCATTAGTGATGCAAGGCGTGGTAATAGCCTGTCACGTGACACAACATTAGGCGTCACTGAGATGCACGGGCGTCACGTACACATAAACATACCTACACATGTGTATGTCGGGCTGAGGGAGTGGCCCATGAAGTCACGTGTGATATCTTTAATGTATCATGGAGTCAATATCTCACAAATGATGTATTCCCTCGTTGTTCTGCTTCTATGAGCTAATATGAGTGAGTATGATTTTACGCCGCCTTTAGTAATAATCCAACAATGTCACGGGAGTGGACACCAGAAATGGGCTTCACACATTGTACCAATGTGGGTAGTCGAAGTCGAACCCGTCCGTTCCGCGTGACGATCGAACGCTTTAACCGCTGGACTACCCATCAGCCCCCGCATGCCATTAGCATCAGTAATACATAGGCGGATTCGACCACTCAACATACGGGGTAAAATAGGTCTTCAGCAACCCATGCTTGCTGTAAAAAACGACTTTGCTTGTCGTAAGAGGTGACTAACGGGATCGGGTGATCCGGCTCGCTGACTTGGTTGATGCATGTCATCGTATCCCAATTGCGTGGACCGATGCTCATGGTATTAATCACTGGATTGTCTGGTCCAGACTCGATTTTTTACTGACCGCCGTCATATAGCTGGAATATTGCTGAGTGAGGCGTTAAACAACAAACAAACATAGGCGTAAGGGGGGGGGGGGGGGGGGGGGGGGGGGGTGTTACAGCAGGTCGGCCCTTTAGAAAACCAAATATAGTCACTGAGAGATGATTTTATTTTTATATTTTGGATCCCTCCCTTTTAAAATGCTGGATTCGCCCTTGAGCTGCCTTGGACGTTTATTGGGACATGGCGGCAACGCCAAAACATGAATTAGTTTTTATCCCGGGTACAATTTAGCAAACCTATTATTCGTGACCCAAGCCGTGACATTGCTAGGATGCTGCTTGGTGTGGCGTTAACCATCATCCATACACGTCACCTGATTGCCGTTCCATTGTGACCAGAGACCTCTTGCACAAAACAACCTTAGCGTTATGTTTGTTTGTTTGTTTGTTTGTTGTTTAACGCCACAATCAGCGATATTCCAGCTATATGACGGCGGTCAGTAAATAATCGAGTCTGGACCAGACAATCCAGTGAATGACATCATGAGCATCGATCCACGCTATTGAGATACGATGACTTCCATCAACCAAGCCAGCGAGCCTGACCACCCGATCCCGTTCGTCGCCTCTCACGACAAGCATGGGTTGCTTTTATCCCAACCCGGTTTTTCACGGGTCTAGCGTTATGACGATCGTAAATCAACGTTAAAGCGGTGGCGTGCTTTGCTCGTGCTATCAACCACTTTTTTCAATGGCTCAGGATCGAATATTTGTAGGCTGCTGAGGTAAAGGAAGAATATCACAGACAGTACCGTAAAACACCATTCACTAACTCAAACGTTTTATGAGTTACACAGTGACGGGGTTATTTTGTATTAAACGCTAATAGTTCTAGTCGCAACCGATTGTTCGTATCAGGAAACAACGTGATTGTATGCAGTAAACTACGGTTATAACGAACTCAAAGGGACCGCTAACTTTAGTTTGTTATAACCGTAGTTCGTTATAAGCATATATACAGTATAACTATAGCAAATAGTCGGGACAAAAAAATCAGTTCGTTATATCCGTCAGTTCGTTATAAGCGTGTTCGTTATAAACGTACTTGACTGTATTTGAGTTTGTGAGTAATTTGGGTTCAACAGTATTTCAGTTATTCAACAAGTAAATGTGTGAGGAAAGGCAAGTCCTTAAACCCTGCCTCGCTTTCCTGATATCATGTACATATATAAATACTAAGTACACCTCTAACACAATGCGCGGAACTTCAAAGCCGGTTCAAGAAAGAATCGCGAAATGAAAACAACATTGTAACGACCTGCTATTGTGTACACGAGTATGTGAAGCAAATTCCTGGATTTATTTCCTCAACATTTACAGGTCCTTTAAACCACTATAACGGGCGCTTGTAAGTCTTTACAGCTACACGTGTGTACGGCTATTGTGTGCCGTGGATTGCCGGCAACAGAATTTAATAAAACCAGTGGCACCTGCGTGGGAATGTTTCTCCGTGTTAATATTTGGATTTCATTAGTTCAGTGTGCCTGGTTAATTTTCTTTGTTTAGTTCAAGTGTTGGTTTATACCCTACGTCTGGCGAATGTTCGACGTATCAAAGTATTAATATTACCAGTTACCTTCTCTGAAACTATTGTTTGTTCATCACGATACGATGAACACGGCAGTTGAAGATTGAGGAAGGAGAAAGGAGTTATGCCCCCTTCCTAATGTGGTGATTTGGTGATGGAGAACCGACTGAAGTGATATAAAATACTTAGATTGCGAACGTTGAATTTGACAAGCGAGTTTCAGCGTACGAAGGTCGGGCTGACGACGACTGAGTTTTAAAGTTTATTCATAAACGAAGAAATACACGAAACAAGCTACTCTAATATTAAAACATGGCAACAACCTTTGATAAAATAAAGATGTATTGTTTTTAAGTTTTACGCGCCTGACCACTCGATAAAATTCAGTGTTATAATGGCCCACCATTCAATATTTTGAAGGTTGGTTGTGTTGAGACAGAATATTTTAAAAACATACATTCTTTAAGCCGAACAATTTAGTTTTTTCCACAAAAACTAAGGCAGAATTATTTTTAAAGATTTATCATTAAAAATGTTCGTCACAAAATTTATCACAAGAAGAAAGCAAGATTTCCCTACCTGTCTTTGTCTGAATGTGTCATCATCATCGTGGATGAGAAGCAGCGACCCTCCTCCCTCCAACCGTGACACCTCCCGGTCATACAGCGTCCCCTCCCCCCGACTTCTCCTTCCCTTCCGCAGCTTAGCTCGTATAACCTGGAACAGGTACCCCTTGTCCTTGCCCCACAAATACGAGACGCTGGGGTCATGTTTGGGTGTGACGTCATTATAACGAGGGTAGGGAGCCTCATTTGTTGAGCTTTGACTTGAGTTGTCCCAGTCGTCTGCTGATTCTGTGCTGTCCAGACGACCCGTGACGTCACTTCCGGCAAAGTCATACATTCCCGGAACATAGTCCTGAGCATCTGTTGAATGTGACGTTGAGCTAAGGGCAAGATGAGTACTGAAGGTGTGGTAATTGTCAGTAATGTCGGTATGACTAGACGCAATTGACATAGCACTGAGCGCGCTGTCAACGCTATAGTTACAATCGGACGTGCTTTCTAAGGCAAGATTGTCGTCTGCCTGAATTCTACACGCCTCCATTTGCAGCGTCTGCAACCACCGTGAAAGATCCGTCTCCTCCTGTGCACAGAGGTAAATATTCTTACAATGATTCTGCGCGAGCTTAAATACATACAGCTTCTTGTTCCTTTTCTCAGGCTCAGTGACATACGAGACGATGCTCTGCGTCAGAATGACAGCAATCATGGGACTCTCGCCTCCATTCTGAGACTTGAACCCATAGAAACACCCTCTGCTCACAGCGCACCACACTTTAATCCACCTCATCATAAACTTGTATTGCAAATGGCCACTTATCCTGATATCGTTCAGGTCTCTCAGTCTCAAGCCAGGAGTTCTGGAACAGTGCGTAGTCTTTCCTCCACCAAACACCTTGTCTTTCAGGTCCGAAGCTCGTCGTCTGATGCTCGATCCTAAACCATTGGAAGATTTTCCTGAATCCCACGACCTCGATAAAAATGACTGGGAAGAGGAGACTGGTCGTGATAACACAGAAGCGTCCGACACGTCAGAGTTCGGGGAATCGGGGATGTTCAGAGATTTGGTCTCATCCAGAGAATGACTATCGCGAGTGGCTGCCCTCTCAGCACTTCTAGTTCTTTTCCTTTTCAGAAGGCTGTCCAGACTCCCAAAGGACTTCAGTTTTAAGAACGACCTAGACTTCTTAGGCTGCTTTTGAGCTTCCATAATGTGGAGTCCTTTCACTGGCGCTACTTTAGGATCATCGGTTTCCTTACGTAAACGTTTTCTGAAGTCACACTTAGAATCACTCAGATCATTGTCCCTGAGCGACATGGAGATCATGCTCATCCTCCTTGTGCGTGTGGGGGACGGGTAATAGCTTCCATTGGCTGGGGGGAACACAGAGTCGTCAGCACTGTCCCAGCCATCAGAGTCTCGAGCCTGGTTAGCACAATTGTCAAACACAGCTATATCACACGCCCTGGTCAGAACATCTACCCACTCGTCCAGATCAGATTTACACTTCGTCCCGAACAAGTATTTTCTCCTTATACTCACGTTTTCGATATAGAACTGATACTTGTCCACACCTGTGATTGTCTTAGTGTGTTCCTCGCCATCCTTACTCCCTACACTGTCTCTTTTAGCACTGTTAAACACGAGAGATCTAACCCTGCAGCCTGGCAGGAAGATCACATCCTTGGAACTCTCAGCAGTGTCGGACTCAAACACACAAAACAGCATGTCAGCTACCACACACCAAACTTTCTCCCCTCTGAGCTGATCCAGCAGCCAGCCCGATCGGTCAGGGTTCGTGACCTCGCACGAGGACACTTGCCTGGGGGACGGGGGGCTGGTCTTGGGGAGCGGAGGAGGGGGAGGAGCCGGTCTTGTCTTAGGACTCGCTGATTTGGGTGACTTCCAGGAACCGTTATGGACATTAGACTGGTCATACGACTGACTCAAGCCGTTGATCTTAGGGGAGTTCACACTGGATTCTTCTCGTAGTGTGATTACGTCAGCGGACACTGACAGTCCATTCATTCTTTTAGGTCTATCATGCACCATGCTGTTCCTCTTCAATGAGCTGCCGGATCTCATAGTTGGCCCTTGTTTGGAAGGGGAAGGATGCAGGTGGCCGTTCATCGTGAGGCCAGGAGGGGGTGACGGACAGGGGGGCGTGGTTTTACACAGCCTCCAGGATCGAGTGGACAATGGGGAATAGGCATCTACATCATCGTCGTCGTCGTCGTCAGAGTCATTCTGGAAAATAAATAAGAGGAGTTTTAGCTTGGTGATGTGAACATGTCATGCATTCTATTAGGGGGAGGAGGATTGTTCGTTAGTCTGTTGTTTAACACTACATTCACAATATCATAACAATATAACAGCGGGCTGTACAGATATTGCGTCCGACAAACCAGTGGTTGATATTATGAGCAACGTCCCATGCCGTCTAGGGACGATGACAATTGATCAACCGAGCCACTTCGCTTCACCCGATGTCATGTTGTCGCCTCTTACAAGTAATATATTACTGGGAACCTATTACACGGGGCCCATACGAAGCTACATACATTCTTCGACATAACCGGAGTTCGGGGTAAAGGGCAGAAATAAATAAAACTGTGGTTTGTATAGCATAGAAAATCATGACAAGGGTCGACAAAAACACACATTTGGGGCGTGTCGTGATACTAAATTATCATTAAAATAGATACTATATTAACAACACAACAATATATGTGTGAGGACTTTGAAAGGCATTTAGAATCGATACACCTAAGGAGGAGAATATATGAATGTCATCTTCTTTATAATGAAGAACACAACGTTTTGGAGTATATGCTTACTCCTTTATAAGGTGTCATATGTTCATGTGAGAGTACTTTTATGTTACAAGAGTTATAGTGTTTATTTATCTTTCCTTGCACGTACAACACTCGAATTTTATTGGTCAATGACGTTTAGATATTTTACTATGTACTCTGCTACAGCTGGAACAAATATACCCCGCCGTCTGATCTCTGGAATCTCTAGGGTTCAAGCTCCTTACAGCGAAACGGCGTCGCGTCATATATATTAATATTGACATTAGATATACGGGGTGCACAGAGCCTCAACAAACACATTTTCGTTTAGAAAGATGGCGACATACAAACGAATCGTATCTTTATCTCCGTTTGTGGTAAATGATAAATTGTGGTGAGATAAATTCGTTTTATGTCTATATCCTGACGTGATGAAGTGATATTATGGGGGTCTGGGATATTTTTTTTCAAAATAACAATAATAATTTGATTGAGAGAAACGTTAAACAATAATTTGTCCAGGTTTTACAAAAACGAAATTCAAATTCTTCAAACAGAAAAAAAGCGTATTCTTAGCAGTATATTAATTGGTGGGTCTCGCATACGGTTGTATGTTTGTCTGATCAACCCCCAGGTCAATGCAATGTAAGTTCAGTGCTCAATGGCACGCAACTAACAATATAGTTGGCAGTTTTCCATCGTGGTGAGAAATATTCCAGCTATATAACGGCGGGGGGCACCAGCAAGTGGATCCACACATTGTACCGATGTGTAGAATCGAACCCGGGTCTTCGGAGTGACGTTCTAATGTTTTAACCTCAAGGCCCTCATCTTTCACCCTACTTGACCCGTGAAGATCCGGGGTAGAATAGGTTGAGCAACCTATGCTTGCCGTACAAGGCGACTAACGGGATCGGGTGGTCAGGCTCGCTGACTGGTTGATGCATGTCACTGATCCCAATTGCGTGGATCGATGCTCATGATAATAATCACTGGATTGTCTGGTCCAGACTCGATTATTTAAAGACTGCCGTCAAAAAGCTGGAATATTGCTGAGTGCGGCGTTAAACAACACACCAACCAACATGCCGCTAGCTATGCAGCGTTGAGTCCCGAGACAGGTTTCTATGGGAACACCGTAACTGTAGGTACTGTTCCAATGTCCGTTAGATAGAATTGCCTCACTCACTCGTTATCTCGGTGTTGATTCAAAAATATAAATAAGTCTTTCCCGTCTTGGAAGCGAGTGAGCGAGTGTGGGTTTAGGCCGCTTTTAACAATATCACCAGGGGACACCAGAAATGGGCTTCACACATTACACCCATGATGGGGATCGAACCCGGTTCTTTGGGGTGACGAGCGAACGATTTATCACTAGGCTACCCCCATCGCCCCTTTCTTTGGAAGCGACGTGTTAAAAATTCAAAAAGTTTAAGGTGCGGTCGGGTAGCCTAGTGGTTAAAGCGTTCGCTCGTCACGCCGAAGACCCGGGTTCGATTTCCGACATGGGTACAATGTGTGAAGCCCATTTCTGATGTCCCCAGCCGTGATATTGATAGGAATATTGCTAAAATCGGCGTAAAACCATACTCACTCACTCACTCAAAAAGTTTAAGAATGAAAATAAACCTGTTTTCTATCATGAAATGACTCTCGGAATAAATATAAACTCCGCATGAAGATGATCTTCAATGTATGCATTACCTCAAGTTAATACTTAAACCCAATCGCAGGTCAAAAGACTCTTTACCTACAAAACAGGTCTGTGTTGAAAAACCTGCACGGGACAGATTTACATAACGGATTGCTGAGCTGTGCTGGATCACACCATAATCCGGTTACATAATCCGGATTAAGATTGGTGTCTGCGTGACGTTCAGTCAGTAAACCGGATTACACAGAACGGATTAGACCTAAACCCGTTTCTTGCTTCCGTGTATTTTGTAGTGCTAAATATTCATGATAACTGCACAGTGGGTCTTGAAGCTTGTAAGAGATCATCATCATCATCATCATCATCATCACCACTTTTTTATTATTATTATTATTATTATTATTATTATTATTATTATTATTATTCGTGTAATTTGCTTTTTCCTGCAAGACTTCACGCTCAAACTTCGTCAGGTCACTTGATTTTCATTCTCAGAGCCCTGTGTAGAATACATCCCAAGCTGCTAGTGAAGCGCTAGAACGTAAACAGTCATCCTACCGGGTACCCACTTCCTGCTGAGTTAACAGGTGCCACATCACACAACCACACTGGGACTACGGTCGGTCCGGAGTAGACGATGTCACCTGCTTATGTTTTGGCGTATGAAGCGATGGGAATTGCCGCTAAATATCTAAGAGAGAATTATTTGAAGGCCAACGCTCGGCGGCGACATGAATGAATTACTACTTCAACGTGCCCTAATACGTGGACCGACGCTGACGGACGTCCATGTGATGGTGTGGACCACTCACTCCTTCACTCACTGTATCCAGATGAAAGCTAGAAGTTTGATTCAATATATGGGAAACCCGTGAAGATCCGGGGTAGAGGAGGTCTTCAGCAACCCATGCTTGCCGTAAAAGGCGACAATGGTTGTCGTAAGAGGCGACTAACGGGATCGGGTGGTCAGACTCGCTGAGCTGGTTGATGCATGTCATCGATCCCAATTCGTGGATCGATGCTCATGATGTCAAGCACTGGATTGTCTGGTCCAGACTCGATTATTTAACAGACCGCCGTCATATATTGCTGGAATATTATTGAGCGCGGCGTTAAACAACAAACAAACAAACAAACAATATATGGGAACAATGTGTGAAACACATCTCACTCACTCACTCACTCACTCACATGTGAAGACTCTCATCGTTGTGATTCCCCTAATACGGGGAGAATATGTCCTACGCTAAATATAACTTTAAAACTTTAAAAATGGCTTCCTCATTGTCATACGAATGTACTGACGTTTCAGAAAACATTATCGGATGTATATTTGCCATATAAAATATGTCTGTCATTTCGACCCTGAAACCAATATATCCAAAACAGCCCATGCAAGTCTATAATAGTTGGCAAGTCTAGATAAGTCTCATTTCTATTACATTTTATCTAGATAATTTAACATCCGGGTTATTTCATCAAAATATGTTCACTTCAGAGACAAGATGTTTGTCCAATATAAGATACATGCATACATAATGTCAACGCATTTTGATTACTAGTAAAACAATCAAAGAAGCAAACAGTAGCTATTGTTCGCGAATTGTGCCGAGTATTTCTTGACTTTAAACAGATTATGTCATGACTTTCATCCGAGTAAACCTAACAAATATTCTCCCTCAAGTTAGCTTTGAAAGACAATGGTCTAGTTCTTAGATAATCCTGAGAAGATTACGTCACATATAGGCGGAACTGGCACAGCTATGGCGCTAATCTCACACGTGCCGTCGTCGTCCAAGGTGTGTCGTTGCCCAAGACGTGTCCCCACGCTCCAAGGTGGGGGGAAACGTGAAGTCGCCATCAAGCGACGCTGGTTTAATGGTTTGTTTGTTGTTTAACACCGCACTCGGCAATATTCCAGCTGTATAACGGCGGTCTGTAGATATTCGAGTCTAGACTAGACAATCCAGTGATTGATATCAGGAGCATCGATCTACGTAATCGGGATACGATGACATGCATCAACCATGTCAGCGAGCCTGACCACCCGATCCCGTTAGTCGCGGCGCTGGCAAATATATCCTTAAGCTATCCCATTGTGAGTGAGTGAGTGAGTGAATTTTACGCCGCTTTCAGCAATATTTCGCAATATAACGGAGGGGGACACCAGAAGTTGGGGAACTGAAACGCGAACGCTTTACCCACTGGACTACCCAGCCGTCTTCAATGACTGGAGAAGTTGCCCGGAGTGAATCACACCTTGTATTTCATGCGAGGCATGCTTACAACAGTGCTTCATAATCACACCTTGTATTTCATGTGAGGCATGCTTACAATAGTGCTTCATAATCACACCTTGTATTTCATGCGAGGCATGCTTACAACAGTGCTTCATAATCACACCTTGTATTTCATGCGAGGCATGCTTACAACAGTGCTTCATAATCACACCTTGTATTTCATGTGAGGCATGCTTACAACAGTGCTTCATAATCACACCTTGTATTTCATGCGAGGCATGCTTACAACAGTGCTTCATAATCACACCTTGTATTTCATGCGAGGCATGCTTACAACAGTGCTTCATAATCACACCTTGTATTTCATGCGAGGCATGCTTACAACAGCGCTTCATAATCACACCTTGTATTTCATGCGAGGCATGCTTACAACAGTGCTTCATAATCACACCTTGTATTTCATGCGAGGCATGCTTACAACAGTGCTTCATAATCACACCTTGTATTTCATGCGAGGCATGCTTACAACAGTGCTTCATAATCACACCTTGTATTTCATGCGAGGCATGCTTACAACAGCGCTTCATAATCACACCTTGTATTTCATGCGAGGCATGCTTACAACAGTGCTTCATAATCACACCTTGTATTTCATGCGAGGCATGCTTACAACAGTGCTTCATAATCACACCTTGTATTTCATGCGAGGCATGCTTACAACAGCGCTTCATAATCACACCTTGTATTTCATGCGAGGCATGCTTACAACAGCGCTTCATAATCACACCTTGTATTTCATGCGAGACATGCTTACAACAGCGCTTCATATCTGACAGACGGTAAACATCAAATGTTGATTTGTTGAGTCAACATCGCTCCTTTGATTAAAATAACTCGCTCACGGGGACATGCAAGACTGGTAAAATAACACAACATGTGTGATTGCTTTCCTTAACTAACTTTTGAAATGTTTGTTTGAATTACATTAAAGACATGCTCACTTTGTTAGAAGAATAATCAAAGAAGGATATGGGAGACATATTTGAAATTCCCTGAGGGCATATTTACAGTTCATAAATTGCGACTGTGCGTATATGAGAACACCAGCTTGTGCTCTCCGTGAACATATAGTGTGGTAATTTGATCGTTTTTGTAATTATATTGACCCACGCAATCCAGTAGTCTCGTTCCCATACCGTCACTTCTATTAACCATTTCTTTACATTTATCCAACCCCAATCCTCAGTCCTTGGGATTTATATATTATAAAAAATTTCTGCTAAATACCAGAGTCAGTTGTACAATGCTGACATATGTTTATGAATCACTATCAATTAGAGACGATACCATGTGTTCGCGAAAAGGTGAGCGTATCCCGTCACAAACACATGTAAGGGCAAGTCAACTGTTTAGCTGGGCAAACACGGGACAATTCCTCGCGAACGCCTTCGAAACTTTCCTGTTCTATTAACCATTCTCATTCACTCATTCATTCATTCATTCATTCATTCATTCATTCATTCATTCAATCAATCAATCAATCAATCAATCACGTATGTGTTCATTCTCGCTAGGGGGCACGGGTGACCCAGTCGTCTAAGGCGCCGCGATTCGCTGTGCAGAGTTGCGTCCCTTGGGCACGCCAGAAACACATGATTATGGTTCGAATCCCGGTTCGCCCCGATTATGTTTCTAGGTTTGTCAGCACCATACCCGTGCTCGTGGGTTTCACCGAAGTGGTAAACGTCTGAGACCTGCATCACTTTGGGCTTTCCTCCTACATTAAGCTGACACGCCGTGATATAACTGGAATACTGTTAAAAGCAGCGTTAAACCAAACTCACTCACTCACTCATTTTCGCTACATTCGTACTTGAAATCCTCACATCATTAATTCATACATACGCGTCCCTTTATTTGTTTCAATAAAAAATGAAATATTTGTAGACTGAGAGATATTAATTATATGCAGCGTGTGTACGTGGTGCCCTTCCCAGAACCAACAAATGAAGGTAAGGTATCAATTCTATGTAGACATTAAAGTGACAAGGCTGTTCCTCAGCCAAAACTTATGCTTACATACCAAGTGAAAAATATATTCATACTACCTATGTGCTTGACATATCCATCGGCTACATCAAAGTAGGTACTGCTGCATATGCTAGACAGTCATCAATCATAAAAATAAATAAAAATAAATAAAAAGGGATAAATATAATTCCATAATAAGAAATTTTAACTAATAACAGAGTCCATTGAACGATTCCGATTATCTCATACATGGTGAAAACACAGATGGTAGGTGTGTCGATATCAAAACATAATTATATAGCGCGGACGTCATAGAGAACAACTTGACCTCTTTGCCCAACGCGTACCTCAGAGGGAGCAATCTGACGTTGTTTAAAATCCCCCGATGACAATAATTCGGCTCATTCTTGTATTTGCTTCAGTGAGACTGTGTGTTATTTGTCCTGAACAATGTTTGGAGTCTAAACCTGCCTTTCAACAATGCTAATTGCCTGAACAAACACTTGAGATGACAGTAGTTTATTTAGACTGCATTTCACCAATATTTGTTTTCAGCGCATCATTAACAAGCCTCCTCAGGACCTCGGGATTGACAAAACACAGCTGACCTGGGGTCGGTCTGTGGCTTAGAATAAAGAGTGCTAGCGTCGCATCCTTCACACTGAGGAAATATCCTTTGCAATCCATAATGGGTGTCACTTTTGCGTGTTCAAATTAAAGTTGAAAATATTGACGGATCGGTATTATATATAACGTCATTTCACAGCACGACATAAATAATTAGACTTTTAAAACATTCTTCTGACGACCTCCAGAACTTATAGTGAGTGAGTGAGTGAGGTTTTACGCATCGCTTAGCAACATTCCTGCAATATCAGGGCTTGGAGATACCTGAAATGTGTGAATGAGTATGGTTTTACGCCGTCTTTAGCAATAACACGACGGGGAACGCGAGAAATGGGCGTAACACATTGTACCCGTAGTTCGGAATCGAACCTGGGTCTTGTGGCTCCAAATACAAAATACAATAAACGTGTTAATTACGATGTGACGGCGTTAATCGCATGCGGTAACACAATCGTCCACATCGCGAGCTCGCCTCGACTCACGTCAGCGGGTATGTGACCACCACAAGCCGAACTGGTGACGGTCAAAGGTCATTGTTGATACAGGAAAGCATGCTAACTATTCAGCAGTCTGAAGATTATCTAATGTTTAAACTTTGCCTAGTATTCTGGCTTGACTTTAGATTAAAGCCGAGATTACCGTTAGACGCGAGTCTGAGTACACAGCAGGGCAGGTGAGCCGAACTCTGGCGGCTTCTCCAAAGTCGTTATTGATGAAGGGTCACGGATACACGTGCAGGTCAAAGGTTACACGTGAACTACACACAGAGCGTGTAGGTTAAGCTCAATTCATTGTCGGTATCCCACGAATACCGAAATAGCGAATATCTGGAATCGCGTAAGGATATAGTACGTTATATAATATTTTTAACATTTTGAGGAAATTTATCTCGGTCTCAAAATGAGGGGCGTTGAGGAGTCTCGTGGTTAAAGTAAATAATGTAGAATAGCGGTAATGATATACAACGTCATATTGTTTTCATTTTGGATAATTCACATCTCTAAACAATGAGGGAATTATCGGGTTGCCTAGTGGTTAAAGCGTTCGCTCGTCCGCTGAAGACCTGGGTTCGAATCTCCACATGGTAACAATGTCTTTCTGATATGGCTGAAATAGTGCTAAAAGCGGCTAAAACCCCAACTCACTCTAAATAATGAGTTATAAATATACAGTTTAAACGTCGGAAACATGTTGAACAGTTGGTCGTAAGTGAGTGAGTATGGTTTTATGCCGCTTTTAGCAATATTCCAGCAATATCACGGCGGGGGACACCAGAAATGGGCTTCACACATTGTATCCATGTCGGGAATCGAACCCGGGTCTTCGGCGTGACGAGCGAACGCTTTAACCACTAGGCTACCCGACCGCCCCAGTTGGTCGTAAGAATAAACATCGTTGTTTTTCGGATTTTCATTGGGGTTTTCATTTCAAACACTAATGACGTCAATATGTGTTGACATAACACCACACACCGACATGTAATGCATAGGTATCATTCGAACCATAGTTTTATGACAAGCCCACGTATGTCATGTACTTAACGATTGTCAATAGCATAAACATTGTTAATTTCAACGTTGGCATCTGTCAAAAATATATGGTCTCTACCGCTCTAGTGTGTACAAAACTTGACTTCTATTTCTGCGAAATATAAATCTGTCATATGAATCACAAATATGTAAACAACGAAAGGGTTTGATATTCATGTTTAGGGCCATAACTAATAAACCACTGGCCCTGATCGAGTAGCTGCAGTTCACACTGATTGCATTTGACGTGTGTGTCTGTATACATTAATAGTAAACATATGACACTTAACTTTGAAGAATAACGTGAACACAAACTAAAATAACGACAGTTCTCGTGCATATAAGGTGAGTGAGTGGGTATGGTTTTACGCCGCTTTTAGCAATATTCCACCAATATCACGGCGGGGGGCGCCAGAAATGGGCTTCACACATTGTACCCATGTCGGGAATCGAACCGGGGTTTTCGGCGTGACGAGCGAACGCTTTAACCCCTAGGCAACCGCCCCGTGCATCTAAGGACACGCATCCATTCTAGATGTTATATCTGAGTGTTACATTTGTTTCGCGAGCTCATATATAACCATTTCTGTTGTCCTACCGGTGTAATAACAGACACACGGCCGTATACCCCATAAAATATAAAATGTTTAAGTTTATATTATTTTCTAAATAGTTATGTTTCAAACGGATAACAAACTTTTGCTATTCTTAACATCGACATAATTTGGGAGTTTGGAGAAAACAAGCTTTTACATTATGAGTGAGAATAGGAACAAAAATGGTAATACAGCCAATTACTTATGTAAACGACGAACATCAAACAATTGCCCGTCTTCCCACAAGAATTTGACGTCAACTGAAGAACTTTCCTTGCAAATATTATATGAAGCGTGGAATATTAATGCCATGTTTTGACATACCTGTGTGAGGAGTGTAAGAATCCATATTGTCAATTTCAAAATATTGACCACATTTCCAAGTAAAGATCCATATTTGGCTGCGATACCAAACTATTTCCCACATCTGATTAATTCGAACTCGGTCACATTCTGAATAGCGATGAAGAAGAAAATTCAGTCAACCAAGGAGTTACCTCCCTTGCGAGTGTTAAGCTGCTTAAACGTTCCGATCACATGCATAACGTTCATGTGTTATTCAAGCTACGGTCTGACTTTTCGTGTACCAACAATGAGATTACCGTAAATCCAATAATTAGTGTCGGTAACCTAAAAGGAGTTATTTATACAGAATCGTTAGTTTCTTACCAAGACCTATAATTATGTTGTAAATTTTGCTTATCGACGTAAATCATAACTCTAGGATTTACATTTAGTGTTTGATGCGCATACGAACATTCCAGAAAGGCAATATGCTAGACTAACGCTTTGTCTCTTAAAATATATAAAACAGAAATAATTAGTCGGTTTTCATGACGATTCAGTTCTGGAAGTCATGTGTGCTAAAGAATGTTCGGTGACAATATTCGTTAACCCAGACATGTGTTAACCATGACGATTTCATTGGGAATTGTATCGGTCGGATTAACGAGGTTTCATTGAACATTACAAATAACGGTAAAAATCCTCATCTCACACAAGGCTGATATTGAACACGATCGAAGTAATGTATTAAAGGTAAAAGACCAATATAAAACTGGCATTGAAATAAACATGCATTAACATCTATGAGGTAAGTAATATTTAAGAAATTAACTTCCGATATGCATATGCTATGGCCCACTCTCCTATCAGTTCTGACTCTAACCTGGCGGTGAGTCAACTTTATGGTTAAAACGTTCGCTCGTCACGCCGAAGACCGGGTTTGATTCCTACAAGGGTAAAATCTATGAAACGCATCCCTATCGCCGTGATACTGCCGGATTACTGCAAAAGGCGGTGTAAAACAATTTCACTTACTCTCACATCAATAGCAAAGACACATTATTTTAGGTATGTACGGTAAAGGTGATTTAATCCAAAGTTTTAGCTCAAGGGGGACTAATGGTTAATTCGCTGTGCCTTGAAGCGTTACAAATGCAGACAATTGTCTATGAGGTAACTCCCGCCAGGTATCAAGGCGTTTACAACAGTGTATCAATGGTTTTAACAAAGCCAGGATGGGATTACTAGAGCTGGGCACAGTGATATGGTTGAACTATTGTTAAAAGTAGGTTTTGCCTCACAAAGCCGCGGGTGTCAGTGAAGTGTTGATGCGACTCAATTGACTTAATTTAGTTAAGACATAAATGTAGGTCAAACACGGTCAGGTTGCGAGGGAATTATTGACAACCCGCGACTTTAACCTGATGTACACATATAGGCACTGATCACGACTATAACGGGACATTCAGTCTGCATGAGGGAAACCGTTATGTTGTAATGAGGGGGTGTTGGTGAGTGTTATTATGGCGTGTCAGTGGCAGCCTTAAGTGATGCAGGTCTTAGACATTTACCACTTTGGTGAAACCCACGAGCACGGGTATGGTACTGACAAACCTAGAAACATATTATGCATGACACCAAGTCAACGTTGATGCGGTCCCAATACGCAGATATCATCATGATGAACGGGTACCTGATGCCGTATTGATACGTACTGGGTCACAAAATGAACGTCATACCTCAAATATCCAACTTAGCTTATGTAAGAAATAAAAACGTTTAGCTAAAAATTGTAAATATTCAGAATGTTTAGAAATATAATATAATCTTTGTACTATACACCAATACACTTATATTGCAAGACAAAAGAGTTGTTTTTTTATTCAAGGGCTTCTGAAATTCTTAATATATTGTATTAAAAAGCATAGTTATTTGCCGTTGAGTATATCTGTTATTTGGACCACAAGGGATCCGGGAATCTGTTAATGTGGCAATGCTTTCTAACTGTCTTTTACCCGTCGTGCTGTAGTTTAAATATTGCTAAAACGGCCTAAACCCCACTGGCTCACTCCGTAGTAATAGTTGTCTGATGAACGGCGTTCATATCATTTCTGACCGTTCACTGTGACGAAGTCAATTGATACAATGTTTGTCAGCACCATATCCGTGCTCGTGGGTGTCCGAGAACAGCATTATTTTTTTTTATTTATTATTTTTTTTTTTTTTGGGGGGGGGGGTCCCACGCTAAGCTGCACCACGTGATATAACTGAAATACTGTTCACAGCGGCGTTAAACCAAATATAAATTCATTCAAATGAATACAACAAGTTGTATAATCGTATCCTACATTAACGGTATCGAATGGTTTACTGATGGAAATAAAGCCTTTCAAAAGAAGAATACACAGCGTTGATATGTACCTACATTTCGTATGTAGCCAAAAATGAAAACGTGTTTAATTAAGGACAATGCTATACAGCCTGGTACCAATGTCCAATCGTAATTACGTAATTAGGGCCATTGTGTACTTACCGTAATGGTGAAATTTCCGCCTTTTTCTCATTATACAAAATGATTTAGCAGACAAACATAGGAATCAACATGGTTTGAATCAAACCTGCTGCACCAACGGTTCACAGAATTGTGGTGTTAGTCACCGATTTAGGACTCTTTTAGTTTAAAAAAAATACAACACTTTAGGTTCCTGTGATATAACGTTGTGAAAAAAGTGGTTAGAGAGGGGATACCGGTACCATAGCATCACAATACAAGAAGATATATCCTTACCCAATGATAAAACTACAAGCGGAACAGCTAATATATTTTAACCAATGATCCACCAAAATGTAGAACAAGTAATATTCTCAGCCAATGATAAACCTACAAGCTGTACAAGTAATATATTTTTAAATCCATGTTTCTTATTGAATATTTAAATGAGGACTGTGATAAGCATTCAGAGGGTGGAGTGAGTGAGTTGGATTTAACGCCGCTTTTAACGGTATTCAAGTGTCAGCTTAATGTGAGAGGAAAGCCCCAAGTGATGCAGGTCTCGGACGTTTACCACTTCGGTGAAACCCACGAGCACGGGTGTGGCGCTGACAAACCTAGAAACATAATCGGGGTGAACCGGGATTCGAACCCACAATCATAGGTTTCTGGCGTGTCCAAGGGACGCAACTCTGCACAGCGAATCGCGGTGCCTTAGACGACTGGGCCACCCGTGCCCCCTTCAGAGGGTGGAACTTTGTGGATAACGTCTGTGTTGTTTGTAACCACGGTTCACTACTACAGGCCAGGCGAAGGCATTATCCTAGTAAAGTCTAACAAATAAGAAAACAGTTGATATCCCTACAAAGTTCACGTCTTATTAAAATGGTCAGGAAAGTGCGCGTCAACAGTTCAAAAGAAACACTACTAACCTAAAAGATGTCCGTACTCCAGCCATTCCCCGGTTCCAGGAGCTAACGCTCATAGTAATCTACCCGGGGTATCAAGTGTGTTCGGGTAGTACCACCATGGATTACAGTTTGGTGTACGTTAAATGATCTCTTATTATCTACCTCCACCTCCAAACACAGACTGTATGTCCCTTAAGCTGGCAAACTCGTGTCAGAGACGCTTCACGGCTCACAACTAAAACGTCATTAACACCCGTGTGTATGTGCCTATGACTGGCACTTCTCCACATTATTGTAAATGTTAACGCATTGAACTGCGGGTCACGTTGTTATATTCTGTGACTGGAGACTGCCATTCTGCTGTCTCGGATTCCAGATGAATATGGGTATTCTTATTGCTTTCAATTGCATCTGGGTGTTGGGAGGACGGGGAGGGGGGAGATTTTGTAGGGGAGGAATGGTGGGCGTGGGGGAGGGGCGGGGGAGGATGTGCGTGGGGAAGGAGGGGTGTGTGGAGGGTGCGGGGAGGAGGAGGGGTGTGAGGAAGGAAGGTTGTAGGGGTGGAAGGGTGTATAGGGGGAGGAAGGTGGGGGGGGATTCGGTGTCAGGGTGTATGTAGGGGCGGTGGAGTCAGCCCTTGGATTCAAGTTGAACAAAGTAATACTTCTTTCTTTCAAGGGCTCATGGGTTTGTGTTTGGGGGATGAGGGACGCGGTTCGGTGCCTGGGTGTAAGCTGGTGGGTAAGAATTGGGGAAGGGGGGTGAGTGTGAGTGTGTGTGTGTGTGTGTGTGTGGGGGGGGGGGGGTTACAGGAGGGTTGCATGTACATGCCGGCTTACCAAGTGTACGCTACAAGCAGATTCTCCTTGTCGCCACATCCTATCATCTACAGGACAACTGGGCTTCATCTCCTCGAAGTTAAATCTTTTTTCCATCAACACGTACATAGATCCAGCCTTAACGCGCTTAACTGAGGCCCTTTGTCGGGAGATCGCCTCCACGAGAGCGAGACACACGAATACATACAGGTAATGCCAGGTAAATAATATCTAGCCAAGGTCCGCATCTCTTTGAAACAATAAACCCATTGATGACACATATTTCTTGCCAGATGTGATATTAGGCTATGGATAAACATTCAGATAAAATGAATAAAGCTAACCTTTCACAGGACGGAGTTTGACTTTTAAGTTTTAAAAGTTATCTTAAAAGTTAAAAGGTTTTATCGTTTGCTGGGTTTACTTCAAAGAAGCTATGTTGGGGTGAGTAACGATGCGGGGGGTGGTATGTAGGCGGAGGGAGTGGGGGGGGGGGGGGGTCTTCATCGTGAGCGTTAGGTTCACAGGGACATACATATTAGTGAAGAAATGATATGGTTAGGGGTTGAAACTGAGATATGTATTTTTATAGAGGAACTGCGGACGGGGAGTCATTTGCATCAGCCAACAGATTGACGAGTTGACGGCCATTGTGTCAGGGGTATAGTCTTACGCTAATACAGCCAGCTCATCCTTGGGATTTCTCGGCGGTCGCCCTTCCAGATTCCGGCTGTTCTTAAACATGCTGGAAGGTCAGAAAGCCATTGTGTTTTGTTGCTTGATGTTTAACGCAGCTCTGAGCAATATTCCAGCTACATAATGGAAGTCAGTAAATAAATGGACCCCCAAACCAGTGACTGACATCATGAGCATCGATATACGTAAATGGGATACGATGATATGCATCAACCAAGTCACGAAGCCTGAGCACGATCCCTTTAGTCGCCTCTTACAAGCAGGGGTTTATGACGGGTGGGGCAGGATTTGCTCATCTTTTCGCGAACACCTGGTGAGGTGAGGTGAGGTGAGGTGAGGTGAGGTGAAATGGGACTTAACGCCGCTTTCAAGATTGTTGCGCTTATACAGCGACGTACATGCACTTGTACTAGTCCGGACTAACGCCGATTTCAAAGTGCTAGCCCACTGAGATACCATGCCGCAGTTTCACATGAATACCCCACTCAGGCACAATATACTGAATCTGATTTGACCCCCTTCCTTTAGCCCTTTAATGCCGAGTGCCATTTCAAGTACCATTTCTGTAAGTCTTTTGGTATGACGCGACCGGGGATCGAACCCCCGACCTCTCCGGACGGACGCTCTACCACTAGACCACGGAGGCGGTCTCGCGAACAGCTGGTATCATCCCCACTTGATAGTGCTTCATAAGAAACATGCTTATGATACAGTGAAAATCCTACAATGGACAATGGACATTTCTTATGATTTTGACACTCTTATCCTTACACACTAAATGGAAACCACAAAGGGTACTTATATTCGTATGGTACACCGCGTGAATTAAAAACACTGACAGCTTAGCCCGTGAGTTTGCTCGTCTCACTGAAATGTCAGGGTTGGAAACTGAATGTCCCCGCTATGACCGCCAATGGACTTACACCCCACATCTATTCCACCATTAAATCGGACTCTACAGAACAGCAATTGCAGAGAGAGACTAGACTCGATAAATCTGTAAAAATATTACCAAGCTCGATTCGTCAAGGATTGGAACGCTACCACACTATATTGATGCAAGTCGCTTCAGGCGTTGTTCAAACATCGTATGTTTTCAAGTACGCGACTTCCAAACTCGAACAATTTTTTATGGCGACGTTTGTGAGAAAACAAACTTACAAAGCGGTCCCTTCGAGTTGCACAACGTTCTCAACGTGCCACAGAGGCCTCAGGTTGTGGGGCCATGTTTGGCTTCAAACCAGCCGTGTGTTGGGGAGGTGTTGAAAATGATTGTCATCCCAATCACGCTATTGATAGCCCAGTCTGTTGTCAAATACATTCAATTTGTACTCCTACCTTCAGTGTATTCTCAAGCATATTTTCACTCAGTAAAATCATTGATTTATTCTGTAGCTAGGCGTGACAGATCGAATCGGAGACCCGAGACAAACAGATTGAAGATTTGATCGATTATCCATTGAAGTGCGTTTAATTTTCGAACATAATTATGTATCTTAGTGACCGAAACACATTTAATAACTTAGCTTGCGCTTTCATAAATTGTCTTTATTAACTCTTCTTACTAGGAAGGGAACTACCCTGGGTGCTTGATCTAATCCGTAACGGGGAACACAGAAATGAAATACCAAATACAAAAAAATATCATTTATCCCTGATATAAAATTACGGCTGTACGACGAATAATGGTAGACTATTAAATGTTTTACTCATATAACTTTTTAATGTTCCCTGGAGACCAAAATCACATAAGCCGAGTTCATAAAAAACACATTTACCATTTCTGTATTGCTTTAAGTTAAAGAATGTCCCTTATATGCATCCTAATGAGGATGAGGATGCCAAAATAGGTGGCTGATTGTGTGTCACCATCTCCCCACGGCGCAGGTTGGAGTCTGTCAACCACTGGTATGTCGTGAACAAACTCTGTGCGGCATAAAACAACATGTATTCGAAATTCAAATCCCAATTCATAAAAAGGATTTTATCGAACCGGGAGAATATGCATCTCAATACTCAGAAATGTTTCTATCAAAGTTGGGACTCCAAATACAAACGAAATAACTCCTCTGCCAATATACATTTGTTGTGTGCTGGGCGCAAGATGCCGATTCATCTCAAAAGCACAAATCACAATATATTCAATGGGGAACCTCTTGGTGGATCTCCTCGTGTTTAGCAATGCATTAGCGGTGTTCATGTTTCGTGCTTTGTCGACAAATTTAGGACTTTGTCTCAAAATAGCCAGGCCTAAGACCACGGCCCACATCGATGTTGTTCAGAAGATTACCCCGTTAGGTGTGGGGTGTAGGGGGGAGAAAAGTCGCTTAGGGGTGTGAAAAAAAAAGAATAGGAATTCCAGAGACTTTTGCTTTTTCAGGTTCAGTGAAACGTTTTACAACGTGTTTGTAATATTTTTAGTTCTAAAGTATTCCGCCATATTCCTTGCACCAAATGAATTCCTGCATTTGCTGGCCGCCTGTTTAGTCAATGACCACACTCCCCTTATTCATGTTTATACAGTGTCGCAACGGTAAAACAAATTCGTATTATTTTCTGTCACTCCTTTTGCTTTAAAAAAAATAAGAATGCGACAAATATTCTTAAGCGTTTCGACATGGAAGGACGTTGATATACTGTGGTAAACACTCGTGTAAGAAATGGCTAAAGAAATACACAGAATATTTAAGAAATAAACGACGAGTGGGAGTTGTTTATCGTACAATAGTGAGTGAGTGAGTGAGTTGGGTTTAGCGCCGCTTTTAACAGTATTCCAGTTATATCGCGGCGTGTCAGCTTAATGTGGGAGGAAAGCCCGAAGTGATGCAGGTCTCAGACGTTTACCACTTCAATGAAACCCACGAGCATGGGTATGGTGCTGACAAACCTAGAAACATAATCGGGGCGAACCGGGATTCGAAAACACAATCATAGGTTTCTGGCGTGCCCAAGGGACGCAACTCTGCACAGCGAATCGCGGCGCTTTACACGACTGGGCCACCCGTGCCCCTTATCGTACAATAAAACACTGCATGAGGGGCGCTTTCAGTGTTTTATTGCACGATAAACAACGACCTCGAGTCGTTTATTTCTTATATGAGATTTCAGCATTATATACAACTTCGTTGAGGATGATGATAAAATGTGCAAGTTTTAAAAATATTTACCCCTATTCTAATAATGATGACTCCCTCAATAGAATCCGACCTCGGCAATGTCGGAGAAGTCCATTTTATGCATAGGTGGATATTGCCCGTATACTCTCATAATCCTCACGTCGATTACCCGTACCTTTTCTCCCAGTACAGATTGTTATATTTCTCCCGCTTTTGGATCCGATCGTTCGGCCATCGCGTTTATTTGCGCTGCCCAGCTACATCTATGGGGAACAACTGACAAGACACTCCCATCTCAAAAATAACGTCGTCCATTATACGACGTCATCAAGTTGTTGCGAGCGCATGTTCGACTCTCCAGAAATGACGTCATGATAGAACAATGTTTTATCGTGAAATAAACCACATTTCGTTCTTCATTGTTCTTTGCGCCCGTGGTTTATTCTCCCTGCAGTGTTTTATCGTACGATAAACAACGACCACGAGTCTTTTATTTCTTAAATATATAAGGAAATGAAAGGATATATACAGATTTTTATATACTCGTGTCAGTAGTAAGTGAGTATTATTTTATGCCGCTTTTAACGATACACCAGCCACATCACGGCGGGGGCCCCCACAGTGTACCCATATCGGGAATCGAACCCGGGACTCTATCAATCAGCCTATCTTGTATCACTGAAATTCGTTTCAATAATGATATCGTTTTATGTCTCGTTCTAATCAAAATCAAGTCGTAGGGTTTGGGGGGCACGGGTGGCCCAGTCGTCTAAGGCGCCGCGATTCGCTGTGCAGAGTTGCGTCCCTTGGGCACGTCAGAAACCTGTGATTGTGGGTTCGAACCCGGTTCGCCCAGATTATGTTTCTAGCTTTGTCAGCACCATACCCGTGCTCGTGGGTTTCAACGAAGTGGTAAACGTCCGAGACCTGCATCACTTCGGGCTTTCCTCCCACATTAAGCTGACACGCCGTGATATAACTGGAATACTGTTCAAAGCGGCGTTAAACCCAACTCACTCACTCACTCACTCGTAGGGTTTGATCAAAGCATGACAACAAAACAACACTCAGCCATTGCCAGGCACCCCTATTGACGCCAATAACGCAGACAGAGGAACTCATAACGCCAAACCTTCTACTTCATTTTCCTAGTATAAAGTGGCCATTATTACTCCTATCAGCGTCCCGCCTATTGGTCAACACGCCATTGTTGATAGTGCGGGCCATTCTACTTTTATCATATTGTATATAATAGATAGGTAAACACGCAACTCCCCGGGTGGTAGGGGACTTTCGGGTGTTTGTGGGATCAACAGCTCCTCGGACGAAAGGTCCTCATAAGTCTTTATCACGACTTAACGGTATCGGGTCTGGAATCCCACTGGTATTAGCGCTCTGGGATATGATAAACCCGCTAGTGGGTGCTGGCATGTTTGATGAGGGTATTTATTTATCCCTGATAGAACTGAGAACAGTTATTGTGTTGAGATAGACTTGACCATGTGAGTCTTAATAAACATGTTGCTACGTAATGGTTGGTCAATTTTGTCCAGCATCTATACAGACACATAAATTCGATTTTTGGTAATATTTTTTTAAATGGCCACATAAAACAAATTATGTTGTTTTGCGTATATAGGACTGAGGAAACACAAGAGGACAGCAAACGGAGATTGTTTGTTTGTTTGCTGCTTAACGCCGCACCCAGCAATATTCAAGCTATATGACGGCGGTCTTTTAATAATTGAGTCTGGACACGACAATCCAGTGATTGACATCATGAGCATCGATCTACGCAAATGGGATACCATGAAAAGCATCAACCAAGTCAGCGAGCCTGGCCGCCCGATCCCGTTAGTCGCCTCTTACGACAACTATAGTCGCCTTTTACGGCAAACATGGGTTGCTAAGACCTATTCTAACCCGGATCTTCACGGGTAAGTAAATGGTGTACGTGTATTGTGTAGTTACCTTTATTAACTTAAAATATAGCTGATCATGCTAAAGTTGCATGGCAACATGGGATACTGTTTGTATGACACCCTCTCCAAGAACAAGTCACACACATTTAGGCGCCACACTCGGAATATCCCAACCAGCTGTTGACTAGCATATGACATTCAATCGTCATACAGTAAACTACGGTTATAACGAACTCAAAGGGACTACTAATTTTAGTTCGTTATAGCCGTAGTTCGTTATAAGCATATATACAGCATAACTACAGCAAATAGTGGGGACCAAAAAGTAAGTTCGTTATATCCGTCAGTTCGTTATAAGCGTGTTCGTTATAACCGTAGTTTACTGTAGCTGAATGTGATGAGTGGAAAATGCATCCATTATCATGAACATGATGATAATCAGAGAGTTCTAAAGATAGATAGCAATTCTTAATCTTTCATAAAAAGAGTACCTTTACATATCATGTAATAATAATAATAACAATAATAAGAAGAAGTCTATTTCTTCAGCCTAAAATCCACATCACTGAGAGATATGCTCGATGTTAATATATTTTAGTATACTAATGAGTGAGTTGGGTTTAACGCCGCTTTTAACAGTATTCCAGTTATATCACGGCGTGTCAGCTTAATGTGGGGGGGAAGCCCGAAGTGATGCAGGCCTCAGACGTTTACCACTTCGGTGAAACCCACGAGCACGGGTATGGTGCTGACAAACCTAAAAACATAATCGGGGTGAACCGGGACTCGAACCCACAATCATAGGTTTCTTGCGTGCCCAAGGGACGCAACTCTGCACAGCGAATCGCGGCGCCTTAGAGGACTGGGCCAACCGTGCCCCCTAGTATACTAATGATTGCAATGGGAGTGAGTTGTGTTTTTCGCCTTTAGCTATATTCCAGCAATATCACGTAGCGGATGCCAGAAAAGGGCTTTACAAATTGTGTGGATTGGTTAGTTGTTTTACGCCGCACTCCGCAATATTCCAGTTTTATGACGTAGGTCAATGTGTGGAATCGAAACCAAGCATTCAGTGTGAGGACGAATACGATAACCACAAGGCCACCATAGCATTCAAAAACATAAAATGTCAAGAATACGTTACTTACAGACACAATTGTGACGACGACGGGCAGTTCACTGACCATCACAAACCATGGTCTGCATGCGCCAGGCCCAAACATCTGCTCTTCTCCGTGACTGTACGAAGTCACTAAACAGTCCATAGTGAGGGTTTGAAATCCCTTAACTACACACCACTTAAACCCAACACCTGCCGTACCCCGTGCCTTCCCTGGACTACACAGACGCGGCAACAGGTGATTCTATATAGCTTTACAATACATAGACATCAAAGGACATGCCGCCTACGTGCCTGGCTAGCCGCAGCCAACACATATACTTCGTAATTACAAAGCGCGACTCTCGACGCGTAGATCAGTGGCACGGCCTAACCTTTGTTTCAAATCAGGTAAACATAAATCAGATATCTGTGAATGAGTCTTTGACCGATATAATAATATGTATTGATATTCTGAGTGAGCTTTTTTACGCCATTTTGAAAAGTATGTTAATACTACATTATGAGTGTAGCACGGTTAACTACCTTATAAGGAGTTATCTCAGGGTTATATACTAATATAAGTTAAGCATTTCCATCACCAGGGTTATACAAGTAAACATCTCACATCACCAGGGTTATATTATATACGTTAAGCGTCTGCACCTCTAGGGTTATATACGTTAAGCGTCTGCACCTCTAGGGTTATATACGTTAAGTGTCTGCACCGCTAGGGTTATATACGTTAAGCGTCTCCACCGCTAGGGTTATATACGTCAAGCGTCTGCACCTCTAGGGTTATATACGTTATGCATCTGCACCTCTAGGGTTATATACGTTTAGCGTCTGCACCTCTAGGGTTATATACGTTATGCGTCTGCACCTCCAGGGTTATATACGTTAAGCGTCTGCACCTCTAGGGTTATATACGTTAAGCGTCTGCACCTCTAGGGTTATATACGTTTAGCGTCTGCACCTCTAGGGTTATATACGTTTAGCGTCTGCACCTCTAGGGTTATATACGTTTAGCGTCTGCACCTCTAGGGTTATATGGGTTAAGCGTCTGCACCTCTAGGGTTATATACGTTTAGCGCCTGCACCTCTAGGGTTATATACGTTTAGCGCCTGCACCTCTAGGGTTATATACGTTTAGCGTCTCCATCACTCGATTTGATATTTCACAGGCCTCATTATCAAAAGAGTTATGTCATATAATCCAAGTTTCGGCATCACGAGGGCTATACTATGCTGCACTAGTTATATCATATTGGATAACACTCTTCATCATTGAGGTAATATAATATAATCCCTCTTCATCACTGGGGTTATATTGTATAATCCTCTGCATAACTGGGGTTATATTGCAAAAGACTCTGCATCATTAGGTTTCATTGTATTATCCCCTGCATTACTAGGGTTTTATTGTATTATCCCCTGCATAACTAGGGTTATATTGCATAACACTCGGCATCACTTGGGTTTTATTGTATTATCCCCTGCATAACTAGGGTTATATTGTATTATCCCCTGCAAAACTAGGTTTATATTGTATTATCTCCTGCAAAACTAGGGTTATATTGTATTATCCCCTGCATCACTAGGGTTTTATTGTATTATCCCCTGCATAACTAGGGTTATATTGTATAACACTCTGCATCACTCGGGTTAAAAATGTATTATCCCCTGAATAACTAGGGTTATATTGCATAACACTCTGCATCACAAGCGGTATATGACATACGCCCCTTCATCACCTGGGTTATATCATATTAACATCTTCATCACGAGGGTTATATTGTGTATTGCGCTTCAACACTAGGTTATATGACCTAAGCCCTTTCATCACAAGAGTTATGCTTTATAAGCTATAGATCTGTATCATTTGGTTTTAAAATCGATCTACCCTGTGTCAGTTTCAATCAGCTGTCGTCGCCATATTCAAAATAGGAGTCAATATAAAAGTTATGCGGGTTGTGTGTTTTTGTAGAGAATAATATGTGAATGAGCATACTCAAATTTGGTAATTTGATTATAATTTGGAGAAATCCTTTTCAAGTGTTTCATTAAACTGCAGTAAAATTAATAATTGAGTTCTACTGCCATTTCTAACTCCCTGCTAGAACTAGTGTCTTACCTGGCTTGGTGTACATATCCAACAAAGACTACTACCCAATGAGAAGCCAGTTCCAGATCAGCTGATGAGATTACAGCTTCACAAGGCAATGAATCCACATATTAATTATCCTACGAAACCTGCACCTTCGTTTGTCGGTGACAGTAGGAATAACGGTGTCTGAAACTCAGTCCCATATCAACCTATCTGATGGGGGGTTAACGTTTGTCTGCTAGCAGCCATGTTTGTGAAAATGACCAATCTAGGGACTGACAAATATTGTCAAACAGCGCATGACATTGTTTGATAACACCAACACTCAACGGCACGAAGGGCAAGTCCACTGCAACAGGAGGGGCGTAAGCATATTGACAGTGCTGAGAAGATGCTAAATACGCGTATGCGCGTTTAAGAAAATTAAAACCAAAAGTATTTAAATTGAGGCGGTGTGTAATGAAATTATACCTGGGTAAACACTTGGCTTCTGTAGATTATGTGTGTCATATGTCTCTGTATTCACCACACAATGCGTCAACGCGGTGAAATAAACACAATATGAATACACAAGTCACTGACTTCTCACCATAATAAGAGGTATTCCGAGTACATACCTTCACGTCATAAATTCCATTTCTCCTCAATAATGTTGTTTTGTGTACGGGTAAGCGAGCTTCGCATGGCCGGTGTACTGAATTACTCTTAGAAGAAGCTATACCAACTGTGGTGATAGGAGTGTCGATATTACAGCGGACAGAACGTCCGTGTTGGTCAAGGGCGGATATAGAACCGTCAAGCTTGGATTTCATAACCTGTAACGTGTAGAGTGAGTGATTGGCGTTTAACGCCGTTACGAACAGAATGTCAGGATATAGCGCCGTCTTGTCTTGATAAGGGAGGAAAGGATGCAGGTCTCGGACCTTTACCTTTGGTGAAACCCACCAGCAAGGGTATGGTGCTGTCAAACATAGAAACGTTATCAGGGAGAATTGGGATTCAAACCCATGACTTAAGCTTCTGCCCGAGAAAGAGAGAAACAGGTGGGCGGGGCGGAGGAAGCGGACACAGGTGGGCGGAGGAAGCGGAAACAGGTGGGCGGGGCGGAGGAAGCGGACACAGGTGGGCGGAGGAAGCGGAAACAGGTGGGCGGGGCGGAGGAAGCGGACACAGGTGGGCGGAGGAAGCGGACACAGGTGGGCGGAGGAAGCGGAAACAGGTGGGCGGGGCGGAGGAAGCGGACACAGGTGGGCGGGGCGGAGGAAGCGGACACAGGTGGGCGGGGCGGAGGAAGCGGACACAGGTGGGCGGAGGAAGCGGAAACAGGTGGGCGGGGCGGAGGAAGCGGACACAGGTGGGCGGAGGAAGCGGAAGCAGTTGGGACGGGCGGAGGAAGCGGAAACAGGTGGGCGGGGCGGAGGAAGCGGACACAGGTGGGCGGAGGAAGCGGAAACAGGTGGGCGGGGCGGAGGAAGCGGACACAGGTGGGCGGAGGAAGCGGACACAGGTGGGCGGAGGAAGCGGAAACAGGTGGGCGGGGCGGAGGAAGCGGACACAGGTGGGCGGGGCGGAGGAAGCGGACACAGGTGGGCGGGGCGGAGGAAGCGGACACAGGTGGGCGGAGGAAGCGGAAACAGGTGGGCGGGGCGGAGGAAGCGGACACAGGTGGGCGGAGGAAGCGGACAGGTGGGCGGAGGAAGCGGAAACAGGTGGGCGGGGCGGAGGAAGCGGACACAGGTGGGCGGGGCGGAGGAAGCGGACACAGGTGGGCGGGGCGGAGGAAGCGGACACAGGTGGGCGGAGGAAGCGGAAGCAGTTGGGACGGGCGGAGGAAGCGGAAACAGGTGGGCGGGGCGGAGGAAGCGGACACAAGTGGGCGGAGGAAGCGGACACAGGTGGGCGGAGGAAGCGGAAACAGGTGGGCGGGGCGGAGGAAGCGGACACAGGTGGGCGGAGGAAGCGGACACAGGTGGGCGGGGCGGAGGAAGCGGAAACAGGTGGGCGGGGCGGAGGAAGCGGACACAGGTGGGCGGGGCGGAGGAAGCGGACACAGGTGGGCGGGGCGGAGGAAGCGGACACAGGTGGGCGGAGGAAGCGGAAACAGGTGGGCGGAGGAAGCGGACACAGGTGGGCGGAGGAAGCGGAAACAGGTGGGCGGGGCGGAGGAAGCGGACACAGGTGGGCGGGGCGGAGGAAGCGGACACAGGTGGGCGGGGCGGAGGAAGCGGACACAGGTGGGCGGAGGAAGCGGAAGCAGTTGGGACGGGCGGAGGAAGCGGAAACAGGTGGACGGGGCGGAGGAAGCGGACACAAGTGGGCGGAGGAAGCGGACACAGGTGGGCGGAGGAAGCGGAAACAGGTGGGCGGGGCGGAGGAAGCGGACACAGGTGGGCGGAGGAAGCGGAACAGGTGGGCGGGGCGGAGGAAGCGGACACAGGTGGGCGGAGGAAGCTGAAGCAGTTGGGACGGGCGGAGGAAGCGGACACAGGTGGGCGGGCGGAGGAAGCGGACACTTTTGGCGGAGGAAGCGGAAACAGGTGGGCGGGGCGGAGGAAGCGGAAACAGGTGGGCGGGGCGGAGGAAGCGGACACAGGTGGGCGGAGGAAGCGGAAACAGGTGGGCGGGGCGGAGGAAGCGGACACAGGTGGGCGGGGCGGAGGAAGCGGACACAGGTGGGCGGGGCGTGGGGAGCGGCGTAGGGAGCGGAAACAGGTAGGAGGGGCGTAGGGAGCCGAATCAGTTGGGAGGGTCGGAGGGAACGGAAACAGGTAGGAGGGTGGGAGGGAGCGGAAACAGGTGAGAGGGACGGAGAGAACGGAAACGGGTGAGAGGGACGGAGAGAACGGAAACGGGTGGGAGGGACGGAGAGAACGGAAACGGGTCGGAGGATCGGAGAGAACGGAAACAGGTGGGAAGGACGGAGAGAACGGAAACGGGTGGGAGGGGCTGAGTGAACGGAAGAAAGTGAGAGGGGCGGAGTGATCGGAAACAGGTGGGAGGGGCGGAGGGATCGGATACTGATTTTCTTTGATTTATCATCTGCAGCCCACGGCTGCTGCTTTGCCTCTTGTCTGGGCTCCCTCGTCGTTACATTCAGTGTATAAAAGAACGTCAGTGCTCACGTAAATTCTCGAGTCTTCCAGTGGCTAAAGCGTTCGCTCATCACTCACACACAAGGTCGTGTAAGGTACGACAGTCTGGTTCTATTCCACTAATAAAGTATTCGGCGTTGTATGGTTCATGTGTAGGGTGCAGTTTAGAATGGACGCAGAAAAGCATATATACATTGCATCCCGAGGCACGCACAGTGAAATTCATTGTACCAATTTCTTGACAAGGTCTTGTAATAAAAGTAATTATCTAATCTTACAGTACAGTACACGAAACTGAACCATTTCAGTACTTTAAAGGACACTCATATTTCCTTAAGGACCCGTGAAATTAATTATTGGGGGGCCCTGGGTCCCTAGTTTTGTAGGTCAAAGTAAGACCCCGGCAATAATATTACAAAAAGGGAACAGGGAACGTATTCTGACCCGGGTCCCAAAGGATCGCAGATGACAGGGTATAGGAATACACCAGTGAGTGAGTTGGGTTTAACGCCGCTTTGAACAATATTCCAGTTACATCACGGCGTGTCAGCTTAATGTGGGAGGAAAGTCCGAAGTGATGCAGACAAACCCAGAAACATAAACGGGGAAAACCGGGATTCGAACCCACAATCATAGGTTTCTGGCGTGCCCTAGGGACGCAACTCTGCACAGCGAATCGCGGCGCCTTAGACGACCATACCGATATGTCCCCTGGAATACACACAAACACGCAGTGTGGGGCACAGTTTTAGTTGTATACCTCTTCCTTCAATTCACACACCTCTGTCAATAACTGCACGTAATTTTACAAACGGGCTGTTTAACAAATAACAAAAAAAAGGCCTTTCTATCCATGTGACTACAAAACACGAGATCCTAGCGCGAGCCACCCGTGACCCACCGATCAATAATGGGATAAGTGACACTTCAATATGTTTTTGACGAATCTGAAATACACACGCGACAGAATGTCAGTTATACTTATATAGATATACAAACATATCTGATTACATTCATTCCTAGCCCCAAAAGCCTCGGGTCAGGGGGCGCTGTGTGAGATCGTTGGAGCCTTGTCAAAGCGGTGTGCGTTATTACCCACAACACATGGCTGGTGGTCGTTATGAGACATATCTGCACACTGACATTGACATAAGCACGTGCTTGTCTATAGCTGTCACTCAGGATCAGAGGAATGTTTGATAAGTGTAGCACCCTGTGGGTAATCTGGTGTAGGTGCCATGTTTGATGAAGTAATCAAAGGCTCAGAACGAAGGCGTTGGACTGTAAGCAAGACTCAAGCCTTATTGTGTGGATGCATGACCGCTTCAAGTGTTGGGTACAATTTATACTAACAAACTTAAGTGCATATCGCAATGAAAAATTCGGTTTCAAGAACGTGTCATAAAGAGCTGTTTGATATCTGAAGTTCTATTGACAAAGCTGTTTACACTGAGCTCAGCAATTGACGCGTTATTGATATTTGACGTCTGTATGAAGTGCCTTCAGACGAAACACGTTCAAAGTTAATATGTAGACAAACATATAGACACACACATAGACACACACATAGACAAACAGTAACAAAAAGGAGTACGATCCCATGTAAAACTTTAAACGATGCAGGAATCTTGAAGGATGGTATAAAACCCACAATATTAGTTTTATATCAAACCACAGACAGCATTGCATGATAACAAACTATGTCAAAGATAGATATACATGTCATAGTGTTTAAACAGTGAGTGAGTGAGTTAACATTTTTGGTCGTATATTCAGTATTTCATTCATATCGCGGCGAGAACAAATAATATGTTCAAAAACCTTTAAAAAATGGATCAGATTCTATTAAATGGAAAAAGAAACACCAAAATGTAAATTAATATAGATTTCGTGGTTAGTACGAGAACCTACAGTTCAAGAACCATTGAGTGAGTGAGTGGCATTTGACGTCAGTGTTAGCAATATTACAGCATTATGAAGGCAGTGGACACCAACATATGCCTTTGTGTTGTATGACAAGTTTGTGCACTTTGCAGGAAAAAAACGTTTGTTATTTTTCATGTGTTACTTAAAGTGGGCACTTGATAACTGTGCGTGTGTGTGTGTGTGTTTTGTGTGTGTTTTGTGTGTGTGTGTGTGGCTGCTTGTACTAGTCCGGACTGATGCCGATTTATAGTGCTAGCCCACTGAGATACCATGCCGCATTTTAACATAAATACCCCACTCACAGTATACTGACTCCGAGCCGACCAGTCCTTGTTTTAGCCCCTTAATGCCGAGCGCCGGACAGGGTAACAACAAGTAACATTTTTTAAAATTTGGTATAACGCGGCCGGGGATCGAACCCCGGACCTTCCGCTCTCCGTTCGGACGCTCTACCACTAGACCACGGAGGCGGTCGGTTGCCCCAACACAGATTGTCATTAGTGAGTGATCTACATACCAGTTCCGGTGCTGAGTACATTCTATCCCGGCGTGCAACAGCCACAAGTCTCAGCTGCTTCCGCCTGTAACTCGAGTCTCTCTCTTCATCCTCCAGGCGGCGCAAAATGTTGCGCAGTGACGTCAGAACGGGGTCTGCTGCCTCCTCGGTGGTGGTAGCCGCCATCTTGAATTGTTCACAGCATGTTAGATAATCCAAATGTCCTTGATGTCAGTGTTGGTTATACGTCCAGAACACAGATTGTCCACATGGTGTTCTCAGTCACGTCTAGCATCACAATACATCAGCATTCTGTCAACCGGTGCTCGCCATGGCAGAATGTTCCATCAACCTGAAACAAGTAGAGTGAGTGAGTATTGTTTTACGCCGCTTTTAGCAATATTCCAGCAATATCACGGCGGCGGACACCAAAAGTGGGCTTCACACATTGTACCCATGTCGGAAATCAAACCCGGGTCTTCGGCCTGACGAGCGAACGCTTTAACCACTAGGCTACCCGACCGCCCCTCAATTACAAAGAGTGAATGAGTATGGATTTACGCCGCTTTTAGCAATATTACAGTCCACTACGCCACAGAGGCGGTCCTCATCGCATGAATATATGACCGTATGTAATCGGTGCCCGTGCCATCGACCCCTGGTTGGCCTGGTCGAGGCTCGAACCTTCACACTCTTGATCAAACTCTTACAGCGCTGAGTGTTATTCAAGTAGTGGTGTATTCTACAATTACAACATAATCGAAGATTGCTTCTTGGCGTTCGTACAGGAGTGAGTGAGTGATAGAGTTGGGTTTAACGCCGCTTTTAACAGTATTCCAGTTATATCACGGCGTGTCAGCTTTATGTGGGAGGAAAGCCCGAAGTGATGCAGATCTTAGACGTTTACCACTTCAGTGAAACCCACGAGCACGGGTATGGTGCAAACCTGGAAACATAATCGGGGCGAACCGGGATTCGAACCCACAATCATGGGTTTCTGGCATGCCCAAGGGACGCAACTCTGCACAGCGAAACGCGGCGCCTTAGACGACTGGGCCACCCGTGCCCCCTGTTCGCAAAAGATGAAAGAGAACATGTATTGTGTCACATGATTGATGACGTGTATATGACACCATGATGTGGCGACCTCGTAATAATTGGCAACTCGTACATGGTATTATTCATTCTCTGTTGCTATGGAAATAAAATCTACACATGAGTACACCAAGCACAATGCGTTGTTGTGAGTTTGCATCCTTAAACATGCAAATATTATTGACTTATAATTTTATCGCTAAAAGAGTGAGTGGGTTGGGTTTAACGCCGCTTTTAACATTATACCAGTTTTATCACGGCGTGTAAGCTTAATGTGGGAGGAAAGCCCGAAGTGATGCAGGTCTCAGACGTTTACCACTTCGGTGAAGCTCTCGAGCACGGGTATGGTTCTGACAAACCTAGAAACATAATCGGGGTATCAGTAAAAGGCATAATTTACAAAACTGTAACCTGAACAGAAGAGGTATATTTACAAAATTGTCAATGAAAGCGAGGAGACAACAAATTGTAAAAGATTTTGGGCATCTCCAGTTTAGATTATTGATGAGGAATACATGGCTGCATAGATACTACTCGATGGTCGCTAGGGATACAGAGAAACACACAGGTCAGAGCGTGAAAGAACGGGTTCCAATGATTTGATATGGGTCATGTTTAGATTCGCCTGATGAAGAAGTAGGCATTGCGGTCCTCATAATAAAGAAGTTCACATCCATATACTGTCTCTCTCATATCTATATGAATAATAACAAGATGTTTGGCCAGTTTGTAACTGATACATGACCACAAAGACGACGATCATGTTACAGAAAAACGTCCCCTTTCCCCTACAAGTGCTTCCTGTTCTCCGCGTTATAATTATCATCCACCCGGATAAAACTTCTTATTTTTAAATCGTAAAATGTGAATAAAACATCAGTTAAGCCAGTCCGTCACCTTTCACGTCATAATGTACAAGTACAAATATAACAATAATTATCATCCACAAGAATGCCGCCATTTTTGTATATATAAGAAAATGTATATAATTGGATTTCATGTACCACCGTGGGTGTTTTTTCTGAGAAATAAAATAAGTTGAATTGAAATAAAACATTTAAAAAACGGATAATCAAACAATATAGCATCACACTTTACACATGTCAGAGGGGTTCACAAAGTAAGTGATCTAGACTACCAGCTGACGGAGTTTCATTTTTGTGAAAACTTAATGGCTGATCGGTTAGATCGCTGACTTTGTGTGCTGGCGATTAGGTGCCTTATGGGACTCAACCCAAAAAGGTACTAGAAATTGTACTTTACTAAGAAAGTGTTATCCGAAATACAATATTTGTTAAATATAGCATCAGTATCAACATACCCAGCGTCAGTTTCCTCGGAACAACGAGAACAACAATATGAAACAGCTTCCTCCTCGAACCACTATCTCCTGCCCATCAAGGCTAGAGTGTACGCGAGACAGGCACCGTGTTATCCTACGTAATTGGGCACGGTCGGTGAACACGAATGACACAACGACTTTAATGACATGTGCTAATCATTGCATACACGTCTACAGCGGTCACGTGTGTGTATGGACGCTCTGTCTGTCGTGTTTCCCGGCTGATATTGATGAGGTCATAACTCACAGTTCTGTCCACGCTAATTTGCATAACCTGACCAATGGTCACTAAAGAATGCGAGGCTTGATGATGGCTTGGTTGAGTTATGAGCAAAGTCCGAAAGTTAATGCTTATAAATGAATTTGAATCATCGGATAATGAGATCAGAGGTTATATATACTTATAATTAGATGTCATATATCACGAGCTATTAAATAGATTTTGAAATACATACAGGTAATTATGCAGTGATTAATGAATCGTTAAGTTGTATCAAATTTGAAAGTATATTATAACCGAACATATTGGTATATTTTGCTTATGAGATGACTTTGAAATATGGTTTATCCTAAAGTCATGCATGAGTTGATTGATAAACGACATATTCCATTGAATTTTCTGTGATACCTGCAATCTACATCTAGAAACATACTTTGAAATAGCCATATACTTTGAAATAGCCATATACTTTGAAATAGCCATATACTTTGAAATAGCCATATACTTTGAAATAGCCATATACTATAGCCATGAGTAATGAAACTTCGATTTCACTGTTTATGTGGCAGTTGGCTTAGTTGAGGTTTGTTTGTTTGTTTGGGCTTTTTTGTTTGTTGTTTAACGCCGCAGCCAGCAATAGTCGAGCTATATGACGGCAGTCTGTAAATAATCGAGTCTGGACCAGACAATCAATGATTGACATCATGAGTATCGATCCACAAGGACACACAATATCAGAAAAGGACGCACAATATCAGACTAGGACACACAATATCAGACAAGGACACACAATATCAGACAAGAACACACAATATCAGAAAAGGACGCACAATATCAGACTAGGACACACAATATCAGAAAAGGACGCACAATATCAGACTAGGACACACAATATCAGACAAGGACACACTTTATCAGACAAGGACACACTATATCAGACAAGGACACACAATATCAGACAAGGACACACTTTATCAGACAAGGACACACAATATCAGACAAGGACACACTATATCAGACAAGGACACACAATATCAGACAAGGACACACAATATCAGACAAGGACGCACAATATCAGACTAGGACACACAACATCAGACAAGGACACTCAATATCAGACTAGGACACACAATATCAGACAAGGACGCACAATATCAGACATGAACACACTATATCAGGCAAGGACACACTATATCAGACAAGGACACACAATATCAGACAAGGACGCACAATATCAGACTAGGACACACAATATCTGACAAGGACACACAATATCAGAAAAGGACACACAATATCAGACAAGAACACACAATATCAGACAATGACACACAATATCAGACAAGGACACACAATATCAGACAAGGACACACAATATCAGACAAGAACACACAATATCAGACTAGGACACACAATATCAGACAAGGACACACAATATCAGACTAGGACACACAATATCAGACAAGGACACACAATATCAGACAAGGACACACAATATCAGACAAGGACACACAGTATCAAACTAGGACACACAATATCAGACAAGGACACACACCATCAGACAAGGAGACACAATATCAGACAAGGACACACAGTATCAGACAAGGAGACACAATATCAGACAAGGACACACAATATCAGACTAGGACACACAATATCAGACTAGGGCACACAATATCAGACTAGGACACACATTATCAGACAAGGACACACAATCTGCAAGATGACACATTGCAGCCATCAATCCTCATTAGTCGACACTTACAACACGGGGTGTTTGGGGCCCTTGACCCGGAATCCCCACGGGGAATGCTTCAGAGTCATTAATCCTATGACGACAAGGCGAATATGATTGTATACCTTTGCCAACAGCTGTTTAGTAATAACCCGGACAAGGAAAACCTATGGCCGATTATAAAAGGTATTTAACACATTCTTCGGGATGAGTGTTTGTTTGCTTGTTGTTTAACGCCGCACTCAGCAATATTCCAGCTATATGACGGTGGTCTGTAAATAATCGAGTCTGGACCAGACAATCCAGTGTTTGACATGAGCATCGATCTACACAGTTGGGATCGATGACATGCATCAACCAAGTCAGCCAGCCTGACCACCCGATCCCGTTAGTCGCCTCTTACGACAAGCATATTCGCCTTTTACTGCAAGCATGGGTTGCTGAAGACCTATTCTACCCCGGATCTTCACGGGTCTAAGGATGAGTGAGTGAGTATGGTTTTACTCCGCTTTAAGCAACATTCCAGTAATATCACGGCGGGGAACACAAGGAATGGGCTTCACACATTGTACCCATGTGGGGAATCGAAACCGGGTCTTCAGCGTGACGTCTTCGGGACACGCTGATAAAGACTTAGAGCTGATAGTTGGGCTTGTCTTCTGGAAGCCAGTTCAAGTAAAAGACATAATTTACAGCCATTTTGACCACCCGATCCTCATCGTGGTCGCTTCTTACAAGAATAAGCTCCAAACTGCCTATTCTACTGAATAATATCCGCAAGAAACACTTTTGTTCCACTAACATACAGTATATGAAATCTTGTAATACACACTACATTTCTCTTCTAAGGGGCGGTGGGGTAGCCTTGTCGTGAAAGCGTTCGCTCGTCACGCCGAAGACCCGGGTTGGATTTTCTACTACATGGGAGCAATGTGTGAAGTTCATTTCTAGTGCCCCCTGCTGGAATATAGTTAAGGCGACGGAAACCTATACTCACTCACTCTCTCTTCTAATGCGGGTGGCCCAGTCGTCTAAGGCGCCGCGATTCGTTGTGCAGAGTTGCGTTCCTTGGGCACGCCAGAAACCTATGATTGTGGGTTCGAATCCCGGTTCTCCCCGATTATGTTTCTAGGTTTGTCAGCACCATACCCATGCTCGTGGGTTTCACCGAAGTGGTAAACGTCTAAGACCTGCATCACTTCGGGTTTTCCTCCCACATTAAGCTGACAAGCCGTGATATAACTGGAATACTGTTAAAAGCGGCGTTAAACACAACTCACTCACTCACTCTCTTCTAATGTTATATTTTGCCTAATGCTAAGTTCCTACAACTAAGTAAACTTAATGCATCATATTCAGATCTAAACGTCAAAAATGTAGGATGTCTCAGATCTGAACGTCAAATATGTAGTTTGTCTCAGATCTGAACGTCACTGATGCAAATTGTCTGAATAATAATGTATCATATTGATTTTTGTCAAATTTAATGAATACATTCCACAGTCAGGGTGCATCACTACATTTCTATCTTCTGGTGAATTACCGAATCTGTTATATTATAACTTCTTGTTTAAGTGTGCAAGTTGTTTATGTCTAATCTGTGGGTGGTTTCACCAACGGCTGATATATTGTGGATACGACGTTAAATATCAACTCACTCACCCTAGTGAGAATCAGGTGAGTGTTACAGCCCGTGGCTGGAGCATGAATAGATTGCCGCGAGTATGAAAGAATCATCTTTTCCTCTTCATTTTTTAACAATAAATATTTTTACATTAAAAAAAAAAAAAAGATTGCCGCGAGTCATGCCACGAGCTGCCATCTAAATATATCATGAAAGAACACATTATTTCGTTAATAAGTTCTAATTAATGACTGAAGTTTTGTCCTTGATGTGACTATAAGCATGATTTGTTTGTATACAACCAGTCAATATTATTTCATACAATGTCATGGAACGTGACGTTGTGCGAGTTCTTGGTAGTGGAGAACCTTTCATCTCAGCTCCAAGCGTTGGTTTTAAGCCGCACGTCACGTATGTGTGAAGCCAGTTGCCCTGGCCACAAAACCTACACGGTTAATGGTCAAATATATCGGTCATCCGTCTCCATGAGTGTATATGTTACGTGGGGTGTTATTTGTTTGTTCCACTCCTTGACCTGTCAACTGCCACTGCATGTGCGTAAGTGAGTGAGTTAGTTTTTACGCCACTTTTAGCAATATTCCAGCAATATCACGGCGGGGGGACACCAGAAATGGGCTTCACACATTGTACCCATGTCGGGAATCGAACCCGGGTCTTCGGCGTGACAAGCGAACGCTTTAACCACTAGGCTACCCGACCGCCCCGTTTTGTTTGGATAAAATAATATCGAGAATCGAACCCGGGTCTTCGGCGTGACGAGCGAACGCTTTAACCACTGGGCTACCCGACCGCCCCGTTTTGTTTGGATAAAATAATATCGGGAATCGAACCCGGGTCTTCGGCGTGACAAGCGAACGCTTAACCACTGGGCTACCCGACCGCGCCCTGCATGTACGTAATCATAAAGAAAGTATATCAACATCATGTGTTTATTTTTGTATATATCAAACGACTATGTTTCAACTAAGTACAGTAAAACCTGGATACATTGCGAGTACACAGATATGAGCGTTGTTTAAGGTCATCAATAACCAATATCGAGTTAAATTCGTTCGTTCGTTCATTTGACCGCCTCCGTGGTCTAGTGGTAGAGCGTCCGCCTGGAAAGCGATAGGTCGGCGAACATACCAAAAGACGTTAAAAGATGGTACTTGTTGTTACCTTGCCTGGCGCTAAGCATTAAGGGGCTAAAACAAGGACTGGTCGGCTCGGAGTCAGTATACCGTGTCTGAGTGGGGTATTCATGTTATCCCATGGTATCTCAGTTGGCTAGCACTATAAAATCGGCATAAGTCCGGATTTGAACAAGCGGCCACACACACTCGTCGCCATATATGTGCAATAATCTTGATCAGGGGCACTGATCTAAAGCAATTCCCCGGGACTGGTTGTTGCCTTTGTTATTATTTTCCCCCGTGAGTACCCGGATGTATAGCAGAAATCTAGACTAGTTCGCGACCTCTGCTGCGCCATTCGTAAGGGCATTAGTCACTTTTATGGGTAGTAATAAGGGCGTATGGTCACATTGATCAACAAAATGAAATATAGTTTTCGAGATAATAAGGAAATGTAGGTAAGTTTGTGGGTAGCATCGGTAATGGTGACGAAGTTTTGATAAGTCACTTGCTTGGTAATTTTGCGATTTTCGTTTACACTATTTTGACTTGCAACACAAAGTAAATATTTCACCTGAGCATTGCTTTTTTTTATAGTGTGTATATTTTTTTACTGTCAGATAGATATCAAAGATATATATCGTTTCGGGATATTGATAACACGTGTTCGTTTCTCAACTGATCACTTAGATTGTTTCAGATGTTTCAAATAGGTGTCAAGTCTCAAGGGTCGGCTGAGAAAGCCCAAGTGACAACTATTTTCATTACGTCAACGGTTCCTAAAAAATCCATTGAGTGATAGATAACAATGAGCAATCAGTCAACGTATTATCAGTTAACCCTTTGAACAAAGTATGTTGTTTTTACATCGGCACTTCACGCCATGATACGAGTGTATTCCCTTTGTTTTAGTAAACCTAGACATGTAAACACTCACTTTTGACATATCCACTGTGCAAGATAACAGTAATTAATCAATCAACTATTTTCTGTTAATCCTTTGATGACTAGGAACGATCCGTTGATTTACCAAAAAAAAGTAAATCAACTGATCATTCACCTCTTGCTGGGCTGCCACGTGCATATTACATAACACACATTTCACCTCACTTCAATTAGATTGAATTTAGATTAAATAATTACACCAGACACAATAAATGCCAAATAGGAACCTTTGTCAGGTAATCTAAGTGGTGCTACCACTAATTGTACCTGTAATAAATTCATTCACTGAGCATCAAGTGAATGACGACAAATACACAAGTGTAGGGTTATACCAGAAAACGTGGATGACAACAAGGGAGTAGTAATCGTATTATCGACGCAATCCGAAATCCGAAAATGCTTTCACTGCATGGATACTTTTTTTTATTATTAAACGAAAACCATCTGGGGTATTTCCAAATGACGACATCCGATGAGCTCCGCCGTTCTTTTTGTCAAATTGTTTAGGCTGAAGAAATTAATAAACATGTGCCCTTTGTCGAAATCTTTATAGATCACAGTTAACCAATCAGTGTTTATGCAAAAATGTGTAAAACAAATATTGCCTCGAGCCTCCAAGTTTATATAGCTGTCCTTGCAGACGGTAGCCCAGTCTCTGGTCACGCTCAGTTGCGTTGCTTATCATCCGGGTACTCACGGGGGAAAAACATTAACAAAGGCAACAACCAGTTCGTTCATTCAGTCAGTCAGTCAGCCAGTCAGTCAGTCAGTCAGTCAGTCAGTCAGTCACAGTCACAGTCACAGTCACAGTCAGTCAGTCAGTCAGTCAGTCAGTCAGTCAGTCAGTCAGTCAGGACCAGCGTCATGAAAATGAACACAACGGACACTATTGATATTAGAAATGTCTTTTCGGGTAAGAGAATGGACACCCACAGTCCATGTGGGAATTCTACGCGACAGGCCGGAGACCTGACAGATATTAAAGATGAGATTGCTAGGCTGGAGATTGTAGTCCGCTTCCATTAATAGATTGAACGCTTGGCGCTGTCGTATCAAAATGTCATTCACATCACAATCTGTTCGTCAGTATAACACACATCCCGAGTATATGTTTGTTTGTTGTTTAACGCCGCACTCAGAAATATTCGGGCTATATGACGTCTGTCTGTAGATAATCGAGTCCGGACCAGACAATCCAGTGATTGACATCATGAGCCTCGATCCAAACAATTGGGATCGATGAAATGCATAATCAACCAAGTTGACCACGGGCCCGCCAGCCCTATCAGGACTTTAGGGTTGCTTATTTAATTTTGGGGAAATTTGGAAAAAAATGCCATGCTATAGGTTGGGGAACTAAAGGAGTTTGTGTGGTTGTGTGGGTTTTTTATTTTTATTTTATTTTATTTTTTTAGGGGTTTTTTTTACGACAAGCATAGTCGCCTTTTATGGCAAGCATGGGTTGCTGAAGATCTATTCTACCCCGGATCTCCAAAGTATATGAGCTCAGTGAACCGAAGACTGAGTTTTGGAAAAGCCACTTAACACGAACCATGCGTGTAATTTGCTGTCATAATATTGTTGTTATGTCTTTGTTATTTGTGGATGTTTTAATATCTAAATAAACTGAAAGACGTTTCTATGACTGTAACATGCCACGGCATATCTAACACAATATCCTGAATACAGGACCAGTGATTTATGAATACATGTAACTAATGCTGCTTATGTAATGAACAACTTTAACAACAAGGGTTAATATCGGTCATTTCTTGGGCATTGACTGCTTGAAATTAAAATATTTTCTACAAATTTGGCAATGGTGGGGTGAGGTGAAATTGGGTTTAACGTCGCTTCCAAGATTATTGCACTTATATAGCGACGTGCATGCACGTGTACATGTGTGTGTGGCGGCTTGTACTAGTCCGGACTGATGCCGATTTATAGTGCTAGCTCACTGAGATACCATGTCGCAGTTTAACATGAATACCCCACTCAGACACAGTATACTGACTCCGAGCCGACCAGTCCTTGTTTTAGCCCCTTAATGCCGAGCGCCAGACAGGGTAACAACAAGTACAATCTTTTAACGTCTTTCTGTATGACGCGGCCGGGGATCGAACCCCGGACCTTCCGCTCTCCGGGCGGACGCTCTACCACTAGACCACGGAGGCGACCCTGGTAATGGCATAAAAATGTCCTGTCAAAACTTGATAAAATCATGAAAATGTCCTACTCTCAGTGCCAATTTGCTCTAAAACAACACTAAACAGTGATAAAACAAGGGAAAGAAACAATTGTTTTACCTTTCATCTATATCCTATACTCCGTAGTACACTGATCTTCTATGGGCACTGTGATAGGACATTGGTGTTCCACTACCAAGACACGCGACGCACACGCATATTTCCCAACATATGATACCCGGGACTTTCTCTTGGTATCCCTGGTGTAACGTTGTTCTCAGTGCTGCTAACAAGGGCCCCGTCTGACAACTCTAAGACAATACCAAGAGAAGGGATATACCCGCACAGCTAATACCTCGTTATAAAGCGATAGGCGTAGCCCCTACTTAAAAGGTGTAAATTTCAGTAAGAACAATAAAATGACTTTTGCTGCAATAACAGCTCCTAACAGACGGGATTGAGACAGGGACGATGTGGGAAATCTAATATAACCTTATGCATGTCCAGAAAATGTGATTTTAATTGAATATTTAACTCACGTGACTGTAAAGCGTGCTCAGATCTCAAATAAATATGGTATACTTTATAAAGCCACTGACCACATCTGATCATATTCCTGAATCGTTTCATATAAATATTTAAATCTGTTAAAGCAAAACTCGTAGTGATAGACAAAAATCGCATAGCAATAGTTTATATTTCGTCTTCTTTTTTTACTCTGAGATGGCCTACCGACGATCGACGTTGTATACCAATGAGCCACGCAGTGTCGCGTTACAACGAGGCGATATGGGTCACTTCCGCTCCCCCGGGGGTAATTAGTGTCGATTTCAACCCAGGCCAGGTGAGGCTTGATTGAGTTTCAGTCAGTTTGGGCTGGATTCGCGTCGTCAACAACGCCGATTAATTGAGGGGTGTTACTAGTGTTAGACAAACTATTTTCTTTCTCTCTTAATAAATCTCCCGCAGTTTCCCACACATATGTTCATAACGTGTCATTTAAAAAAAAAAAAATTAAAGTGTGTGTGTTGTTCGAGTGGACTATTAACTTTCTGTACATCGTTAAGTTTTACGACATTGAAATGTCACAGCAATGGCATTTATGGTCTTTGGGTCAATTTATCAATTAGCGTGGTGTTTTAATATTCAAGTGGGGCATATGGAGCCTGTGAAAGTAAACTACCCGTCACCAATAATTGTGTCAGAGTGTTGATTTTATTGCACACATTGACACGGTGCAGTAATACCATGACAGTTATCAGTCTGTACAAGGATGGAGAGTGAGTGAGTGAGTTGGGTTTAACGCCGCTTTTAACAGTTTTCCAGTTATATCGCGGCGTGGCAGCTTAATGTAGGAGGAAAGCCCGAAGTGATGCAGGTCTCAGACGTTTACCACTTCGGTGAAACCCACGAGCACGGGTATGGTGCTGACAAACCTAGAGACATAATTGGGGCGAACCGGGATTCGAACCCACAATCATAGGTTTCTGGCATGCCCAAGGGACGCAACTCTGCACAGCGATTCGCGGCGCTTCAGACGACTGGGCCACCCGTGCCCCCAACAAGGATGGAGAAGCAATATGACATAGTTATATTTATTAATATTTGAACCTATTTATAACCCAATCTTAAAATTCAGAACACGTACCCATACATTATTAGTTGAAACCAACCGTTGGAGTATATGTGAAGAAAGAACATCGCGTGTGCGAAGTTTAGAACTCTCATTCAGTTGTACGTGAATCTCACTGTTTAGTTAGTAGTTAGAGATTTCAGAAGCTGTCGAGATTTCTTACTGAGATAGCTTTTAAGCTGTGAGAAAAGATTAAGCATGCATGCATGGCATGTTATTATCTTGTCACATATTACTAATGTATGCGCGTATGCTTATAACTTCTTTAAGTGACTTAGCCTTGTTCTCCTTAAGTATATATAGGATGACGTTGTTTGTTAATAAACGCCGCACTCAGCAATATTCCAGCTATATGACGGTGATCGGTAAATAATCGAGTCTGGACCAGACAATCCAGTGATTGATATCATAAGCAACAAACAAACACGATAATGCCGTTCAGATCGTTTCAGATCTCAGATACCAAGCAGGCACGACGTTCAGGTCTCAGACATCTTACTCAAGTGATGTTCAGATCTCAGACATCCTAAACAAATGACGTCCAAATCGCAGACAGCCTACACAAATGACGCCCAAATCGCATACAGCCTACACAAATGACGTCCAAATCGCAGACAGCCTACACAAATGACGTCCAAATCACAGACAGCTTAAACAAATGACGTCCAAATCGCAGACATCCTCCACAAATGACGCCCAAATCACAGACATCCTACACAAATGACGTCCAAATCGCAGACAGCCTACACAAATGACGTCCAAATCGCAGACAGTCTACACAAATGACGTCCAAATCGCAGACAGCCAACACAAATAACGCCCAAATCGCAGACATCCTACACAAATGACGTCCAAATCGCAGACAGCCTACACAAATGACGTCCAAATCGCAGACAGTCTACACAAATGACGTCCAAATCGCAGACAGCCAACACAAATAACGCCCAAATAACAGACATCCTACGTCAGTGACGTTCAGTTCTCAGATATCCTGCAGTGATGACGTTCAGATGTCCATATACCCGGGCACCACGACCGGAGATAAACCAACCAGCCAACCCACACCTGCCTTCTAAGACCCTCCTGTCCCTCTCTGTCCCATCTCTTGCCTCTCCTGTACCTCCCTTGTACCTCCCTTGTTCCTCTCTTGTTCCTCCCCTGTCCCGCTCTGGCCCCTCTGTTGATGGTAGGGTTATACTTTCGTGTCCTCATTGTCTCGCCTGCGTCATTTAATATTGTAACGCCCACCTTCACATTGTGTTATCACGGTGTTAATGTGTCGCAGGGGTACGACATACCATTGACTTAATCCCTGAATAAGAATAGCCACGACCCTGGAATTCGAAATGTTCTCCGCAAGCTGAGATGTCCCTTGAAAACAATTTATTTCTTCCATATATTTTTTCGATACGGTAATGCTGTTTATTTTGAACGGCGTGCGTAATACAAAATCACGTATGTTTTGTAATATGTTTTAATGGAGAATAATACTATTTTATTAGATATCCTATTCCTTTCTCGACTGACCTGAGATGAAAGGCAATAAATGCGCTGCTGTCAGACAGCCTGTTGGTTGGATACTAAAACATCATATACGGAGTTGATGATCAAACTACCGAATTTGACGTAATAAGCGCTCAAGGTGCTCTCAAAATTGGAAATTGGGGCTCTTATTAGAATATTATTTTGGTAAAAAAAACAGAGTTGAAAGATAATTTTCGTGGTTTATGCTGACGACCTGAACTGTTTATATATAGATATTTTTTTCCAGAATTTAATTGCCCATAATTAAGGCTGCATGTAACACACGAGTGTGTATTATACACGAATAAATATGTCTTGTGTACATTGATCAATCGGAAGGGGTGCTAATTGGGATTTTTCACTAACCAATATATTAACAAATATCGCCGTGGGCGCTTATTAGAGCGGGGCGCTTATTACGTCGAATACGGTATTACAGTTCGTGAAAATGTTGTTAGGAAATCACGTCGGCAAACTTCCGCGTTATTTCTTCAACCAAACAAGACAAGACACCGCACGACGCTGTCAGCAGGGAAATAAGAAGATGCTGTCAGTGAAAACATAATAAATCACTGTTACACGAGTGGGCAACAAAATGTTATTTTTCTTGAACTTAATTTTGTTGTCTTTTTAATTAAGACGGTTCCAGCACGGACAGTACAATTTATTTATTTATTTATTTATTTATTTATTTATTTATTTATTTGTTCCACTAGGTACAGTACAACACACTTTTAAAAATATTATTACTGTTGTTGATGTTGTTGTTGCAAATATGTCATCAATAACCTGTATATATCACTAAACAAAGACATCATCAGCATCAAGCAGAACCATCAACGACGTCACCAACTATATCAACGACAACATCATAATCATCAACTACACCGTTAACGACATTACATTCAACAACATCAGCTACGCGGTTTGAAGGGGAAAAAATGTTTTATGACAAAGCGTTGGGTTGTTGTGTATCAAGGTGTACTTAGATATACCTTAGCCAGGGCCTTAGCCAGGGCGTTAGTGAAGCTTACAATAATAAACAGGTGGATGGCATTACACATTTAGAGGCATCTGTGACCAAAATTATTATCAACAACACCGTCAACGACATCACCGTCAACATCATGAGCATAACATCATTACCAATTTCGTATACGACAGCATCATCACCAATTAAATCATCAACGACATCATCAACATTATCAACATCGTCAACGTCAACGTCAACGTCAACTGTCAAAATCAGCAGCATCGTCAACATCAATTTAATCAATAATATCATTAATATTATCATCAAGAATATCAATAATATTACCATCAAGAATATCAATACCATTATCATCAAGAATATCAAGAATATTATCATCAAGAATAGCATTACCTTCAGCATCAAGAACATCAATAATATTATCATCAATAATATCATTAACATAAGCATCAAGAATATCAATAATATTATCATCAAGAATATCAAGAATATTATCATCAAGAATATCAATGATTTATCATCAAGGATATCAATAACATTATCAAGAATATTATTAATATCAGCATCAAGAATATCAATGACATCATCATCAACTTCACCTTTTGAAGAGAATAAACTGTTGCCTTAGTGTTTTCTGACAAGACTTGGGGTGTTGTGTATCTAGGAGTACTCAGATGTACTTTGATCAGGGTTACAACATTCAAGGTCTCAGTAAAGCTTTCAAAACTTTATGGTTGACATGCTGAGGACATTTCCAAATTACAGGCACCGGTAACCTCAAAGATCATGAACATCACCACCCTCAACAACAACATCATCAATTCGTCAACGACAGCATAACCATCACCAATTAAATTGTAAACGACATCATCAACAACATGGACATCATCGTCAACTGTCAAAAATCAACATCATCATCAACTTCATTTTCTTCAACAATATCAATAATAACAGCATCAATATCATCACCAACATCATCATCATCATCATCATCATCAACAGCATTACAAACAACATCATCAACGACATCACCACCTTAACAATAGCCTTTGTCACCCATCCCGTCATCAAAACAGCAACGTAAGACATTCCCCGGCCTATGTGGCCCTTCGTCAACACACAACGAGTATACGAATTTCATGCAATATTTACCCACAAACAGTGCACAATGCTGCAAACATTTCCCTTGTGTTCAACAGACAGCAAGCGAGTTTTTTGCAATGTAAGAAATAACATTCTGACCTGCAACGTACGGCGTCAGTAGCAACAAACACATCGTCCTCTTCACAACAATGTGAAATATGTGTAGAGTATGCCAGGCCTTGTGACATATTGCAGACAATTTTCCTTCTAAAGCAACTTACAAGTCAACGAGGAAACCGATGCGCTCAACTGTATCTTTGAAGGATGTGCTCGACTAGACTTACTACAAGTCTCCATCGATAATATTTTATACTGCGGTTTGTACAGTTCCTAGTCACATGTTTGCTCTCTAACCATATTTCATTGATGTTTAACGCCGCATTTAGAAATATTCCAGATATATGACAGTAGACACTATTTAATCGAGTCTGGACCAGATAAACCAGTGATTGATATTAAGAGCAACGTTCTACGCCGTCGCCATCAACCGAATCATCTAGCCTGACTACTCTATCCATCAGTCGCATTCTCAGACCAGCTGTTGCTGTGAATCTGTTCTAAGCAGGAATCCCCATGCACTTCTCTCCATGTAAACTACTCAATACACTATATACAATCGTTTTTCTCATAAGACTATAGATAATTTGTCATGGTCAGGGCGGTGGGGTAGCGTTTTGGATAAAGCGGTCGCTCATCACGCCGAATAGCCCGGGTTCGATTCCCGACATGGGTACAATGTGTGTAGCTCATCTCTGGTGTCCACCGCCGTGATATTGCTGGAATGTTGCTAAAAACGTCGTAAAAACACACTCACTCACTCACTCACTCACTCACTCACTGCCCTGACCATGACAGATCACCTATAGTTATATGAAAAAATATCACGTTTCTTTAATTTCTTGTGATTTCATTTCAAGGTGAAAAGGGGTTTAACGTCGCGTCCAAGATTATTGCACTCTATAAAGCAATGTGCATGCACGCGTGTGTGTGTGTGGCTGCTTGTACTAGTCCGGACTGATGCCGAATTATAGTGCTAGCCCACTGAGATACCATGCCGCAGTTTAACATGAGTACCCCACTCAGACACAGTATACTGACTCCGACCAGTCCTTGTTTTAGCCCCTTAATGTCGAGCGCCAGGCAGGGTAACAACAAGTGCCATCTTTAAACGTCTTTTGGTATGACGCGACCGGGGATCGAACCCCGGATCTTTCGCTTTCCGGGCGGACGCACCACCACTAGACCACGGAGGCTGTCTTTTCATTTCAAGTTGCACTTGTGTGACTTTTGTATAAAGTGAGTTGGTTGGTTGGTTTGTTGTTTAACGCCGCACTCGGCAATATTCCAGCTTTATGACGGCGGTCTGTATATAATCGAGTCTGGACCAGACAATCCAGTAATGTCCACGCAACTGGGATCGATGACATGCATCAACCAAGTCAGCGAGCCTGACCACCCGATCCCGTTAGTCGCCTTTTACGACAAGCATAGTTACCTTTTACGGCAAGCATGGGTTGCTGAAGACCTATTCTACCCCGGAATCTTCACGGGTCTATAAAGTGAGTGATTGAGTTGGGTTTTTCGCCGCTTTGAACGGTAGTGTAGAGATATCACGCAGCTCCAAACCAAGGATCTAACATAGATTGAATCTAGGATTCGAACACATGACTGGCACAACAAAGGGAGGCGACACAGGACCAAACCCAGTACGTGATCACGGCTATTCCCATGAAGAAACAGGGGCGGTCGGGTAGCCTGGTGGTTAAAGCGTTCGCTCGTCACGCCGAAGACCCGGGTTCGATTCCGACATGGGTACAATGTGTGAAGCCCATTTCTGGTGTCCCCGGCCGTGATATTGCTGGAATATTGCTAAAAGCGGCGTAAAAGCATACTCACTCACTCACACCATGAGGAAACCGAACGCGACATGCGAGAACACTAACCACAGAGCACAGAAATATTCCGGATAAATATACCATTAAAAAGTGACTAATTTGTATTAGTAAATTGATGTTTTAGATGACATATATGATCATTTGGAACCTGTTCAAGTCTATGCCGCTATTACTGCGACGACGACAGTGACAGCCGCTACTCCATTATTACCCGGGATAATGTGCCGTGCCGTTCCGTATTATATCTTTGTCATGTTCAAAATACATGACCCGTGACCGATCTCGTTTATAGAGTCTTCGTGAGGTTGTTCGGGCGCTGAATCAAGCACCTGTTTGATTCATGATAAAACGTGACTTGGGTATGGGCGATTTCATCTTATTATATTTATTAAATTTGTCCAGACATTTTTGCAATCTATTGTCATATCATCTGAAGAAAAGCATATTTTACATACAAAGAGCTTAAATTATGATTATTAGTTTCAATACATTGAATCTGAATCTGATGAGAACGTCACTCGTAACAAGTAAGGGTACAAGTAAGGCTACTTGTTACACTGATGGCGCTTGGCATTAAGCAATGTGGTGAGGTGAAATGGGGTGTAACGTCGCGTCCAAGATTATTGCACTTATATAGCGACGTGCATGTACGTGTGTGTGTGTTTGTGTGGCTGCTTGTACTAGTCCGGACTGATGCCGATTTACAGTGCTAGCTAACTGAGATACCATGCCGCAGTTTAACATGAATACCCCACTCAGACACAGTATACTGACTCCAAGCCGGCCAGTCCTTGTTTTAGCCCCTTAATGCCGAGCGCCAGACAGGGTAACAACAAGTACCATCTTTTAACGTCTTTTGGTATGACGCGGCCGGAGATCGAACCCCGGACCTTCCGCTCTCCGGGCGGACGCTCTACCACTAGACCACGGAGGCGGTCACATTAAGCAAGGACTGGTCGGCTGGGGGTCAGCATGTGTATTATATACTAAAAGCCTACGCAAGTCTAGATCAAAACTAAACTAATTCCTTTTTCCTTGATTCAACAGCAGAAGAGGAAAGGTTCTTTTGAAGAAAAAAATTACAATTATTTCAAAGAATTGTTTTCATAGACTAAGTGCTAGTCTAGCACTATACAAGCGGCATACGACTAGTGCAAGCAGCTACACACCATGCATGCAGGGGCGGTCGGGTAGCCTAGTGGTTAAAGCGTTGGCTCGTCACGCCCAACACCCGGGTTCGATTCACGACATGGGTACAATGTGTGAAGCCCAATTCTGGTGTCCCCCGCCGTGATATTGCTGGAATATTGCTAAAAGCAGCGTAAGTCCATACTCACTCACTCTTTTGAAGTATGTGTTCAACAGACATGGACTGTTACGTTGGAGCGTTCATGCGCATCGCTGTATGAATGAAATAATCTTCAAAGGAACATTTAACCCCATTTCACCTCACCTCATCTTAAAATAAAAGCAATCCCAGCAAATTTGATGAAAGTCTTTTAAAATACACTTTGTTTATCTACCAGTTCAAACCGAATGATGTACATCAATCTCGAGATTAATGAAAGCCCGAAGTGATGCAGGTCTTAGACGTTTTCCACTTTGATTAAACCCAGGGCTATGGGGTGGTTATCACAAACTCTAGAAACATAATCGGGGCGAACCGGGATTCGAACCCATGGTGAGAGGTTTCCATCACGCCTGGGAGCCAATTCGCCTCCTCTCAAAATTTAAAAAAAATACATGCACGTTTGATTGTTAGTATGTGGTTTTAACCGGAATACGTCTGTTTTCAACAAATGAAAAGGGAACGAAAGGACGGACATCACCAGATTTCACACATTCTGGCTTCGCATCATCTCTCAAAATATTTTGTCAACAGCAGAGAGAATTTCCAAACCGTTTTGAACAGGCGTGCTAAAACCTAACAACGTTTGTATCCGACTAAAAATGACAATGCATGCGTCTGATATCGTTATTCTGGTCATTGTTTATAACTGTTGCCAATATTCGTACATTCCACAAAAATTGACAAAAGTTCAAAAGTTTAAATGGTTTGTTTACGACACTTAACCTGATTCTATACAAAACGCAGTCGTGACTGGGAGGCATTAGGGTGCTCGGAAACCAAATTAGTCACCGTTCATTGAAAAGTTTGAGAAACAAATTGCAGCTTAGCTCCCACAAATATCAGAGTGGGACATTCTAGCAAGTAGGTGGCAGGGATGAAGTATGCTGTTCTGTTTGCTGTCAGAACAACGACATTCCCGCTGTGCGGAATCTGATATCAATTAAAGGCGACTGGCAAGTAAACTCAGCAACACTTGCACTTGACAGATTCCAGCGCGTTTATCGCAGGTACAAAAATATAGAATGTTGCGATAAACGCAAAACAACGAAATTGCGATAATTAACCACTTAGTCTTTCTATATATATTTTTTAATTACACTTGTATTAATTTTCTAGCGACATGCATTGTTTGTTTTTAAAGTGACATTCTCATATTGAAATAGAGAAACACTTATTTTTATGCAGCCTTATTTATTGCATAGTGTGAGTTCAACGCTTTAAACAGTATTCTGGGCGGTCGGGTAGCCTAGTGGTTAAAGCGTTCGCTCGTCACGCCGAAGACCCGGGTTCGACTCCCGACATGGGTACAATGTGTGAAGCCCATTTCTGGTGTCCCCCGCCGTGATATTGCTGGGATATTTCTAAAAGAGGCGTAAAACCATAATCACTCACTCATTAAACAGTGTCAGCTTGACGAGGGAGGAAAGACCGAAGTGATGCAGGTCTACCGAAGTGATGCAGGTCTCAGATGTTTACCACTTCAGTGAAACCCTAGAGAACAGGGTGGTGCTGACACATATTCGGGGGAACCGGGATTCGAACCCAGGATCATAGGATTTGGCACGCCTAAGGGGCGCGACTCTGCACAGCAAATTACAGCGCTTTCGACGACGTTTAATCTGCATCAAGTTTGGGTTAGCAGTCAAACAAAGAGGCTATAAATGACATGAATCAAACTCGCTTGGACTGTCAAATGACCTGCCTCACTAAATCGCAAATAATATACATACGTTCCCATCAACGGGATCTGTCAAATTTACCGTAATAACATTCCACGGAAAGGTCATCCGGAAGCCCCCGCGAGGTATATTGCTGCTTACTTGGATATACCCAGGTAATCTGATACGACTTGGCGAGGGCAGGGATATATACAACCATTGGTTTATCCAGGATGTGACAGGTTGATTGACAGATGAAATGAGCAATGATGAACGTTGATTGTCATGGACAACACGATCCGCGCTAACTGATACGATGATTGGAGGATCGGGTCCCTCGTGGCCAAGGACGCACGTGCGTGTCAATGGTCAGAGGTTCAACATCGCATTCCAAGGGTGTGTGTTTCGCCCATGTCGATTAATGAACTTAATCTACGCGACACACGAAGCGTGTGATTGAACGAGAGAAGCACGCGTTTTCCTGTTCTGAGCGACGGACCTCGATGTATGAGATTTTTTATGGACCGCCATAGACAATAGAAAACAAAAACATACCTTCGTTATTATTGACAAGAAAACATTCATAATTTGCGCACCATCCAATTTCAAATGTTTTATAAACATCTTGAAACTGGACCAGACAATCCAGTGATTGACATCATGAGTATCGATGTACGCAATTGGGATACGATGGCGCTCGACATTAAGTGAGTGAGTGAGTGAGTTGGGTTTAACGCCGCTTTTAACAGTATTCCAGTTATATCACGGCGTGTCAGCTTAATGTGGGAGGAAAGCCCGAAGTGATGCAGGTCTCAGACGTTTACCACTTCGGTGAAACCCACGAGCACGGGTATGGTGCTGACACACCTAGAAACATAATCAGGGCGAACCGTGATTCGAACCCACAATCATAGGTTTCTGGGGTGTTTTTAAAACAAAGGGTTGCTGAAGACTTAGAAACTGAAAATCATTAACCATAAACCCAAGACTCCCCCACTCAAAGTTTTCAATGTTTAGTTTGTTTAACACAGTGGGGATCACCAGAAATTAGCTTCACACATTGCATCCAAGTGTGGAATCGAAGCCAGGTCTTCGGCGTGACGAGCGAACGCTTTGACCACTAGGCTACCCCACGCTCCAACGTAACAGTCAATGTCTGTTGAACACATATTCAAAAGAGTGAGTGAGTATGATCTTACGCCGCTTTTAGCAATATTCCAGCAATATTATGGCGGGGAACACCAGAAATGGGCTTCACACAATGTATCCATGTCGGGAATCGAACCCGGGTCTTCGGCGTGACAAGCGAACGCTTTAACCACTAGGCTACCCGACCGCCCCTACTCCAAAAGACGAGTTCAATGTTACAGTGATTTTATCACAACATCTGGAAGAGCCGTACCACGCGGGGGCGAGTACAATCGGTGTTATTCGCGTATTAAGCAAGTCCGCGTCTGGAGGCCGGGGGGTGCGTAGGCCATGTGATATGCACCGTGGGTGGGTCGGATAACGGGATCACAAATCATTAGCTCCCTTTGACCAGCTGTTGCGTGTTACCATTTTTCAGTTGGTTGTTACATAATACATCAGATGTGATGAGCCACTGACGAACCCCTTGTATTGGATCTATGATGAAGAAAAGAATTCTGATAGAAACATGTTCAAACCGAATGTTAAACGTGGTGTGAGTGTCGAGTGGTACCGAAAGGGGAGGATTACCCCTCAAGCGAACACCTGGTGTCATCACTGATTTTCAGTGATCATTCATATAACTGTCGACCGCCTCCGTGGTCTAGTGGTGGAGCGTCCGCCCGGAGAGTGGAAGGTCCGGGGATCGATCCCCGGCCGCGTCATACCAAAAGACGTTAAAAGATGGTACTTGTTGTTACCCTGTCTGGCGCTCGGCATTAAAAGGGCTAAAACAAGGACTGGTCGGCTCGGAGTCAGTATACTGTGTCTGAGTGGGGTATCCATGTTAAACTGCGGCATGATATCTCAGTGAGCTAGCACTATAAATCGGCATCAGTCCGGACTAGTACAAGCAGCCACACACACATATAAGCGCAATAATCTTGGACGCGACGTTAAACCCAATTTCACCTCACCTCATATAACTGTCATCGCCATGCTGCTCTTTACGCCAAAATGAGTATCTTTCGGCGTATAATCGAGACTGGTTAATCTCTGGCGTTGACGTTTTATATTCCAGATAACGGGGTGAATTGTCAATTCATACGTGAAACGTGACATAAGAACATTTGCATTCTTGTGCAATAATTCCAAACTAAAGTGACCTGTACCAACTCATGCTAAGACAAATCAGTAAATAGGATTTTACGCCGCTTTTAGCAATGTTCCAGCACGGACTTGTATAACTCCGTGGTTCCAGACAATGACACAAAGTCTTGCCAAGTTGGGAGTCAAACCCTGCCACGTGTTACATTTGGCGTAAAGGGAAAAGAAGCTGTGAAATTTACATGAATGGATCACGGAAAAGTCAGTGATGACACCACGTGTTCGCGAAAAGGAAAAACATGTCCTGCCCCATCGGTATAATAGAATAAATGAGTTTGAGTTTTGAGTTTGGTAGAAGAAGAAGAAGAAGAAGAAGAAGATGTTTATTTCTCATGGATCACCGTGGTGACATAAAGAAGTTGACAAGAGAGACATATATACAAAGTTGGTTGGTTGGTTTGTTGCTTTACGCCGCACTCAGCAATATTCCAGCTATATGACGGCGGTCTGTAAATAATCGAGTCTGGACCAGACAATCCAGTGATTAATATCATGACCATCGATCCACGCAGTTGGCATCGATGACATGCATCAACCAAGTCAGCGAGCCTGACCACCCGATCCCGTTAGTCGCCTTTTACGACAAGCAAAGTCTCCTTTTACGGCAAGCATGGGTTGCTGAAGACCTGTTCTACCCCGGATCTTCACGGGTATATATACAAAGAAATGAGACAATAGTTAGTGGAGCATACGCAGTCCATATTTTACATACTGGGCTAGTCGTAAGAGGAGAGGTTTATAAGAACAAGTCATAAGTGAAACAATTTTTCAGTATTTGGATATTTACAATAATATGATGGGATATATTTATTTCTTAAATGATCCAATTCATGGCATTCTAGTATAAAATGGAATTCATCACCAATTTTATTTTTACAGAGAGAGTAAAGCCTATCTTCCCTATTGAGGTTATACCATCGACCAGTTTCAATTGGTGAGTGAATATTGCTTAACGCCGCATCAGCAATTTTGCAGCTATTCGCGGCGAAGTTTCAATTGGGAGTCGGTGGTTGGTGGTTCTGATTTTAGTAAGCCAGATGCGTAAATTATGAGGTAAATACAATAAGTGGTCTTCTACTGAGAGGATATCTTTATACAGATTATAATAGTGTCCTTTTGAGGAATTTACTTTACTACTCATCCAGCTTTGTAAAACCCGCTGGGTAGCGCCCGCCATTCACAAAATTTGCATTATAAAAAAGTAAGTATATATTGCCTGATCCGCACTGAGTACTCCCGCCATGCGACGGCGGCCCCTAAACAAACCAGACAATCAAGTGATCGATGAACAAGAAAATGTTAACTTTATATGATAGGCGCTGTAATTTTATTTTTATGTATAAACGTCTATTTTATGCATGTTTTTTTTATGATGTACAGCGGTGAGACGAAAATAAAATATATGTCTGTCTGTTAATTTTGTTTGCAAGTGACAGATTAGGGTGCTTATGAGTAAAGAAAAACATTTAGGAAATATATTCGTTTTGCAACATAGTAGGAGGCAGTTTTTATGTCTCGGCCCAAACTTCTTTTTTGTAGCTGTCTCAGAATAGATGAAACCGAGTCAGTCCACCAGCAGAAACATCGACCCAGCTCAAGTAACTATAAAAGTATATTCTATTTTTATATGAAAAGTAAATTTCTCAGTTTGACATTCGTTGGCTTTTTAAAAATAGAGGATATTTTGAAAAGATACATTTTAATTTAATATCAAAGAAAACTGCCTGCCACACTGGTGACACGCGAGCGTGTGAAATCGACATACTTTTGACTCGTAAATATCCTATCAGACAAAGAAGATTTCACAGTCTGTGGCCACACGTGAATGCACTGTTAACACAAAAATAGGAAAAAAGCCGTTATCAAAGCAAACGGTTTCTATTCCTATACACACAAAGCTAAACCTGTTGTCCAGTAATTGTTTTAAGTATTAAAGACCCCGCAAGTTCATTGAGGCGAGGCTGAAATTGACATAAGGTATTTGTCTCATTATCGGATTCGTAAATCATGCGGTTGGTCTATACATAATCCTATTCTATTTAACCTGTCTGTGAGATCGTTGGGGCTATTCTTTGCCGCGACAAAGCTTTAGTCGATGAACAAATATTTATGTACTTGTGCATGGTCAACCGTCTTTCGACAACAGCGGTGACCATGTGAACAGGTGTTAAAACGAAGTTTTGATCAGATGACTGACTATTTATAGAATTTCTGAAATATGCAGAACACAATTTGTTGCAGACACAGTGAATATTACTTCAGAATACCGAGAAGAGTATATTTCTGTCGTGGCTTTAATTTTACCCCTTGTAAAGAGGTTTATTTGGAATTATGCAACATGCGTTAGGCAACTCAAATGACGGAAAATACAAATAAACATCTGTTTATGAGATTCCGCTTTAACGACAGTGTGAATGAGTATGGTTTTACGCCGCTTTTAGCAATATTCCAGCAATATCACGGCATATATGATTATCGATCCACGCATCAAACAAGTCAGCGAGCCTGATCACCCGATCCCGTTAGTCGCCTTTTACGACAAGCATGGGTTGATGAAGACCTATTCTACCCCGGATCTTCACGGGTCAAAAGAATGTATGCATTACGAGGTGTCATAAACGTCCAAACTGTTGCATTGGCAAGAGGTGTGAAATACGAACCTTTGTCTGTTTTCTTTCTATTTTCCCCCAGATTAACGCTGTTGTTTAATACACAATACCCGCCATAAACCAAAGGAAGTATTAACAAAGTTATTATCCTATTGTTTATAATGGCTCCCATATCACCAACTTACTCCCCAAAGGAACCTTCTGTCTCTTCCCTAACAATCTTAAATGACTTATCCCTGTTTTACGATTTAACAATTTACTAAAAATGCACGTTGTGTGAAGAATGCATTTAACGCAGTTTCCATGGTAATAGGGTTAATATGTTCTGGTTTAAAAGGTAAGTCCTGCTCAAATGGGAGATAATAATATTAATAATATTAATAATATTAATAATATTAATAATATTAATAATATTAATAATGAAAAGTGCCAGGATCACGAAAACCCTCTTTCTTGCATTTTTTAAATTTAATCTGTAAATATTAATATGGCGCTCGACAATGGCCATTGCCGTTATATTTCACTCTGAACACAAAATCCGTAATTACTCGTCGTTCGTAAGCTCTTCTATATATATTGACCTTGAAGTAAGATTAAAGATATTTGTGTAAAAAGCTTACCTGTGCCAAAGCTGTGCAGAAAGGTTAACATTATCTATACCATAAACCATATAATATATATGTGTCAAATGATAAAAGCTCAAAGTGCCAAAACTCACAAGCTAAATAATAAAAGTCATAAATCATCAATAGATGTGTCAAAGTTAAATACTTTCTTCGTCAAAAGCCAAATACGCTCTGTAATGCAGTTAAACACTGCCCGTATCAAAAGTTGAATACTGTCTGAGTCAAAACATGATGATCATCTGTGAATACAACATTAATGTGCTATTTAAAGAAACAAAATGTGAATAATGTAAAAAAAAGTTCACTTTAGTTTTATCTATTTATTCATAATTTTCTTCAGTTCCATGCCAGGATTGAATCACAATATTATTACGAAATGCAAATAGCTCAGAAATCTCTCAAGGTCACGAACGTCTCAGTTATGCAATTCAAAACTGTTCATTTTCATTTTTTGCTGTGTACTATTTTGGTCATTGTTTTCACAGCAGGTTGAGTCAATAGATGAGTCTGTTCTGTCTCTTGGGGCCATATTACATTAGACATCGAAATTCTACATGCGATCAGCACTATTTGAACAAACTTCGCATTATCGAATTCGTCACTTGAGTAACAGCTGAAGCCCGTCAGGTTGTGGAGCGTTGACTCTGTAACCAAAATACAACGTCTCCGTATCTTTCCCCTATAAATATGCTCGGATTTGTGAGATTAACGATTTGAACATTTTGGGAGGTTTTGAAATAGACAACGATTAAAGGGGGTCGATGTTTTCACTTTCCTCACATGTGTGACAGATTCTGGAACAGTGCGTTGCTGTAAAAACGGGACGCTTGGTTTGCACATCAACATCGTTAATCCGGACAGATTAATGTTCGCAATTGTCTGGATTGACTGGTGTTAGGCCCCAATAAAGGGCGACTAATTTACAGACAGACATATTCGGTTTCTTAAAGTGTCGCATGATAAAAATGTACAGATAAAAGCGTATATTGAAGTGATAAAACTATGTTTAACGTCCAGCCAAATCTTGGCCTACGGGACACCAACATTTATAGCGAAATATTTTTAAAAGAATTAAATCAAATAAAGCTCAATTTATGAAAGATGATACAGTGATGAAATCGGTATATAGGTATATATGAACAAAGTTGCTTGAGCCTGTAAACATTTCTCTTATCATAAAAGCAATCTTCTTTCAAACGATTTTAACAGTAAATAAATTAGCGATAAAATGAGATTGGTAGGCACAGCACGTTGTGTCACACAATATATAACATCTGCATATAAATGACATACAATAAGAAATTGTATTTCAGATTCGATTTTATCGTAGAAGGGGATTAATCTTTTTTTCCGAAGGGTCGGGTGGTATGCTGTAACGGCCGGTCTATAACTATATCACAAATTGTAGTTTAACGCCGCAGTAAAACAATATTCGAGTTTTATCTCGGCTGTCTGTACGGCGGCACGCAATCAGCCCGGTCACCATTCGTAACCACTCGATCCTCATGTCTGCTCCTACGACAACCGGGAGGACTGACGTTCCCCACATCACAAGGTTGGTTTATTCTATACTAGCAAGGTCAGCAGATTCTATACTAGCAAGGTCAGCAGATTCTATATTGGCAAGGTCAGCAGATTCTATACTGGCAAGGTCAGCAGATTCTATACTGGCAAGGTCAGCAGATTCTATACTAGCAAGGTCAGCAGATTCTATACTAGCAAGGTCAACAGATTCTATACTAGCACGGTCAACAGAATCTATACTAGCAAGGTCAGCAGAATCTATACTAGCAAGGTCAGCAGATTCTATACTAGCAAGGTCAACAGATTCTATACTAGCACGGTCAACAGATTCTATAATAGCACGGTCAACAGATTCTATACTAGCAAGGTCAGCAGATTCTATACTACCAAGGTCAGCATATTCTATTTTAGCAAGGTCAGCAGATACTCTTTTAGCAAGGTCAGCAGATTCTATTTTAGTAAGGTCAGCAGATTCTATTTGAACATGGTCAGCAGATTGCATATTGGCAAGGTCGGGATATTTTATATCAAACATCATCGTCACGCCAGATCCCATACAATGTTATGTTAATCTAGAAAATCGCACTGTAAAATAAAACTCTTCCGTTGTACGTAATTAACATACTTTCTCGGGAAACACGGTCACATATATATGTAATTTTACGGAAATCTAAACGTTTGTTTTTCTTTAAAGTATGTCTGTACTTACATTTTTTTATCAAGTCAGTTTAGGCTTTTTAATCCCGTCCAATAAACATATGGTAGTCAGTAAGCTAAGAGCAATGACTAGAGGTAATAAACCTTAATTTGTCATAAATTACAGCAAATTAACACTCAAATTAACACGTAACAAGGAACAAATTGACACCTTCGGATTATAATTTCAGAAACACATTTACACCGTAAGACTTTATAATACAATAAAAAAAGTTTAATTTGCCTAATTGAATGTTGTCAATAACAATCAAGCTGAGAGAAAAAATAAAGCTGAATTTTTTTTTTTTTAATTTTTAAATTTTAAATAAATAAAAACAATCAAGCTGAGACTGCCGAGTGACAAGACCGCTACAACAACGACACCATCTTCTAGCAGGTGTCTCGCTAATTACACACGATTAACCCAATTTAGTCAGCTTGGGGGGAATACATTAAATACATTTCTTAAAGTAACCCATTTCTCCTCCACAGCATAAACAATCGATTACAGCACCCATGTCCCGTGACGATAATTTCCACTCTTAATGGAAACAAAGATTCCTTCAAAGGTCACGGGTCGTGGCGTATGGGTTCCTAAAGACAAATGTTCCTTTATGCGTCTATACCATTACTGGTCCGATCTCTGTATCCTGACGTACATGTTATGCCTTAGGGCGCATGGTTTGTCGACAAATGGGAATTATTAACTCGAGATCGTAAGTGCATTGTGCTCTCAAGTTGTATTCACTATCATGAAATTATATCGCGAAGGGTAGTTATTGAAGTTATAAAGCCCTTTTGAGTCATATACGTACCACTGCTATTTACCACGGGGCGTACCGGGCTTTGTTAACAAACCTACTTCTGAGCTTCGTAAATTGAAAACATTCCGATATCTACATCACACTTGTCAATATAGGTTAACATATGTGTGTACACGTGCAGCTACGATATGAAATAGACGGATTAGTGAGTGAGTGAGTATGGTTTTACGCCGCTTTTAGCAATATTCCAGCAATACCACGATGGGGGACACCAGATATTAGCTTCACACATTGTACCCATGTCGGTAATCGAACCCGGGTCTTCGGCGTGACGAGCCAACGCTTTAACCACTAGGCTACCCGACCGCCCCTAAATAGACGGATTAATTTAGTGTATGTGTGTATATGGTCAATTCAGGTACTCAATTCAGTTATTACTTGGGTTTGTATGAATGATTCAGATTCAGTGTAGAAGAGAAACAAACGGTGTTTTGTGTGTTTGTTGTCTAACGCCGCACGTAACACGCAAAGGCAAGCCAATTCTTCAATCATTATTTTCGTCACTGGGGCGTCAAATATACTAGGGTTGTTTTTCATCTGTCGCGTCCATTTTATTTTGACTGTTGAATGCTATGTGATACATACACTGGTATGGATGCCCATCAGGTTATTGTTTGATGTTTGACGCCGCAATACTACAGCTTCATGACGGCGGGCTGTAATTAATCGAGTCTGGTCCAGACAAACCAGTGATCGATGTTGTGAGCAGCGATCTATGCCATCGGGTATGATGTCACGCAATCAATCTAGTCACCACCCGTTCCATTCAATCGCCTCTTACGACCACCCTAGATTGTTGAGTTTCCAATTCTAACCCGGAATCTCCACTGTTTGTTACAAGCGGACTAGCATGCTACATAAATAGTACAGACAGTTGTCCTTATATAAGAAATCCATAGTATGGTGACATTCAGCGCCTGGAATATGCCGTTCGGAGGAGAGGGGCAACAGAGCACTACAAGATTCGGTTAACTCCCTGCTTATGTCCGATCCAAGATTCTATGCACTCCCTCCTTAAGTCCGATATAGAGTACTACACTATTCAATTCACTCCCTCCTTAAGTCCGATATAGAGTACAACAATATTCAATTCACTCCCTGCTTGAGTCCGATATAGAGTACTACACTATTCTATGCACTCCCTCCTTAAGTCCGATACAGAGTACTACACTATTCAATTCACTCCCTGCTTAAGTCCGATATAGAGTACTACACTATTCAATTCACTCCCTGCTTGAGTCCGATATAGAGTACTACACTATTCTATGCACTCCCTCCTTAAGTCCGATATAGAGTACAACAATATTCAATTCACTCCCTGCTTGAGTCCGATATAGAGTACAACACTATTCTATGCACTCCCTCCTTAAGTCCGATATAGAGTACTACACTATTCTATGCACTCCCTCCTTAAGTCCGATATAGAGTACTACACTATTCAATTCACTCCCTGCTTGAGTCCGATATAGAGTACTACACTATTCTATGCACTCCCTCCTTAAGTCCGATACAGAGTGCTACACTGTTCTATGCACTCCCTCCTTAAGTCCGATATAGAGTACTACACTATTCTATGCACTCCCTGCTTGAGTCCGATATAGAGTACTACACTATTCTATGCACTCCCTCCTTAAGTCCGATATAGAGTACTACACTATTCTATGCACTCCCTCCTTAAGTCCGATATAGAGTACTACACTATTCTATGCACTCCCTCCTTAGGTCCGATATAGAGTACTACACTATTCTATGCACTCCCTCCTTAAGTCCGATATAGAGTGCTACACTATTCTATGCACTCCCTGCTTAAGTCCGATATAGAGTGCTACACTATTCTATGCACTCCCTCCTTAATTCCGATATAGAGTGCTACACTATTCTATGCACTCCCTCCTTAAGTCCGATACAGAGTGCTACACTATTCTATGCACTCCCTCCTTAATTCCGATATAGAGTACTACACTATTCTATGCACTCCCTCCTTAAGTCCGATACACAGTACTACACTATTCTATGCACTCCCTCCTTAATTCCGATACAGAGTACTACACTATTCTATGCACTCCCTCCTTAATTCCGATATAGAGTACTACACTATTCTATGCACTCCCTCCTTAAGTCCGATACACAGTACTACACTATTCTATGCACTCCCTCCTTAAGTCCGATATAGAGTGCTACACTATTCTATGCACTCCCTCCTTAATTCCGATACAGAGTACTACACTATTCTATGCACTCCCTCCTTAATTCCGATATAGAGTGCTACACTATTCTATGCACTCCCTCCTTGAGTCCGATACAGAGTACTACACTTTTCTATGCACTCCCTCCTTAATTCCGATACAGAGTACTACACTATTCTATGCACTCCCTCCTTAGGTCCGATACAGAGTACTACACTATTCTATGCACTCCCTGCTTAAGTCCGATATAGAGTACTACACTATTCTATGCACTCCCTCCTTAAGTCCGATATAGAGTACTACACTATTCTATGCACTCCCTCCTTAAGTCCGATATAGAGTACTACACTATTCTATGCACTCCCTCCTTAAGTCCGATATAGAGTACTACACTATTCAATTCACTCCCTCCTTAATTCCGATATAGAGTACTACACTATTCTATGCACTCCCTCCTTAAGTCCGATACACAGTACTACACTATTCTATGCACTCCCTCCTTAAGTCCGATATAGGGTGCTACACTATTCTATGCACTCCCTCCTTAAGTCCGATATAGAGTACTACACTATTCTATGCACTCCCTCCTTAAGTCCGATATAGAGTGCTACACTATTCTATGCACTCCCTCCTTAAGTCCGATATAGAGTGCTACACTATTCTATGCACTCCCTCTTTAAGTCCGATACACAGTACTACAATATTCTATGCACTCCCTCCTTAAGTCCGATTAAGTCAGCTCATATCTTGTATAGACAATGACACGTCTAATGCATAGCTTTTGGTTGGTTGGTTTGTTGTTTAACGCCGCACTCAGCAATATTCCAGCTATATGACGGCGGTCTGTAAATAATCGAGTCTGGACCAGACAATCCAGTGATTGCCATCATGAACATCGATCCACGCAATTGAGATATGATGACATGCATCAACCAAGTCAGGGAGCCTGACCACCCGATCCCGTTAGTCGCATTTTACGACAAGCATAGTCACCTTTTACGACAAGCATGGGTTGCTAAAGACCTATTCAACCCCGGAATCTTCACGGGTCTCTAATGCATAGCAGCGACTTCACTTAACCTTATTTTCCTTAACCTTATTTGGGCATCATTGACATTGGCAACGTCACATCTTAACCATAAATATGATGCGTTGTTACATAAAAGCCGTTGCAAGGAGTATCTTAAATAATGAAGGACAAAGCATAAGCTCCGAAACATTGTGTTCCTCATAATAAAAAAGTCTCCATCCATTCATTCTCTCTTTTATGTGTATCCCATTATTATTAGTATACATCCCCAACGTTTAAGGGCCCTGCATCACGAAGGGCAAGACGTAGCACTGAAACGTTTTGTTTACAGTAAAGAAGTTGTGATCCATTATACTCCTTGACATGAGGCTACCCAACTTCTAAATGCCTATAAAAACTCCCCCAAAAGACGTTTATAAAAATTCCAAAATAATCTTAGTTTAGCATTCGTCAAACTTGATAAATGGTGAAAATGTTTATCCCAAATAAACATAGTTTAGGTGACTTATCCCCGGCTTTATCAGAGTAAAGATACCTCACTATTTGGCATTCTTTAAAAGATAAGCATAGTGTCAACGTAAGACATAGGCACAGCATTGGTTTCATGTAGGAGCTGACACAGTAATGCCAATATGGATAGGCAGGACCTTCTGAACATAGTCAGACCCAAGTTCTACGTTCACGTATTACAGTTGCACGTACCTGATAAGCATGACGACATCCAGGCGTTCGGACCGATGTTCTTTCTCTAATTAACAGAAGCCTCTCTGTCGATGACACACAGTATATAGGTAAAATTCCTCCTTGACGAACACAGTCGGACAAATATAAGTAATCTGTTAAAACAACAGCAGAAACACAACCCTACAAACTCCAAGTAAACAAACCCTGGTAAATCAACAACTCCTATGGCCGTCTTCAAGTGAGGCGAGCGGCCTTACGTTGTGTTCATCCCAACCTCGGCCGATTGCTGCTCGTTGTGGTAGCACTACACGCGAGGAGGGTCGATAGGGTCAACCCCGGGGTCGCGCTGTGGTGTCTGTAGCGAGTCCGAGCTCGTCACGTGACAGTTGAAGATACTCATTTGCCTAATTAAAGTTAGTTTATATAAGTAATTAGGGTTAAATGTAGTTGCTGTAATTAATACAATTGTTTATGCAGCTGGGGTGTTTTGTTTCTTTGTCGGTGTATTTTGTATTATATGACCACGGTAGGTGATACGTGCCGCGTACATATTTCATTGTCCCTGATTAATACATACTTGATCGGAATGCGGAACAGAGTCCTATTGTTATTTTTCGTTTACCTGTTCACATTGTCAATTCTCTATAAAGGGTTAGTTTACCGTGTAACGCATTCATTTTACCGGTTGTAGGAAAACTTTATAGTGAGATTCACATTTGGTGATCCGCGAACCTAATTATGAGATTCACATTTTATAATACCTAAATCAGATTGTGAGATTCACATTTGGTGACACGCGAACCTGATTGTGAGATTCACATTTGGTGACACGCGAACCTGATTGTGAGATTCACATTTGGTGACACGAGAATCTGATTGAGAAATTCACATTTTGTGACCCGCGAACCTGATTGTGAGATTCACATTTATAATACTTAAATCAGATTGTGAGATTCAAATTTGGTGATCCGCGAACCTAATTGTGAGATTCACATTTTATAATACCTAAATCAGATTGTGAGATTCACATTTGGTGACACGCGAACCTGATTGTGAGATTCACATTTGGTGACACGCGAACCTGATTGTGAGATTCACATTTGGTGACACGAGAATCTGATTGAGAAATTCACATTTTGTGACCCGCGAACCTGATTGTGAGATTCACATTTATAATACTTAAATCAGATTGTGAGATTCACATTTGGTGACACGAGAATCTGATTGAGAAATTCACATTTTGTGACCCGCGAACCTGATTGTGAGAATCACATTTATAATACCTAAATCAGATTGTGAGATTCAAATTTGGTGACACGAGAATCTGATTGAGAAATTTACATTTTGTGTGACCCGCGAACCTGATTGTGAGATTCACATTTTATAATACCTAAATCAGATTGTTATATCCACATTGGGTACCATAAATAAAATCATATTTCGCCAACTGGAAAATGATCTCTTGAACATTACTCAACAAAGCATTATGCTTAATCTTAAGCCTCAAATCTCTAACCTCTGATGTGATCTCCCTCTCAACCCCCATAAAACAAATACAGACATTAAAGTGTCCCCCCCCCCCCCTAACCTTGAGGCTGGAGGTGGGCCAGAGTGTGTCCGAGGCCCACAATATCTCACGCGTTGTAAATCTCTCAACAATCATATTTCATTCTCATTCGTGCTTGAGTTTGATCTTTATAAAACCTTCATTTTGTGGCTCTTCCCTTTGAGAGAAAACAAACAACGCAACTGCAATAGAAATCACCCAGTGTCAGCTTCTTGGAGTGAGTATGGTTTTACGCCGCATTTAGCAATATTCCAGCAATATCACGGCGGGGGACCAGCTTCTTGGAACACCGGACACACATATGCATGGTGGCGTCGAGATTGTAAAAAAACGATATTGCATACTCCCTCACCCTCACACCCGCTCTCACACTCTCACACTCTCACACCCATACTCTCATACTTACTCGCCACTCTCACGCTCACTCAAGCACACACCCTCAGTCGCCCACGCCCATATGCTTACACTCAATCACCCACATTCACCCGCGCCAAAACTTGCCCACACTCGCCCATTCTCACTCACTCACTCACTCACTCAGCGAGAGAAATGCTGGTCAAAGTTTGTGATAAGTGAGATTGAGATGGTGACGCCACTGGGTGACCAATGGGTCGATGGTATTTCTCATAACAGAATGGAAATATAGTACCCTGGACCATCTAGGATGTACACGACCAAGCTGTGAACTTCTTCTGAGCAAAACAAACTACATCGTTTATGGGACCACAGCACACAAAAAACACATACCCAAAAAACAGAAACGCATCGCACCGTGTGGACAGGTATAATCCGCTCAAAAAACGTTCTCAAACAACATTCTCGCACGAATATCTCAGTCTGTACAAATGACGTCGACATTCATCCCATGTTTTTTAGTCAAACATCTAAAAAAGTATATGTATGTTAGTTATTATCAGCTTAAACTGAAGTTAAAAGGACTATGGGGATGTTTTTTTAGATATCGACACGTGACATCGATACACGTGGGTTATGCACTGCCCTGTAATATTTTGACAAGTCACACATATTCCTACCTGAAATAAAAGTTACAATGTTTATTTGCGCTAAATTAGGCATGGAACAGAGATTATTACTTAAAGATAACAAAATCCACATCACCAATGTGTCAATGTTTTTTTTTTATCATTTTGAAATGAGTCAAGTATTTTTGGTTATTTGTACAGCTAAAAGTAATAATTCAATTTTTCTTCCTTGTTTCCGCACTAATGTGTGTGGGGAGTTTGCAACAGTTGCCGATTTGTTGCACATATATGCCGAACCAGCACGTTCGTCTCGGTCACGCCTACACCTGCTACCTTGTAACATCATGGGGATACCGAGAAGGACTCCAGTCGTCACAAAGATCTACGAGAAGGACTTAATGTACGGTCACTTGGGGGTCGCCCCGACTCCGGCCAGCTGACCCCATCACTCCTGCCCACGACGTGCGGTAACGTTGCGAGTCGTAGCTAATGCTTCTGGTTTGACATGACGCATTAGATCACCGTCGACTGCTAGTTATACAACAATGTATTGTTGCTATATATCTATATACAGTACGATGACCTTGGCAATCTCTCCATACCTACATAACAGAGGCCTTGTTTTTCTAAATATTGAAGACTGTTTATAAAGCGATCTCAACATACGAGCATGGCCACAAGCTTTGGGACTTTGGGACTTTGAAATCAGGCAAAACGTTAAGTCTGTCCCGTTTAACCCAGAAAAGACGAAACACACATACGAAATATATACGCGAATAAAATACGCGTCTGACCTTGACGTAGCGTATTTTCATATCCGCGATCCATGAACTAAATATGCAAATTAGTAAGTATGATTTGTGTTAGGTGAAATGGGTTTTAACGTCGCGTTCAATATTGTGGGTGTTGGATGGGTGGGGAGTGGAATTTGTCTCTCTCTCTCTCTCTCTCTCTCTCTCTCTCTCTCTCAAATAAAATATAATTAAGTATATTCACATTTGACAAACTTTCTCTAAACAAATTTAGACCAGGCCTGGGGAATAAGCATCACCAAACAGAAACTACGTACAAAGAAAAAGTCAGTACCACATAAAAAACAATTCTTTATGTTTTAAATGTGGTTCCGCGAGGTCGTGAAATAATAGAAAAATAACCGTTATCGACTTTTATAAGAAAACGAAGCATTTGGAATTTGAAAGCAAACTGAAACACGGTAGAAAAATCGGCTTTTTTATTCTACAAACACTGGTTAACGCTCACCTATAATTAATTTTACGACGTCTTAACCAAGCATTTTAAGAAGATTATATACAATTTGGAATAAAAGCCTCTTGGTGTTTTTAACTTGTTCAAAGCCGAAAGCAAATAACGGTTTAGCAAACAAGCAGATGACAAGGAATCCACTCTCAGGTTAAACTCTAAACGATTTAACAGGTGCTCGATTTTTTTCAACGCCATCAATGAAAAGAATGGGAGTTAGAAGTTTTCCTTGTCATAAGACCACGTTTGTGTTCGGCGGTCACGTCCGAAGTTCCTTCTAGCGACAACAGTCACATGATGCGTCGCCAACGCCGCCATCATCCGGAAACGTTGTCCTATCTCGTAAATACGACACTGCCCCTCAAACAGTTGTCCACTCTGGTCACTTGGGGGCGGTATCCAAACCACAGTTTTCTTTTTAGGAAACTGACGAAGACGCAATGATAACTACATCACTGAAGTGAAATTGTAGTTCCTTCCATAATGAATTATTTTTCATAAATGGAAGTAGGTTATAAAGTTTGTAATGAGTATTATACGAAACGAAAAAATAAATATTACTTGAATTGTATTATAACGTCCCGAAAGCACTCGGACAATAACCAACGTGCACAGATTATCATGACCTCGTTACATGTCCTTCTTTTAGCAGGAACAAGAGAATGTTTTTTGAAAGATTTGCACGAAAAGGAAAAAGTTTGGGTGTTATTTGACAAGTATGTAGACGCCCAGTTGTCAAAAGCCAGGCTTCGAGGGCAGCTGTTACGGGTTTGTTTTTGCTCTTTTTTTGCGACATCATGCTTTGAAAGTACTTGTTACTTATCGGTTTAAAAATCCACAACCTAATCCTGATTTCTGAAACATGTATATATTGTCTTCCTTAATGGGAGATATTGATATAGGATTTGATATCCATTTTCGTTCTATGCCTAGACGATGTATTATGAGTTTGTTTGTCGTTTAAGGCCGCACTCAGCAGTATTCGAGCTACATCACGGCGGTCTATTAATAATCCAGTCAGACAATCCAGTGATTGACACCATGAACGTCGATCTACGCAACTGGGATACGATGACATGGATCAACCAAGTCAAAGAGCCTGACCACCCGGTCCCGTTAGTCGTTTCTTACGACAAGCATTGGTTTGCTGGAGACCAAATATAACCCGGGTCTTCCCGCGCTTTGAAATTAGAGACTCAAAAGAGAAAAAACAAACTTTGAGTTTCAAGGCAAACAAGGTATATTTAGAATGACTTAAATCAACTTTGCTAGAACTGTCAATAAGCGTACACCCAAAGAGAGTGAATAAGTATGGTTTTACGCCGCTTTTAGCAATATTCCAGCAATATCACGGTGGGGGACACCAGAAATGGGCTTCACACATTGTACCCATGTCGGGAATCGGACCCGGGTCTTCGGCGTGACGAGCGAACACTTTAACCACTAGGCTACCCGACCCCACTCCCTAGCCACCTAGCCCTAAACTGCCCAATCCCCCCAAAGAGAGATTCCTGGCAGGGTGTGCAATCCGTCAGCTATTTCTTCCTAGAGAAGTATTTCGTTCGCGATCTAGTTTCTTTGATGATCAATATCTTCGCACGGACGGGTATTACATAACATAGAACTCAATATAAACAATGATATTAAATATTCCACTTTCAAAGGTTTACAAGCGCTTGGTGCCTATCACAAAATTTCTAACAACAATGTCAATCTATTTAATGGTAAGCTCATAATATCAATCACTGGATTGCCCGGTCCAGATTGTATTATTTTCAGTGAGTGAGTGAGTATGGTTTTACGCCGCTTTTAGCAATATTCCAGCAATATCGTGGCGGGGTACTATTATTTACAGGTCGCCAACAAATGTAGGAATAATTACTTTTATCTCACATGTCGTTGCGTATATTATTTGTGGAACACAAACATTATTTGTTAATGTTAAGGAAGGAATCAGGTTTTGTTCAGTCACCTCTTCTTAAGGTTGTAATAAGCAGCACGAATCAGAGGGGTGTGGAGGGTCGGGGGTGTTAAAGACCCAGGTTTTATATCAAGCACTGTTTACCATTAACTTATCAAGAAACAAGAAGACAGAGTCAAAAATGGGCATTTGTTATTCTCCTGATACAACCCCCGTCCCTAATTGGGGATACGCAAAATATATTCAATAAGGGATATAATTCTGGAAGATATCAATTCTTAAGGGCAGTTTTCAAACTTGACAACCCATTAATCACATAATGTATTCAAAATGTCATCTATTATACTAATATGAAAAACGTAACTATGCTTCACATAAAGTGGTGTAGTGAGTGAGTTGGGTTTAGCTCCGCTTTTAACAGTATTCCAGTCATATCACGGCGTGTCAGCTTAATGTGGGAGGAAAGCCCGAAGTGATGCAGGTCTCAGACATTTACCACTTCGGTGAAACCCACGAGCACGGGTATGGTGCTGACAAACCTAGAAACATAATCGGGGCGAACCGGGATTCGAACCCACAATCATAGGTTTCTGGCGTGCCAAAGGGACGCCACTCTGCACAGCTAATCGCGGCGCCTCAGACGACTGGGCCACCCGTGCCCCCTAAAGTGGTGTAAATGTTACTGAAAATAACAATGTTTGGTCATTAGTCTGATGAATGTGTTATCCTGACAAATTCATTGACAAAACCCATACCAAGTCACAGGAGACGGCGACACATCTCAAAACAGCGGTGGCGTAACAACTCCATTAACAATGATAGTATGGGGTGTGACCGCCATTCGTGTTGATAGAGGCGAGGCAGCGGAGGCGCAACCAAAGATTGGTCTAAATGAGCCAACGTTACTGGGTGGTTCTGGTCCTGTCGTAGGCGTCGTTTTATCTCATCCCAGACAGGTTCCATCGGGGAGAGGTCTGGGGAAACAGCCGGTCATGGAAGGACAGTAATGCTATGCGGCCTCAACACGTCTGTTACAATACGTGCTACGTGTTGGCGGCCATGATCCTGCTACAACATGACGTTACGTCCCTACATTCGCACGAACGGTAGAACATGATCTCGAAAGATGTCGTCTCAGCAGCGTACGCCATTCAAATTGCCATTAACAATGATGAGTTGTATTGTCCCATGAACTGTGATGCCATCCCACATCATTACGCTTCCACCCACACTGACGACGCTGAGTAACGGAAGCGTCGCAAAAACGTTCTCCGGGATGCATGCCGACCCTTACTTTGTTTGGTTGGTTTGTTGTTTAACGCCGCACTCAGCAATATTCCAGCTATATGACGGCGGTCTGTGAATAATCGAGCCTGGCCCAGACAATCCAGTGATTGGCGTTATGAGCATCGATCTACGCAATTGGGATACGATGACATGCATCAACCAAGTCAGCGAGCCTGACCCCACCGATCACTATGACAAGCATAGTGGCATTTTACGGCAAGCATGGGTTGCTGAAGACCTATTCTACCCCGGAATCTTCACGGGTCTGATGAGTTGTATTGTCCAATGAACTGTGATGCCATCCCACATCATTACGCTTCCACCCCACACTGACGACGCCGAGTAACTGATGCCTCGCTAAAACGTTCTCCTGGATGCATGCGGACCCTTGCACGACCATCGGAGCTGTCTAAGTGAAACCTGGACTCATCTTTGAACGGTATACTGTCCAACTCTACACCAGATAGGCGTGTTTGACGGTGACGTGGAAGCAAAATAAGGCGTATCACTGGGGTTATCTCTTATTAGTTACAGGGGGCATGGGTGGCCCAGTCGTCTAAGGCGCCGCGATTCGCTGTGCAGTGTTCCTTGGGAACGGCAGAAACCTATGATTGTGGGTTCGAATCCCGATTCACCCCGATTATGTTTCTAGGTTTGTCAGCACCATACCCGTGCTCGTGGGTTTCACCGAAGTGGCAAACGTCTGAGACCTGCATCACTTCGGGCTTGCCTCCCACATTAAGCTGACACGCCGTGATATAACTGGAAAACTGTTAAAAGCGGCGTTAAGCCAAACTCACTCACTCACTTATTAGTTACACGTCCCATTTGTCACACACCTCTATATTTCAAGTTGTTACACAGCCTGGGAGGAGGCCAGGAGGGGATTAATTAAGACCACACCTACTGAGTAATGGACCAGTCCTCACTGAAATACACGGGATTACCACAGAGATCAAGGTATACATACTACGGAGAGTCTACAGAGTCTGAAAACCGCCTGAAGAGATTGAAAGGTCAGTTTCGCCAGAGGTTATTGCACTTATATAGCGACGTGCATGTACGTGTGTGTGTGTGGCTGCTTGTACTAGTCTGGACTGATGCCGATTTATAGTGCTAGCTCACTGAGATACCATGCCGCAGTTTAACATGAATACCCCACTCAGACACAGACTCCGAGCCGACCAGTCCTTGTTTTAGTCCCTTAATGCCGAGCGCCAGACAGGGTAAGAACAAGTACCATCTTTTAACGTCTTTTGGTATGACGCGGCCGGGGATCGAACCCCGGACCTTCCGCTCTCCGGGCGGACACTCTACCACTAGACCGCGGAGGCGATCCCAGCTTCGCCAGAACTCAAGACTCCACTCCAGTTCCTGGATGCTGCAGGCTTCTATGCACGGTTGGAGTAGTGAGTGAGTGAGTATGGTTTTACGCCGCTTTTAGCAATATTCCAGCAATATCACGGCGGGGGACACCAGAAATGGGCTTCACACATTGTACCCATGTCGGGAATCGAACCCGGGTCTTCGGCGTGACGAGCGAACGCTTTAACCACTAGGCTACCCGACCGCCCTACACGGTTGGAGTAAGACTATTCAGAGACATTCAATTCAATTAATTTAACACTGCTACTGGTATCGTGCTTCTACCAGTGCTAATAAAGAATTTTTACATATTTATAACATGATACGTCTTGATATGCATATACTTCACATAAACAAAGTACAGGTCTACTTTTCTTGGATCACTCCATCCTAATACTTAGGTAACATAGGGTAGACCAGTCAGTGCCTTCAGCTATGAGTAGCCTTTGACCTATGTTGTTTTAACGTGTGTGACAAATGGGACGTGTAACTAATGGGACGATACCATCACTGGACGTGGGAGTCCGGATGTCAAGGCCAGTGGTCAAGCACGATCAACATATTTATTCCTGAGTGACGTATGCAAAATGCCATTCTTCTATCAATAAAGGTTTCCGGGGAAACCTCGGGGCGAGGGTGCTGATTTTATGACGCATCAACTATATGTTGGTACAAACATCTGCAGTGAGGTGAGCAACAATAATACGATGCAAATTATTAGCAATATTCAAGCAATATCACGGCGGGGAAAACCAGAAATAGGCATCATGTGTGGAATAGAACCCGGGCCTTTAGCGTGACGAGCGAACACTTTAACCACTAGGCTAACCTAACCGCCCCTGATGTCTTGGATCTCCTATAGTCATTCCATTCACACAATGATGAAGCCCTGTGCTTTGTGGTTCTTAAGAATATGAGTTTAATTTCTATTTTTTTTAACATCAAATCACATTGATTTGAGCAAGGAAATGTGTCTTCAAAAAAAGGAACCTGAATGCTAGACAGTATCAGTAAGTTAGTTAGTGAGTGAGTATGGTTTTACGCCGCTTTTAGCAATATTCAAGCAATATCACGGCGGGGGACACCAGAAATGGGCTTCACACATTGTATCCATGTCGGGAATTGAACCCGGGGCTTCGGCGTGACGAGCGAATGCTTTAACCATTAGGCTACCCGACTGCCCCCTTGACAGTATCAGGGGAGAAGATATTAAAGAGTATGGTAAACATACAAAGGTCTTTCAACTGCAAAGGTCCGTGTCAGGGTCGCTGGTGGTCACAGGGTTATGAACCTCTTAAGTTGTCTTGCCTCGACGACCGAAGTAATAGCTGTTTTGACTTGGTCAAATTGGCCAAAACGCTGGCCTGCCGTCCGTGGACAGTTTGGCCTGCGTGAACTTGTTTTGCTATTTTCTACTGTATCAAAGATCTAGGAGTTTAAGCCTTCATCATCCTACCGACAGCAGATCTTCGTGCTGCTCGTACTATTTCTTTTGTTTCCACTCGAGTCTTTATCCATGTTCGGATACCTACTCTTTTCCATTGCATAATGTATGATGTTTGTTTGTTGTTTAACACCGCACTCAGCAATATTCCAGCTATATGACGGCGGTCTGTAAATAATCGAGTCAGACAATCCAGTGATTGACATCATGAGCATCGATGTTCGCTATTAGGATCGATGACATGCATCAACCAAGTCAGCGAGGATGACCACCCGATCCCGTTAGTTGCCTCTTCCGACAAGCATAGTCGCCTTTTACGGCAAGCATGGGTTGCTGAAGACCTATTCTACCCCGGATCTTCACGGGTCGCATAATGTATGCAGATAATTTGATGAAACCTAGTGACAGGTTAGTGTACGGTGCAGTCTAAGATAGGTTAATCCAATATTGCAGCTGCTTTGATATTTATTGCCCATGGAAGTTTCAACCACTGTCATGGTAAAAGGATAAGGTGAGTGAGTGAGTCAGTGAGTTGGGTTTAACGCCGCTTTTATCAGTATTCCAGTCATATCGCGGCGTGTCAGCTTAATGTGTGAGGAAAGCCCCAAGTGATGCAGGTTTCAGACATTTACCACTTCAGTGAAACCCACGAGCACGGTGCTGACAAACCTAGAAACATAATTGGGGCGAACCGGGATTCGAACCAACAATCATAGGTTTCTGGCGTGCCCAAGGGACGCCACTCTGCACAGCTAATCGCGGCGCCTTAGACGACTGGGCCACCCGTGACCCCTAAAAGGATAAGGAATGTTTAGAGGCACAGCAAGAATCATTCCTTCAAAGTTTCAGATCCATGGGTCTTGTTGAGAGATGTCGAAAATGTAAATGTCAACGACGGACAAAGAACCGGACGGACGGACAGAGGACATAGCGAAACGACATAAGCTTACATGACCGTTATCAATATACGAAGTGGTGTGATGCTGGCACTCTATATGTTTTAAATATTTTAAACGATCTCATATTGTCATAATTAATTGAAGTAATCTCGATTACATTCATCAAAGTTACCGCCAATCCGTACGCGCATTCTGATTGGTTTGCGCCGTTCGATTCATGGCGGTCTTCTTGTCAGGTAAAGAACGATGCGAGATGCATTCGTCGCAACTCGCCAATGTGAGAGCAATCGGCCAACCCCGCCAGTTTCCGTGACCGCAAAAACGACTCGGCTGTGAACGTCGGAAATGGGACAACTTGTCCCCAAACAGTAAACATCCGCCGAAACAAGCTCGAGGATGCACCTCTTAAGCTGTTCGTCCGTCTTTAATAAATGCGTACTTGCTTATTTAGATGGTTTTACCATTACTATATTTTTAAATACTGACTGTCGACTGCAAGCGGGGATGTTTTCATCACGTGACGGTCATGTGCAAGCGAGGTCAAAGGTTCTCCCGGTTCAAAATGGCTTCGAGTCAACACAGAGATCTATTTATAGCGGAAATGGCCGATCGTGTGCAGAGCGCTTCACGGCTGCTTGTCCCGGAATGACACGAGTGGTAACGAATACCACAGTAGCAACATCGGCTACGCTATATTACGTCTACGGAAACTGAGAACATATGAATCTCTGCAAGTCCTGAACCGATCACCCAGAATTCAATATACCGTCAATTTCCAAACTTACCTGCCACTTGACATTCAAGAAAACTCACCGTCCATCTTCTGTCGTGTTGCAAGTTCTCCTGCCAATTAGCTTCACAGCTCGTGCTCAGGTACATTGTGCACGTGCAAATCGTGAGATTCGAGCTGTCATATTTTCAACTCAAGGTGAATCTCGAGATGCTGCAGACCACTCATGATAATCAGCTTATCCACGCGCATTTTTGTGTCAATGATATAAATATCACAATCAATGTATACTGAACAAAAAATGTTAGGGATAATGAATATTTTTGGAGATTTTTTTTTATGAAATTATGTCCTCAGTGTTTCTACATTACAAAAATATACCCCAAATATTTACGATCCCCAACTATTATTCTAGTATTTTGTCCCTCAGACAATTCCAGCAAACACCGCGTATCCTATGGTTGCTGGTGATCTTCAGTAAAAATCAGTTTATGATTTCAGACAAAGGAGCATTAAAGATTTTACAGCTACTTCATTCAATAACGTGTCCGTCCTTGAAGGCACTGCGCACGTAAAAATCCGTGCATTGTGACTGACGCTTCAAGTTTCTTTGTTTGTTGTTTAACGCCGCATTCAGCAATATTCCAGCTTTATGACGTCAGTCTGTAAATAATCAGACAATCCAGTGAATGACATTATGAGCATCGATCTGCGCAATTGGATTACGATGACATGCATCAACCAAGTCAGCGAGCCTGACCACCGGATCCCGTTAGTCGCCTCTTACGAGAAACATTGTGGCCCTATACGGCAAGCATGGGTTTCTGAAGACCTATTCTAAACCGGATCTTCACGGGTAGACGCTTCAAGTAGGCATTACAACAAGCTGTGGACAATAATAGAGAAACTTATGTGCCATATGTCGAGTGAGTGAGTTTGATTTAACACAGCTTTAAACAGTATTCCAGTTATATCACGGCGTGTCAGCTTAATGTGGGAGGAAAGCCCGAAGTGATGCAGGTCTCAGACTTTTGCCACTTTGGTGAAACCCACGAGCACGGGTATGGTGCTGACAAACCTAGAAACATAATCGGGGCGAACCGGGATTCGAACCATTAATCATAGGTTTCTGGCATGCCCAAGGGACGCAACTCTGTACAGCGAATCGCGGCGCCTTAGACGACTGGGCCACCCGTGCCCCCTTCTCAAACCAAACTCCACACGTTACTGTAGACAATTAATCCAAACATAATCGGGGCGAACCGGGATTCGAACCCATAATCATACGTACTCAAGGATATATGCTAAGCTGGAGCTGTAGGACAATATGTTTGACAAATATTAAATGACTTTGACCAAACTTGATATTCCCACTTGAATGGTGGTGGAATTCTCTTGATATTACAACTTTTGCTTGTCACAATCCTGATGTATAGTTGCGGTATACCAAACCATATCCATGCCAATACGACCCGTGAACATCCGGGGTAGAATATTAGGTCTTCAGCAACCTATGCTTGCCGTAAAAGGCGACTATGCGGGATCGGGTGGTCAGGCTCGTTGACTTGGTTGATGCGTGTCATCATATTTATTTTGTTGGGTTTTTTGTTGTTGTTTTTGTTGTTGTTGTTTTGTTTTGTTTGTTTTGTTGTTGTTGGTTGTTGTTTTGTTTTGTTTTTTGTTTGTTTGTTGTTGTTTTTTTGGGGGGGGTATTTTACGCAAATATGCTGTTTATTTGTAGCTCTGGGAATCCAGCTGTTGCTTGTCAAAGGAAGAGGAAAGTATTGATCATATACGCCTCGTCTATCATCGTCACAGAGGTCATGATGTAATGTTTGCTGGTTGTGTGTTATAAGTCAGTGGATTTTATATAAATCAACACCACCGATGGGGGGCTCATGCATCCAGTACGTATAGTCGTGGAATGAACGCAGGTGAGGTGAGGTGAAATGGGGTTTAACGTTGCGTCCAAGATTATTGCACTTATACAGTGACGTGCATGCACTAGTCCGGACTGATGCCGGTTTTACTGTGCTAGTTTATGTCGCAGTTTAACATGAATACCCCACTCAGACACAGTATACTGACCCCAAGCCGACCAGTCCTTGTTTTAGCCCCTTAATGCCGAGCGCCAGACAGGGTAACAACAAGGACAATCTTTTATCGCCATTTGGTATGACGTGGCGCAACAACGTAGGCGGTCAAATATACACAGCGCTACCCTAAGTGATAAATAGTGTGGAACTTGTCATTTCTCAGGAAGCATTCAATGCCCATAACGTATTTAGATCTTTCGATTGGGGCATAAATCACCTGATCCCATCTTAGTGGGAACCTATTCTCACCCAGAACCCTGTATCGTCACATCCGTGTCGCCTGATCCCATCTAAGTGGGAACCTATTCTCACCCGGAAGCCTGTATCGTCACATCCGTGTCGCCTGATCCCATCTTAGTGGGAACCTATTCTCACCCAGAAGCCTGTATCGTCACATCCGTGTCGCCTGATCCCATCTTAGTGGGAACCTATTCTCACCCAGAAGCCTGTATCGTCACATCCGTGTCACCTGATCCCATCTTAGTGCATGGGAACCTATTCTCGCCCAGAACCCCTGCATTGACGCAGCCATGGTATCTGAGAGGGGTATCCATGTTAAACTGCTCCGTGGTATCTCTGTGGGCAAGCACAATAGAACCGGCATTAGTCTGGATTACTACAAACTGCCAAATACACCAATTCACACCACCTCACAATAAGCCAGATGTAAAATATAACATCTGCTGCCTTGTTCGTCAACTGTTGGAACCCCAACGGCGACAGTGTTCAGACAATCTTATCTATTGAGAAGGAACTAGGTCGGCCAAGGACAGAGTGATTGAGCCAGTTGGTTCTTCTGCCACTTTTAGAAATATTCCAACAATATCACGGCGGGGGACACCGGAATATAGGCATCACACATTGTATCCATTTGGGGAATCGAACCCGGGTCTTCGGCGTGACAAGCCAACGCCTTAACCACTAGGCTAGTGTGTGTGTGTGTCAGTGTGTGTGTGTGTGTGTGTGTGTGTGTGTCTGTGTCTGTGTCTGTGTCTGCTTGTACTTGTCCGGACTAATGCCAACTTTTAGTGCAAGCCCATGCAGCAGTTCAACATGAATACCCCACACAGAGACAGTATACTTGTCTAACCCCTTAATGCAGAACGCCAAGCTGGGTTACAACAACATCTTAACATCTTCTGATATGACCTCCTCTCCAGGCGAGTGCTCTACCTACAGACCACGGAAGCGGTCCTGCAATATCAGTGATTCAGCAGGATGACAGCAGCAAGTTCTAGTGAAGCCATCACTCACAACAGGTGTCAAGCCTCACCTGCTGTTCCTAGAGTCCTGACTAAATCCCCAGGCCAAGCTGTCACTTCACAACCTGTGGGGCTTCCAGGTTAGAATAGGTTACCAGCAACATACCCTAGTCGTTAGAGGCAACCGTATGGATCAGGTTGTCAAGCTTGGTGACTTGGCTCATAATGTGTCAGTGTAGCTCCACAGCTTGATTCTCTACAGGTCAGCCTCTTACAGCTGAATATTGCGGAGTGGGGAACACGATTGTCAGGCTCGGTGACTTGGTTGATAGCATGTCTGTTACCTCGACAGTGTTGAGCATTGCTCATAATATCAATCACCAGTTTGTCTGGTCCAGACTATTCTTTACAGGTCAGCCTCTTACAGCTGAACATTGCGGAGTGCGGAACAAGATTGTCAGGCTCGGTGACTTGGTTGATAGCATGTCTGTTACCTCGACAGTGTTGAGCATTGCTCATAATATCAATAACCAGTTTGTCTGGTCCAGACTATTCTTAACAGGCCACCCTCTTTCAGCTGAATGTTGTGGATTGCAGACCAAGTAGATCGGGTTGTCAGGCTCGGTGACTTGGTTGATAGCATGTCTGTTTAACACGACAGTCACGGTTGAGCGTTGCTCATAATATCAATCACCAGTTTGTCTGGTGTAGACTATTCTTTACAGTCCAGCCTCTTACAGTTGAACATTACTGACTGAGGACCAAGATTGTCAGGCTCGGTGACTTGGTTGACAACACGTCCATGTACCTCGATGGCTGGTATCGGGGCTCATAATATCAATCACTAGTCTGCCTGATCCATGCCACCCTATCACAGCTGAACATTGCAGAGTTAAACAACAAACAAACTACCTGCTGTATGGAGAAGGAAGTCCTGACTTCATCAACTGGATTGCCAAGAGAATCTTTCAAAATTACATATACACCATCCTCTGTTTTACACTTCCAAAAATGACAAGTCAAAAACTATACACCTTTTAACAATGTTTATTGTAAAAAGAATTACATATGGAAAAATGCTATTTTCAGTCACACAGACCTCCAGAAAAGCAGCAAAGCTGCATAAAATACCAAAAATAAATCACCCTAACTAATTATTTAATTGTTTGAATACAAATACATTTGTTTGTTTGTTTGTTTGTTGTTAAACGCCACACTCAGCAATATTCCAGCCATATGACGGCGGTCTGTAAATAATCGGGTCTGGATGAGACAATCCAGTGACTGACATCATCGATCCACACAAAAAAACATTGGGATACGATGACATGCATCAACCAAGTCAGTGAGTCTGACCACCCGATCCCGTTAGTCACCTGTTTACGACAAGCAGTCGTCTTTTACATCAAGCATGGGTTGCTGAAGACCTATTCTACCCGGATCTTCATGGGATAAATACAAATACACATGAAACCTATTTCAAAACAATAATATGCCCGTATGTCTGTACAGATCTTTATTTAGTGATGCATGCATCTCGCATACACAATTTCTGTGAATAATGCACAAAGTGAACCATGAAAGCATTTGTTGTTGCAAAAAATTGTGATCATTCATTTTAAAATAACCAGTAGATTAGACCCAAGGGAGTAAACGTATTATACACAAAAGAAGTCAAAGAACAGCCAATTCTTCCATATGTTATAATACAGTAAACTACATTTATATCGAACATGCTTATAACGAACAGACAGATATAACAGACTGTTTTTTGGTCCCATCCATTTATGTTATATATGCTGTATTTGTGCTTATAGTGAGTGAGTGAGTATGGTTTTACGCCGCTTTTAGCAATATTCCAGCAATATCACGGCGGGGGACACCAGAAATGGGCTTCACACATTGTACCCATGTCGGGAATCGAACCCGGGGTCTTCTGGGTGACGAGCGAACGCTTTAACCACTAGGCTACCCGACCGCCCCGTATATGTGCTTATAACAAAGTACGGTTATAACAAACTGTTTCTGAGTCCCATCCATTTATGTTATATATGCTGTACATGTGCTTATAACAAAGTAAGGTTATAACAAACTAAAATTAGTGGTCCCTTTGAGTTTTATACAATCGTAGTTTACTGTAGTTAATTTTGTTATGGCATAGCAGATTAACTACTAATATGAAAAATAAACGGACATTCCTTAACTTCTTGTGAGTAGTATACATTATATACCCCCAAAATCTATCAATACCCAAGGTGAATGAGAACATAAGAGCAAGCACTCGCTGTCTTATCTGGAGCCCTGGTGCTCCAGCAGTGTTCAGCATTAGCATCCAAGTCATTGATATGCACTGTAGCTCACCATACAATTTATATTGGTATATTGACCTTTGTATAAAAAAATAATAATTGGTAGAGGTAAAAAAAAGTTTTAAAAAACATCCATTTCAGATTTTGGTTCTTTGAAAAGTTTTTTGCCATTTCAGCATTCTTCATCAATATTTTATTCACATTTTTTTATGGTGGATATTTATAAGAATGATTTTAATTGGATTAAAAACAGTTGTGCTTTTCAGATTTTATTCTTTTCTACTTATTTTTCTGGGGCTGGTAGATCCATTAATCTTTTCTTTAAAGAAACCTATGTCCATATTCCTAAACAATCCTACAGGACTAGGTCCTGCAATTAAAATCTAATCTCATTAAAATAACTTTAGAAAACCTTTACTCTGATACAAGTACTCCCTGCGTGAAGATGTGACAACCCATCCACAGAGGACCATGGTAATCACTCAATCTAAATGAAGGACGAGTGGATTACTGAGTTAATGAAATGTCAGATATTCTGATATTCAGCCACAACTTATAAACCTATTCATTGGGATCGCTATTAAGTAAGAGACTTCTTTCTATAGGCATTAAAACCTATTGTGAAGTTTTACTTTCCAGTCGGGTTAATCTCATAAACAGGGACGTTGTAATGTCTTTGGGATTTTATATAATACCCCAGGGATATTATATAATATTCCAGGGATATTATGTAATATCCCTGGGATTTTATATAATGTCCTGGGTATTTTATTAATATAACTTCCGTTCAGATTGTAACATGTAATGAAATGTAAAATCAAATGACAAATGTTTTCTTTATATTCCCGAGGATCGAACTCGCAACCTTCATATCTGTAGCCCAGTGAGTGTACCACGAGGCTACAGAGGTGTTGATAAGACTCACTGGTTTTTAGAATGTCCTTTTCAAGATCCATACGCCAGCAACAGATATTTTATGTGCGTTTCCTAAGGTTCATGGAAAGTATGTTCGAAACATAAAAATGTTGAAAAATGTTGTTTTAAGTTTCTTTTTTCTGTTTATAAGCATGGAAAAACACTTTCCCTCGGTTTTGGTAGACAGAGCATGCCCTGGGGTAAAAAAATCCGTTTTGGTAGACAGAGCATGCCCTGGGGGTCGGGAAAAACCGCGGGGGCTTCGCCCTCTTGGTTTTTCCCTCTCCCCAGGGCATGCTCTGTCTACCAAAACCTCGTGAGCGTGTTTTCTCCAATACATAATGGTGCAGCCTTTATTATTTACATTTGGAACTGGCTGTTTAACTTCATCTTCAAAACCAGACATGGAGGTCTGAAGTTTCACTCTCACTTGTACTGAGAATTTAAAAGCCTCAATGCTGATTGGAAAATTATTAGAAAATTATTAGAAAATTCACCTGATATTACCTTTCAATGGAGGAGTCCTTAGCTATTTTCACAGAGACGTATTGTAAAAGAGTAAAGGATCTGATTTTAGTGATAGACTGAAATGAAAATCTTTTACTTCCATTCAACCTCTCCAACAAGAATTAAAAGAGACTGAACACCCTATGGAGATGTGAAAAACATCATATGTATAACAGTATTATCCCTCAAAAGTTTATTCACATTGTTTTTCAAGAAAAAAATGTAACAACACGTTTCTGCAGCAAATATACATCACCATACCTTCTCTTCCAGGAACTTAAGCTTGAATAATTAATTCTGACAAGTACCATGTGTGACATTTTGAGCAAAAGAATTGGCAATGTGTATGGTACTACCCAATCTCATTAAAATCAGATCTTAGTTCTCGCTGCCGCTAAACAAAGATCTGAGAACATCCCATTATGGGTCACGTCAGACCGACCTTGCGCAAAACTTTGACTGACCAATGGAATGACCAATCAGAAGACAGCTTTCTCGTGCTTTACGCGACTAATTTCAAATTTGCGACTACGCTTTGAAACATATTTTGACAAATTCTCGATTACAAATTTGAAACCTGAACAAAAAAACATTCTGGAATGGCTAATAGATGGTCTAGATTGTAAGGATTCAGTTGTCAAACCCGTAACTATCGTTTCGGAATACCCCGTGTTAAAGTTTTCGAGATTGCATGATTAGAAATCACATTCCGACTGTCACTTTCATAATCTGGTAAGCGAAGCACTGATTGGTCGGATGAAAGGCCGTTCTGACGTGACCCCTAATGGGATGTCTTCAGATCTTAAATTAGGATTGTTAGTTTGTTTGCTTGTTTGTTGTTTAACGACGCACTCAGCAATATTCCAGCTATATGACGACGGTCAGTAAATTATTGATTCTGGACCAGACAATCCAGTGATGAACATCATGTGCATCAATCCACGCAATTGGGATACAATGACATGCAACAAGTCAGCGAGCCTGACCACCCGATCCCGTCAGTTGCATCTTACAACAAGCATAGTCACCTTTCATGGCAAGCATGGGTGGCTTGAGACCTATTCCACCCCAGATCTTTACAGATCTCATGGGCAGATACAGTTTTTTTTTAAAAGGGGGGGTGCACAATTAAGATCTATTTATTGTCTTTGGTGGTAATTTATACAGAAATAAAGATTTTTTTCGAAATAAAAAGGGGGGGTGCGCACCCCCCCTCTGTATCCGCCCATGGATCTTCACAGGTCCTCGGTGCACAGAATGACAAGTCAACAATAAGCTGCATGATTAGCAACCACTGTGCCACACGAAGATCAATATCCTGATGCATTTTTGCTTGAAACCTATCATGCTTACCGGTACCTACTTGTTAAAATAGTACTGCTGAATGTCAAATAAAATGACATGTTACAATGGTGAAATGTCATACCTGTGGCAAGGTACCAACAAATGAATGGGCTTCACAAACCGCACTGAGGTCTGTTTGTTAACGCCACTCTCAACAATATTAAGATATATAATGGCGGTCAGTAACTATGCTTGTCGTAAAAGGGGACTAACGGGATCAAGTGGTCAGGCTCGCTGACTTGGTTGATGCATGTCATCTTATCACAATCACGTGGATCGATGCTCATGATGTCAATCACTGGATTGTCTGGTCAAAACTCGATTATTTACAGACCGCGGTCATACAGCTGGAATATTGCTGAGTGCGGCGTTAAACAACAAACAAATGAATAAATAAATAGTAAATAATTGATTCTGGACCAGACAATCCAGTGAATGATATCATGAGCATCGATCTATGCAATTGGGATACGATAATATGCATCAACCGAGTCAGCGAGCCTGACCACCCGATCCCGTTAGTCGCCTCTTACAACAAGCAGTCGCCTTGCACCTATGCAGTTAACAAACCGATGTATGCAACATGACAACCTGCAGTGTCACATGATACGAGTCAATATCAATATCAAAAATAAACTTATACTAACTATTTCGTTGCTAAGTTAGGAAACATTTTCTTGTGTTTGATGATGAACGCAATAGACCTGGGTGCCGTTGTACAAAGCGATCTTAGCGCTAAGGTGACTAACTCCCATGCATTAACATAGACTTACGACAGTCTTAGGGCTGAGGTTGTTTTGTACAACGGTACCCAGGGTGTTGTCGTACAAAGCGATCTTAGCGCTAAGGTGATCGTAACGCCCATGCATTAACATAGACTTACGACAGTCTTAGGGCTGAGGTTGTTTTGTACAATGGCAGCCAGAATAGTAAACCATCATACTTTTGGCATGATATGAACCTTAGCGACAGAGGGTATAGGGAGTACTGTGCTAGTTTGCCTGTTGTGTAAAGTCCTCTTAAGTACCAGACTATCCCACCACCCTTACTATGGAGACAATATCTTGTATATATTATTATCAGTAATTGCCAAGCAGCCAGGTATTCGGATTATAGACAATGCACACACACAAGAGAGGTAAAAATAGTTCCTCTTCAGAACAAATTGACGAAGGACAAGCAGGATACGGGCCCATTTTGACCCACATCTGCTCAATATGATTAAGAAATGAGCCAAACTTTCAAAAATCCTTTTGAAACATATCTGTCCATTGAGTGAGTGAGTATGGTTTTACGCCGCTTTAAGCAATATTCCAGCAACATCATGGCGGGGTACACCAGAAATGGGCTTCACACATTGTACCCATGTTGGGAATTGAACCCAGGTCTTCAGCGTGACGAGCGAACGCCTTAACCACTAGGCTACCCGACCGCCCCTCTGTCCATGTGAAGTAGAATGCAACTGTTCATTTCTACATGTGTGTTTTGGGCAGACAACATTAAACTGTGTCTGATTTTTAGGATTTAGGACGAGTTTTTCTAACATTAGAGTGAGTGAGTTGGGTTTAACGCCGCTTTTAACAATATTCCAGTTATATCGTGGCGTGTCAGCTTAATGTGGGAGGAAAGCCCGAAGTGATGCAGGTCTTAGACGTTTACCACTTCGGTGAAACCCACGAGCACGGGTATGGTGCTGACAAACCTAGAGAGAGAGAGAGAGAGTTGGGTTTAACGCCGCTTTTAACAGTATTCCAGTTATATCACGGCGTGTCAGCTTAATGTGGGAGGAAAGCCCGAAGTGATGCAGGTCTCAGGCGTTTACCACTTCGGTGAAACCCACGAGCACAGGTATGGTGCTGACAAACCTAGAAACATAATCGGGGCGAACCTGGATTCGAACCCACAATCATAGGTTTCTGGCGTGCCCAAGGGACGCAACTCTGCACAGAAAATCGCGGCGCCTTAGACGACTGGGCCAACTGTGCCCCCTTCTAACATTAGAACACAAGCAAGACTTGGACCCAAACTACTATTCCTTGGAAACAAAGACAGCACAAGCATATGGTCAAACATCGTCTTGGGTTATGAATTTAGTATTTTGAAACCTTTTTTTTTCGCACATTTTAGCCACACGTTTTATGATGTTAGAAAACTAAAACTTCCAAGCGTTGGAAAGAATAAAGGACAGAAGTCAGCCATTTGTACATATCTGATAATGGGCATAATATAAACATTGGACATTTGCAGGGAGACAAGATGGGCCCGTATCCTTCCTCGTTCTTTATAACAAACTGCCACCAGAGTCAGAACATGTCTTGACTAAATATCCCTTGCCTACAATGATTAACTACATCTCAACTAAACACATGAAGGATTATCCCAGAGGAATAATAATAATTATAATAATAATCCTGGAGGAATAATAATAATCCTGAAGGAATAATAATAATAATAATAATAATAATAATAATAATAGAGGAAAAACATGGCAAATATGCGGACCTCACTTTGGAAATGTCACACTTGCACCCCAAGTACCAAGTTGTCTAACTCCCCATTGTTCATGGTGCCTTAGGTTTGGTACCTCTCAATCTGTTGACTGAGATCGGGAGAGTACCCGGGTTTGCTACCAGGAATACAGCCCTTCTGACAAAGAGGGGGCAAGCGCCCTGAGCTGATGATGAGCCTAACCAGCCTAAATGAGCCAAGATCACCCAAACCCTCTTTGCTCCATTTTTTATTTTGATCTTTAAATCATCATCATCATCATCATCATCATCATAATAATAATAATAATGGCAGCCAAAAAGTCCATATTAGTACATTTTATTACACTGGATCAGTGTGCACTCAGATTTCATTCTCAACCTGGGGAGTATACAACCCAAGCTGCCGTATGTGACACATACTACCAGGTACCATATACATTCACATTCATCAAAGTAATACTCTACTTCTACTGCAAGGTAATAACTCGTCAACTAAACTAACTGCTAATGTGTGACTAACAGAAGTTTTATATTTGATCTTTGGCAATAAATACACATGTATTGTTGGAGTAAGTAGCATCATGATTAAAGAAAGTAATAAAATAAACATCATCATAAGCATGATCACCGTAAACATCATTTGGAGCTGATCAAAACAGTGTGTGAGTGAGTGAGTTGGGTTTAATGCTGCTTTGAACAATATTTCAGCTATATGACTGTGTGTCAGGTTAAAGATCATCATCAAATCATAGCTAAAGGCTGGAAGACCAAAAGTATCATGTGACCTGAATATGTCACAATGGAATACCCCCTCTGCCCATGACCGCAGTAAAACAGTTTGATATGAACCTTGCAAAACAAACAATTTATTCTTAAACAGTGTCCGATCCTGTGTTTTTGTTCCACAAAGCCAACACTCCAGCCACGTAAGAAATGGCTGCTAGAGGATGACATTTTTGTTGTAGATGGGCCACCTACAAAAATGCACATAAATCTAAGGATGGTAGAAAATTTGAAAATAATGAGTTAAGAAAATATACATTTCTGGAAGTAATAGCTTTTATTAGTATGAAACACACACAAAACTAGTTTCTCAGATGACAACTTCTAGACAGTTAGCCTTGTATCAACCATGCTGGTTCTCAAGTGCCTGCGCACTGACTGAGTGAGTGAGTGAGTATTCCAGTTATATCACGGCGTGTCAGCTTAATGTGGGAGGAAAGCCCGAAGTGATGCAGGTCTCAGACGTTTACCTCTTCGGTGAAACCCACGAGCACGGGTATGGTGCTGACAAACCTAGAAACATAATCGGGGCGAACCAGGATTCGAACCCACAATCATAGGTTTCTGGCGTGCCCAAGGGACGCAACTCTGCACAGCGAATCGCGGCGCCTTAGACAACAAGAGCGAGCGGGGGAGTGAGTGAGCGGGTGTGAGTGAGTGAGTGAGTGAGTTTTACGCCACTTTCAGTAATATTCCAGCAATATCGTGTCTCAGGGAAAAAATAAACATGTGTGCTTCCTATATCTGCTCATCTAAAAATAGTGCAGGAGGTCATGATTTGATGGGGTTTTTTTTATCCCCATAGTACGTCAGTGAAAGCCTGATTTAAAATGGAAGATATGACTGGAGGCAGTGGTGTGGAATACATACAATTACCTGGTGAAGGACAAAAGCCATGGGGAAACTATAGAAAAACTAGAAAAGGGCTTAGAGTCGGGACGCCATATTAGGGTAGGTTGGAAACTGGTACCACACATTTGTCTTTGAAGGCCTTACTATGACAGCAGTATTCATTAAAAGACCATTACCCCAGGGCAAACATGACGAAATGTTGCATCAGATGCCACTCACTACATAAAGCCCAGATCTTATGTATAACATGATATGTAATAAATTATACATAAAAAGACAAGAAAAGAACTAAACTCGTAAACATTATTATTAAATGAATAAGCTTCATCTAAGTTCTGCAAACATTGCAAAATATCAAAGCTGACTAATATTCATATCTTAGTCTTTGATTTGTAAAAAGCTATGATGTAAATTGCATTTTGACTTATCTGTGAAGAACATTGTCTCTTTAAAAGCAATTATGCAAGCACATAGATCAGCAACAAATATTACAAAACATAAAGAAAAGACTACAAAAACCATAAATAAATATAAATACCATTTACAATCTTCATGCATGATACTTTTTTTTATGATTGTTTTTAACTTATGATTTCATTAATCATCAATCATCATTCTCAATTATGCCATTCAATCAGCACATAAGAGTGTGAGTGAGTTGAGTTTAACGCCACTTTTAACAGTATTCCAGTTATATCACAGCATCGCAGCTTACTGTGGGAGGAAAGCCCGAAGTGATGCAGGTCTCAGACTTTAACCACTTCGGTGAAACCCACGAGCACGGGTTTGGTGCTGACAAACCTAGAAACATAATCGGGGCGAACCGGGATTCGAACACACAATCATTGGTTTCTGGAGTGTCCAAGGGACGCAACTCTGCACAGCGAATCACAGCGCCTTAGACGACTGGGCCACCCGTGTCCCCCAGCACACAAGAACTTTTAAGTCTTTAATGAGCAAAACAAACTTCTAAGTTTCATTTAACATGCTTATAATTAAAAAAATCATTTGGTAATAACTATCTATGAAATAATATCCTTTCTTCCCCACTTTATACAGGTTATATCTGATACCAAGAGAATGTCCAATTTGACCATTCAAATGGTTTAAAATTAAAAAAACCTTGATTACATAACACTATAGCATACATTTGAAACCGGCTACTCCTATCTTGGCTAAAAATTATGAAGATTATGCACCAAGACAAAATATGTAAGTTTTTGACATGATTCTTTGACATGGTACCGGTAATACACACATACACACATACCCTCAATGTCAAACTGTTTATACACTAGGACTTTGAGATCTGAACTTCCAGAAGAGGATGAGAGTGACGATAGTATTGGTGAAAAAACCCAAATAACCAAACGATGAAAAGCCAACATTTTCCAACATGTAACCTCCAATCGTTGGTGACACACTCCGCACTAGAGAGTTCACAGCCATGTTGAGTCCTAACATAGCACCAGTGTCCGCGTCCGCGACAGTTCTTGTGAGAGAGCTGCTGATGATGACGTTCTGTGTCGTTAGTCCTACAACCAAGGGGAGACAAACCAGGCACAACTCACTTACATTTGTCACAAAGGAGAGTAGTAGGTAGGCCCATACTAGGATGAAGGTTGACCACTTTAGAATGTTATTTTCACTGAATTTCTTGGTTATAACTCCGAGTCCAATCCCTTGTACGATCATCGTGGTGATCCCAATGTAGGACATAAGATAGCCATTTTGGTCAGGCGCCAGTTTGAATGTATTCAGAGCAACAACTTGAAACATACTTTGAAACACTCCTATAGGAACACCTGATGCTAGACGCACTAGAAGTAAAAACATGGCTCCTGGGCCCATGATTAACTGCAAGATTTTCTCGACATTAAAGATGCTCTTTCCAGAAGTGTCGGTCTGTATCTCTGCCTTCTTGGTGTGTCTGGGTACGAACAACAGAACAAGTGCAACACTTAGCATAGATCCGGCACTAGCAATAAATGCTGCGAACTGCTCTCCAAGAGTTTTAGTCAGGATTCCTCCAATAAGTGGACCAATGACCATTCCAACTCCATAAGACATGCCCAACTTCCCGAGGGCATCGGCTCTCTGACTTGCATCTCCGATATCTGTCACAATCATCTGACCACCTTGCATCGCATGCATGAAGAGGGATGGAAGTCTTGATAAAAACAAAATAGGAACGCTTGTTGACATACCAAGTATGAAATATGAAAGGGTTGCTGAAAGGAAAGCCAGGGTCATAGCAGCTCGGCCACCAAACAAATCGCCAAACCTACCAAACAACGGTCCTCCTGCTAACTGGACGATTGCGAAAGTTGTCTGAAGGTATCCAAACATTACAGGATCTACTCCAAGTTTCTTTGACAGATAGGGCAGGGTTCCATTCTGGATCCAAAAACATGTGGCGTACAGAAATATATTCAGATGAGTAACAGCAATTACTCTATTGATCCTCCAGCCCCTTATCCTGATAACCTGGCTTTCGTCCATTTCTGTTTTCTGCTCCTCAACTTCTGTCATTGTCTCTCTGGGAAGGTTTCCTCGAAAATTGATATCAGTAAAATCGTGCTTGGTTGAGCCCTCGGCTGGCTTAGTTGGGGCAGCGTTCCTCTGCATTGTTGATGTCGGTTATTGGATTATCAGTCAAGTGAAGCAAACTTAGATGATGGCAGCCACATGCGACCAGTATGCTGTACTGACTATCAGTGACTAAGGTCTTTTGGGTACACATGTTACAAAACGATAGTCGAGATAAGCATGTGACGTGTCGCACTGACAAAGTACCACGTGATTATAATCCAAAGTCCGGTTACCGGTGTTTTATCTACGTTATTATGTCAAAAGGACATATGCGGAGACATGTCAAGGTCTTTTTGTCATAACATTCCTATTTCTTGCATTAGTGTACTGTCTTGTTATATAGCTTCCTGATCTGGGACGCCTCAAGCACCTGCTAGAATAGAGTTAACGCCCTTAGTTGCCATGTAGACTAGGTTCCTGTCTACAGGATGCCGCGCAAAGTATAAGCGGTGCCAGTTTCGCTGTAAGCACCTTCCGGTGAGGAATCAAACAAAACGTCTTAACATGTCTTTGTGACATGCGTGCAATGTCGGCGGACGACAGTGTCAAACGTTCTCTTAGATTCATGTATGTTATTTGTTAATGTCTTATTTCGGACCAAATGCACATGACATGCATAAACACGAACGAGTAAAGAGTTTGTTGTTCGATACGGAAGGGTGATCGCAATGGCTTCACGGCCGACGCCGGCTCGGATTGTGCAACTTTATACATTTCTGGTGCAATAAATGTTCTACCCCGTTTAGTATGTAATGTCTTAAACAAGAAAGTTTTTTATGATTTGAAGTGTGACATCAAATTATTATTAGAAAGAAATTGTGTTTTTTCTTGTCTTCCCTTTTCACAATTTCATTCAAATAATCGGGTGTCATACAATATTAATAAAGTCTATATAGAATCTTTACACGATTTAATTTGCTGTAAATTTCAACCTCATTTTGATAGTTATTTCAATATGGTTTTTAAACATGTTAAAAAAATGAAGTTCAAAACATTGAATTTGATTCTTTTTTTAGTCGCCATGATTAAATAGATCAAGTTTTCTTGTTGATATGTTATGTTATTTCTATTCATATATTTCAGATAAGGACAGAGTGAATGATCAGAAGTCCTCGTCAGATCAATTTCATAATCAGAGCCATTCAGAGCAACCTCCATCATAGAATACACCCATGTCAGCTCGCCTCGTTCTGTGTGCAGGCATCAGTTGACAATTTTACATTCCCAAGCAATAAGCCATCTCTTATCCATCTTAACTGTTACAACTCTTTTTCAAATCAATATAGATTCTTTTGTACTGACTTCATAATGTCAGAAAATAGATATATTGTTGGATATGCAAAACTTGGTACATCAAGTTGTAAGAAATGCAAACAGAAAATTGAAAAGGGAGGGTTAAGAATTGGAAAGGTTGTGTCAAACCCGTTTAGTGACGAAGGGGGTGACATGAAACAGTGGCACCATCCTGCCTGCATCTTCGAGACGTTTGTCCGGGCCAGAGCAGCAACGAAGAAGATAGAGGATCCTGATGATGTGGAGGGGTTTGATGATCTGCAACAGGAGGACAAGGATGCCATTCAGAAACTCATTGATGGTAAGGTCATGTACACTGTACATTCTTCAAGATGTAGTGGGTGGCACAGTCTAAAGCACCACAATTTGCTGTGCAGAGTTGCATTCTTTGGGCAATCCAGAAACTAATGATTGTAGGTTTAATCCCACTTTCCACCATTATGTTTCTAGGTTTGTCAGCACCATACCCATGCTCGTGGGTTTCACCAAAGTGTTAGTGAATGTCAGAGACCTACGCTACTTCCTCAAGCTAACACACCGTGATATAAGTGGAATATTGTTCAAAGCAGTGTTAAACTCACTCACTCATTTGGGCATGGTGGACTAAGTCACGCAAGACACTTCACTTAGCTGTGCAGAGTTGCGTCCCTTATATGTGCCATTATTCCATGATTGTGTTCGAAATCCCAGAACAGCCTTCATTTTGATGAGTGTTTTGTCAATAGCATTTCCATGTTCATAACTTTCACCACTGAGGTAAGCCACTACGACCTGCTTTTCTTGCCACATGAAGCTGACGTGCCATGTTATAACTGAAGTACTTCCTGTGTAAAAGGCAGTGTTAAAACTAAACTCACTGTGAGGTTTTTAAGTTACAAATGATGGTGAGCTTGGGAAGTAGATTCAGTGATTATGATGATAGGATGGACAATCTTTGCTTTATCAGGCCTCAAAGTTTAAAATTTCACCAAGGAGCCATATGGCTACAAGTATTTTTTTCCAGGTAGCCAGTGGTAAAATCAAGAAGTGAAGCCAATATTGTAGGTAGCCAAAAGTATTTGAAATTATCTTTTATCAAATAACTATTATCTGTAAAAGTCATAGCACTAGTCTTGGAATTGTATATTAGTGGAAATTGTATTGGTGGAGTTTTGTGATTTGTGACTCGAACAATGATGCAATTTATGTTACTAGATTATATAGGTATATCCTTGCTTATCCAATAAACTATCAACTAAAATAAAATACTAATTACATTAATATTTATGTATTTCGGCTCATTGTTGATTTTAGGAGGAATAATTTGCAAGTACAGTTAGTAGCAGACATGTGTATTTTTGTGTCTACATATGTGTAGCAATAGAATTTAGTCGCCACAGGTTATTTTTCATGGTAGTCATTTGGCTACCTCTGAATTTTAGACAGTAGACAAATTGAAATTTAAGTCGCAAATTTAGGCCTGTTTATCATGTTTTTGGCAATAAACTGTTGAAACAAAAACACCTCACTGGGGACCATTTGATATTCTTTCAGAGAAAAATATCGTTATATCTTAAAGCTTTGTAAAAATATATTTTCTATGAAAAAATCCCATCAATTTATAATAGGCGCTAGAAGGATGTCTAACTTAGTGTGCGCTTAGGATATTACATGTCACCCAGACAAAAACAAATTACTTCAACAAAACATGAGTTTGTCCAGGTCACATAGTATATTTATACTGGCTTCACAAAAACATTGCCGAAAGATGAATGTTTATGTGAATCCTAAGTGTGCCCCTAGCTTTGTTGATAGCATGTCCTTATACTCCATTGATGTAGATTGTTGCTGACAATAACGTTCACTGGATTGTCTGGTCCAGACTTGATTATTCACAGGCTGCCGTCATATACATGTATAGCTGGAATATTGCTGAATGAGAGGTTGAACAAAAAACAAAACATAAATGACTATGAAATCTAAGTAATCTAAATAACAAGTTACATTTTTGAAATATTTCACAAGCAGAGTGACACATTGGGTAATTACCTTATCATAATCCTGTACAATTGAAAACAAGTGGGAACTTTCTATTTCAGACTTCTTGGCCAAGTCGAGTGCGAAGGGTAAAGGCAAGACCCCCAAAAAGGCTGCTGCCCAAAGCAAGCTTCCCTTCTCCCCACCGAAGGTGAAAAAGGAGGAGGGAGACAGTTTTGATGCAGGTGAGCGTCACATCAATGTCGTTTTATCAAGACCTCCCCAGATTCTGATTTTCAGCCCCAAGTCTGCAACTGTGTTAATCCTGGATTAATCACTGCATGGTATTAAGTAGTCTGTCTTACAGACCCTGATACAAATATATATCAAATACAGCCCATGCAAGTCTATAATGTTTGGCAAGTCTAGATCACTGCAGTATCAGGAAATGAAGAGAGTCACTGGGCTCCTTTTTATTATATTTTTATTAAGATAACTAAACAACTGTTCTTTTATGTACGATATGTTCATTTCAGAGACTAGATTTTAGTCTAGGTATTAAGATCAATCAGGCTTTTGGTTTATGGACTTGCTCGTCAAAATTTCAAGTGCAGGAAGCAAAAATATTAATGAAAATGTCACGGCTGATATGTGAGGCTTGGCCATTAAACAAGGAGATAAGTCTTGTCTGACATTTGTCTAAATATTGTAATGTTTAACTTATAAGAGTTATCCGGGGGCACGGGTGGCCCAGTCGTCTAAGGCGCCGCAATTCGCTGTGCAGAGTTGTGTCCCTTGGGCACACCTGGAACCTATGATCGTGGGTTCAAATTCCGGTTCGCCTGATTATGTTTCTAGGTTTGTCAGCACCATACCCGTGCTCGTGGGTTTCACCAAAGTGGTAAACGTCTGAGACCTGCATCACTTCGGGCTTTCCTCCCACATTAACATACTGTTAAAAGCGGTGTTATACCCAACTCACTCACTCACTATAAGAGTTATCTTAATAAACTACCACCTAGTTACATTTCAGTGGTAGAAACTAACAGTTTAGGTCCACTTGTCCTTATAATGATAACACATAGCAAAACCCTTAATAATGGCAAATGTCTACAAGTCCTTATGATACCTTAACCATTGGGCAGTTTGGCAAGGACTATAGGACTAGTCCCAATTTTTAACACTGCTCACTGTATAGGTGGAACAGAAGGCCCAGTCACGGGTGGCATTGCATTTCACTGTGCAGAGTTACTTCCCTTATACAGGCCCGAAACCTATGATTGTTGATAGGACAAGTGCCAATTTCTAATGCTGTGTTTCCATGGTTACAGGTCCTTCTACAAACTTGGATGCTAATGGCCTGGTGCCACCCAAGTTCGCGGATGCTGATACAGAGAGGGACAACTCATTCCGACAGTTCCGCCGCCTCTGTGCCGATATTGCTGAGGAAAACAGCTACACTGGCAAGACGGCTCTTGTGTCCAACTACCTAAGGAAGGGAAACAGTGGGAGTAAGTTGATGTGGACTAAATACAAGCGATAGAAGCTACAGTAAACTTTGTTTGTAATGCTTATAACGAACTGGGGGGGCACGGGTGGCCCAGTCGTCTGAGGCGCCGCGATTCACTGTGCAGAGTTGCGTCCCTTGGGCACGCCAGAAACCTATGATTGTGGGTTCGAATCCCGGTTCGCCCCGATTATGTTTCTAGGTTTGTCAGCACCATACCCGTGCTTGTAGGTTTTACCGAAGTGGTAAACGTCTGAGACCTGCATCACTTCGGGCTTTCCTCCCACATTAAGCTGACACGCCGCGATATAACTGGAATACTGTTAAGAGCGGCGTTAAACCCCTACTCACTCACACTATAACGAACTGGGGATACAACAAACTGTTTTTTGGTCCCGTCTGTATGCTGTATATGTGCTTAAGATGAACTACGGTTATAACAAACAAAATTTAGTGGTCCCTTTGAGTTCGTTATGACTGTAGTTTACTGTAACAGTTTGGTCCACTAGTCCTTATAATGGCAACACATAGCAAACCCCTCAAAAATGGCTAATTTCTACTTGTCCTTATGACACCTTAACTATTGGGCAGTTTGGCAAGGTCGACAGGACTAGTGCACATTTTTAACACTGCTCACTGTATAGGTGGCATGGAAGGCCCAGTCACGGGTGGAGCTGCACTTCACTGTGCAGAGTTACTTCCCTTATGCAGGCCAGAAACCTATGATTGTGGGTTCATAATGCGGTTATGTTCATAACTAGGTTTGTCAGCACCATTCCCTTGCATGTGGATTTCACAAAAGTGGTAAATGTGTAAGACCTGCTTCACTTACAACTTTCCTTCCACATTAGCTAACAAGCTGTGATATAACTGGAATAACGTTCAAATCTGTGTTACACCCAACTCACTTACTCCTGATAAAACCGCCTCCGTGGTCTAGAGGTAGAGCGTCCGCCCGGAGAGCGGAAGGTCCGGGGTTCGATCCCCGCACACGTCATAACAAAAGACGTTAAAAGATAGTACTTGTTGTTACCCTCTCTGGCGCTCGGCATTAAGGGGCTAAAACAAGGTCTGGTCGGCTCGGAGTCAGTATACTGTGTCTGAGTGGGGTATTCATGTTAAACTGCGGCATGGTATCTCAGTGGGCTAGCACTATAAAACGGCATCGGTCCGGACTAGTACAAGCAGACACACACACACACATGCATGCACGTTGCTATATAAGTGCAATAATCTTGGACGCGACGTTAAACCCAATTTCACCTCACCTACTCCTGATAATAAATGTTGTCATCGCTGTGATATGGCTGTGATATTGCCCGTGTCCAGTCAGTTTCAACTCACTCACTCACTCCCGTACAATTCGTGTCACTTTCAGCCGGGTACAAGGGTGATGTCTATCTGTTGATGAAGCTGTTGTTGCCGGGCGTTGTCAAGACCGTGTATAATCTCAACAACAAACAACTCGTCAAGCTGTTCAGTCAGGTTGGTACCTCCTCTTAGAGGAGAGAAAGTTGCCATGCAGTAGAGTTGATGTAGCCGACTAATTTAATGCTTAAACCTGTATCCTGTTCAGATATCAGTCAAATTTTGTTCAGATTTCTAGAACCAAGCAAGAGTTATGTCCCTTGGTAATTTTGTCAACACTTTCTGCAGTACAATAAAATCATTAGAATTCAATTTCCACTTGATTTATTGGTTAAAGGTCACGTTCAACTTCATGCTAAATTCACCACCTCCGTGGTCTCATGGTAGAGCGTCTGCCGGGAGAGCGGAAGGTCCGGGGTTTGATCCCCGGACGCGTCATACCGAAAGACATTTAAAGATGGTACTTGTTGTTACCCTGTCCGGCGCTCAGCATTAAGGGGATAAAACAAGGACCGGTCGGCTCTGAGTCAGTATACTGTGTCTGAATGTGATATTTATGTTAAACTGCGGCATGGTATCTCAGTGAGCTAGCTACATAAGTGCAATAATCTTGGACGTGACCTTAAACCCAATTTCACCTCATTCTAAACCATGTAAGTGAAATAACTTGTCACATGAGAAGAAACTCCACTGAATTTTTGTTTCCACACAGTTGTTACTAAACATTTTAGGGCCATATGTACATACAGTTACACCAAGTACTCTCTTGTTTAGCCAGACTTCAGAAAGATGTGGGGCGGTTGGGTAGCCTAGTGGTTAAAGGTTTGCTCGTCACGCCGAAGACCAAGGTTCGATTCCCCACATGGGTACAATGTGTGAAGCCTATTTCAGGTGTCCCCCGCCGTGATGTTGCTGGAATATTGCTAAAAGCGGCGTAAAACCATACTCACTCATTCACTCAGAAAGATGCAGTTGAGTATGACATTGATTATAAATGAAGAGATTTATATGCGAGATTGAAAAAATAGTCAGTGTATGAACACAAAATTTCGATTCCATTTCCCTAAATCTTTAAAGAGTCACAGGGCAGTTAGGGTAGCCTAGTGGTTAAAGCGTTTGCTCTTCGCGCTGAAGACCCAGGTTCGATTCCCGACATGGGTACAATGTGTGAAGCCTATTTCTGGTGTCACCCGCCATAATGTTATTGGAATATTGCTAAAAGCGGCGTAAAACCCAACATTCATTTTAAGACTGAGACTATTTCCATCATACTAGAAGTGTCATGTCCGTATCTCTTCCAGACTCGTGAAGATCCATGGTAGAATAGGTCTTCAGCAACCCATGCTTGCCGTAAAAGGCGACTATGCTTGTCGCGAGAGGCGACTAACGGGATCGGGTGGTCAGGCTCGCTGACTTGGTTGATGCATGTCATCGATCCCAATTGTGTGGATCGATGCTCATGATGTCAATCACTGGATTGTCTGGTCCTGACGCGATTATTTACAGACCACCGTTATACAGCTGCAATATTACTGAGTGCGGCGTTAAACAACAAAACAACCAACCATCCATATCTTTTCCTTGTCTCAGAGGATCGTCCTCATATTTCACACGAGGCTTTTTAACTGTTTGAAGATGTCTTGTTTGAACAGTGTTGTTGATTGATCAGAAATTCATGTGATTTCAAACCTTTAGTGTAGAGTATTCTAAGTGAGGCTGTAAAATAATTTCATGTTTATGCATACCATTTTGTCTGCAGATATTTGGTACAAGTCTAAAAGCAATGGTGGAGGATCTAGACCAGGTATGTGTTTTATAGTTTATCTAGTTTCAGCTTTTTTAATGATTGCCTGTTTTATTGGTTACACTTACAAGTTTTGGACTTGGATAAAATACACAAGTATGGCTAAAATATGTGAAATATATGATTTCTAAAGAAAATATTATATGAGCCTATCCATGACCCATACTGACTTTATCGATATCTCCTAAAAACTAAAAAATCAGCTAGGGTCAAAGACTTGCTCACGTTGACATTTGAGCTGATTCCATTCACATTTAACGCACGAATACGGTGTTAGCGTTGGGCGTCTCAACGTGCGTGATTCGCGTGCAACCTTTCGAGTTGAGTTGATTGGTTCAACTGTGTCATATGGCCCTGTGATGCAGGGGAAGCATTATGCAGATGGCTATTACAATGAATGCTCGTTCCACCCATGACGAACAGGTCTGGTTGTTGATGAAATATAGTGATAGCTAAATAGACAGTTTTTTTATTCATGCACCGATTGTCTTTAAATGTAATATCCAGTTATGTATGACTGTCTACTAATCTCATACCAACTTTGACTGGAGTAGGTCCGATAGTTTTTCAGATATTGTAGTAACGTCGGTACCTTAAATTACCTTCAAGACTATACATGTGTTTATAATGTGTGTGAGTAACAGTGTGTGTGTGTGTGTGTGTCTGTACAGGGGGATGTGGCAGAGACAGTCAGGGTGTTTTTTGAGACCAACAAGAATGTAGAACCCTTGAAGAAGAGTATCCTGTCCTTACAAGAGGTGAGTGAAATGAACTAGGCCATCTATTTCTGATATTGATGATGACAGGGATGGGAGGCCTAGCCACATAAGATGTCAATATTTGCATGTAGCATTGCATCCCTAAAGCATACCGGAAACCTGTCATCATAGATCTAGTTCTCCCTGATCGGGTGGTCAGGCTCGCTGACTTGGTTGATGCATGTCATCGATCCCAATTACGTGAATCGATGCTCATGATATCAACCACTGGATTGTCTGGTCCAGACTCGATATTTACAGACCGCCGCCATATAGTTGGAATATTGCTGAGTGGAGAGTTTAACAACAACAAACAAACCAAATCTGATTATATTTCTTGGTTTGTCAACTCACATTTCTAAGACCTGCATCACTTAACTACAGACACGTGATGATCCCGGGTAGAATAGGTCTTCAGCAACCCATGCTTACTGTGACAGGTGACTATGCTTGTTGTAAGAGGCGATTATCGGGTGGTCAGGAATGCTGACCTGGTTGATGCATGTCACCATATCCTAATTGTGTGGATCAATGCTCATGATGTCAATCACTAGATTGTCTGGTCCAGAATCGATTATTAAGAGACTGGAATATTGCTGAGTGTGATGCTAAACAAAAAATTAACAAACAAACAAACAGACTGACATTTCACTACATACTAACAGGAATAAGGCACAGGTGAAGCAGTGCTGCAACTCGCTGTGCAGAGTTGTGTCCCCTAGGCGTACCAGAATCCTATGATCATGATTTAGGTTTGTCACTTGTGGGTTTTACCAAAGTGGTAAACGTCTATCGATGGGGTCAAAATAAACAGGTAGTTGGATTGATTGAGAACAAATGGCATATTGCAGTGATCATGATTAAATAAATTTCATAGAACTGTTTTTCAAAAATATTGGAGTGTGTTTTGGAGGTCAGATCATGTGACAGAAATACCGTCATGTTTCTGATGAATTGCCTCGATCATCCAGGGTATAACATCTCCCTCCATTCAACACCATAGCTTTGTTTTGGGTCCAGTTTGAACGACGGAACACTATAAATAACCGATTAACCAAATCACACTGTTCTGAAACAAGCAGCTACCCATCAAACTTTGTGTTCCATGGCAAATACGACTTGTCTCATCCCTGTCTCAATACTGCAGAAAACATCTTTCAGCTACAACTTCATCTATATCAGTATATTGAAGATTTGCCTGTACGAGGCCACAATTTCGAATGGTAAACTAGCATTCAGAAGAGGCATTTTGATTGTGTTTTATCTCGAGCTCACATGGTGCGCTGTTGTTTTTCTTTCTCCATTGCTCAGAGTGAGTGAGTGAGTTGGGTTTAACACCGCTTTTAACAATATTCCAGTTATATCGCTGCATGTCAGCTTAATGTGGGAGAAAAGCCTGAAGTGATGCAAGTCTCAGACGTTTACCACTTCAGTGAAACCCACGAGCACGGGTATGGTGCTGACAAACCGGGATTTGAACCCACAATTATAGGTTTCTTGCGTGCCCAAGGGACACAACTCTGCACACCGAGTCATGGCGCCCCCCCCCCCCCCCCCCGATAATTAATTTACTGGAAAATGACAACAACATGATTGCAAACTGTTAGTTTACTCATCAACTCATCACGCAACATATTTTCGTCGTCGTTTTACTTGTTGGGTGGTGGGTGGATCCTAGTGGTTAAAGCATCACGAAGAAGGCCCAGGTTCGATTCCCCACATGGCTACACTGTGTCAAGCCCATTTCTGGTGTCCCCCTCCGTGATATTGCAAGAATATTGATAAAAGCAGTGTAAAACCTCACTCACTCACTCACTCACTGTTTAACTCTTGATATGCATCTGTAGACATATGTTTCAGGTGGACGGCCTCCTGGCTGCTCTGTCTAAATTCACCAAGGAGGATGAGCAGCTCAGACTGCTGACGAAAATTGCTAAAAGGTGATTTGGGCGACATGGCTTCAGGGCCATGGGGATGCCAGGGCGGAAGAGATGCCCATGGCCAATTCTTGTACAAAGTGCTGACTGAACTCAAGAAGGCGACTATGCTTGGCATAAGAGGCGACTAACAGGATCGGGTGGTCAGACTCGCTGCCTTGGTTGATGCATGTCATCGATCCCAATTGTGTGGATCGATGTTCATGATGTCAATCACTGGATTGTCTGGTCCAGACTCGATTATTTACAGACTGCCGTCATATAGCTGGAATATTGCTGAGTGCGGCATTAAACAACAAACAAACAAACATCCTCTTGTTCATTGTTGTTGCTGAGCTTCATGACATTGAAGGACTATTTGTGTTTGTATAGGTTTTCATTTGTATCACTCACAATTTTCGAAACAAGGTGGACCAACAAGGAAACCGATTCATCTTAGAAAGCTCTTACATGATGCACCTTCTATGGAGGTGTCGTCAGATCTTCAGAGGTATGGTGTCGAACTAACAGATAGGATTCGAAGCATCACAGATTTCCATGAAGCAGCTGTATCATTGATGACAGTGTCACAAAACGATATTCATTCATACACTTCTTCCAGTTTGAATTTGAATCATGTGATGGGCTTGTTGGTTTCAGATGTACCGGAAACGATTTGAAAATGGTGGTCCGTCTCATCAAACACGACCTTCGCATTAACTCAGGAGCAAAACACATGTAGGTTGGACCTCAGTATATAATGAGTATTATCATCCTAAATATATATAACATGTAAGTCATGTCAGTCATCAGTACTCAACTTAAACTGTCAATGAAATATTTGCTAATGTATATGTTTTGATATTCTATATAAGCATTGTCATCTTCATCTGATACCCCACATTGCAATATAAGTACAATAATCTTGAACACGCCGTTAACCCCCTTCTTAACCTCACCCCTGACTGCCCCTGTGGTCAAGTGGTAGAACGTCTCCCAGGGGGGAGAGGAAGGTCTGGGCTTTAAACTCCAGCCGCCTCATACCAAAAGACGTTTATAGAAGGAACTTGTTGTTACCCTGCCTGGCACTCAGCATTAAGGGGTTAAAACAAGGACTGGTCAGCTGAGAGTCAATATACTGTGTCTGAGTTTGGTATTCATGTTAAACTGCAGCATTGTATCTCAGTGGGCATACACACACACGCACACACACACACACACACACACACACAAGCAAACACACCCACACACATTGCTATATATTTGCAATAATCTTAAATGCGGCCTTGACCCCATTTCACCTCAACTCATCTTCATCTTTGATCCCAGATTAGACGGCCTTGACCCTAATGCATATGAAGCATTCCAGGCATCCAGAAATCTGAAGGACGTCGTGGAGAGGGTTCAAGCCAACGCCGAGGAGAGCAAGCCAGGCATGAAGAAGAAGTTGAGCATCCGAGCCTCACTCATGACTCCCGTACTTCCCATGCTGGTCAGTCTCCCATACTTCCCATGTTGTCAGTCTTCAGTACTTCCCATGTTGTCAGTCTCCCATACTTCCCATGTTGTCAGTCTCCTGTACTTCCCATGTCGTCAGTCTCCAGTACTTCCCATGTTGTCAGTCTCCCATACTTCCCATGTTGTCAGTCTTCAGTACTTCCCATGTTGTCAGTCTCCCATACTTCCCATGTTGTCAGTTCCCATGTTGTCAGTCTCCCGTACTTCCCATGTTGTCAGTCTCCCATACTTCCCATGTTGTCAGTCTCCCGTACTTCCCATGTTGTCAGTCTCCCATACTCCCCATGTTGTCAGTCTCCCATACTTCCCATGTTGTCAGTTCCCATGTTGTCAGTCTCCCGTACTTCCCATGTTGTCAGTCTCCCGTACTTCCCATGTTGTCAGTCTCCCGTACTTCCCATGTTGTCAGTCTCCCATACTCCCCATGTTGTCAGTCTCCCATACTTCCCATGTTGTCAGTCTCCCGTACTTCCCATGTTGTCAGTCTCCCGTACTTCCCATGTTGTCAGTCTCCCATACTTCCCATGTTGTCAGTCTCCCATACTTCCCATGTTGTCAGTCTCCCATACTTCCCATGTTGTCAGTCTCCTGTACTTCCCATGTCGTCAGTCTCCAGTACTTCCCATGTTGTCAGTCTCCCATACTTCCCATGTTGTCAGTCTTCAGTACTTCCCATGTTGTCAGTCTCCCATACTTCCCATGTTGTCAGTTCCCATGTTGTCAGTCTCCCGTACTTCCCATGTTGTCAGTCTCCCATACTTCCCATGTTGTCAGTCTTCAGTACTTCCCATGTTGTCAGTCTCCCATACTTCCCATGTTGTCAGTTCCCATGTTGTCAGTCTCCCGTACTTCCCATGTTGTCAGTCTCCCATACTTCCCATGTTGTCAGTTCCCATGTTGTCAGTCTCCCGTACTTCCCATGTTGTCAGTCTCCCGTACTTCCCATGTTGTCAGTCTCCCATACTCCCCATGTTGTCAGTCTCCCATACTTCCCATGTTGTCAGTTCCCATGTTGTCAGTCTCCCGTACTTCCCATGTTGTCAGTCTCCCGTACTTCCCATGTTGTCAGTCTCCCGTACTTCCCATGTTGTCAGTCTCCCATACTCCCCATGTTGTCAGTCTTCAGTACTTCCCATGTTGTCAGTCTCCCGTACTTCCCATGTTGTCAGTCTTCAGTACTTCCCATGTTGTCAGTCTCCCATACTTCCCATGTTGTCAGTCTCCCGTACTTCCCATGTTGTCAGTGTCCCGTACTTCCCATGTTGTCAGTCTCCCGTACTTCCCATGTTGTCAGTCTCCCATACTTCCCATGTTGTCAGTCTCCCGTACTTCCCATGTTGTCAGTCTCCCATACTCCCCATGTTGTCAGTCTCCCGTACTCCCCATGTTGTCAGTCTCCCATACTTCCCATGTTGTCAGTTCCCATGTTGTCAGTATCCCGTACTTCCCATGTTGTCAGTCTCCCGTACTTCCCATGTTGTCAGTCTCCCGTACTTCCCATGTTGTCAGTCTCCCATACTCCCCATGTTGTCAGTCTTCAGTACTTCCCATGTTGTCAGTCTCCTGTACTTCCCATGTTGACAGTCCCCTGTACTTCCCATGTTGTCAGTCTCCCGTACTTCCCATGTTGTCAGTCTCCCGTACTTCCCATGTTGTCAGTCTCCCATACTCCCCATGTTGTCAGTCTTCAGTACTTCCCATGTTGTCAGTCTCCCGTACTTCCCATGTTGTCAGTCTCCCGTACTTCCCATGTTGTCAGTCTTCAGTACTTCCCATGTTGTCAGTCTCCCATACTTCCCATTTTGTCAGTCTCCCGTACTTCCCATGTTGTCAGTCTTCAGTACTTCCCATGTTGTCAGTCTTCCGTACTTCCCATGTTGTCAGTCTCCCATACTTCCCATTTTGTCAGTCTTCAGTACTTCCCATGTTGTCAGTCTTCCCTACTTCCCATGTTGTCAGTCTCCCATACTTCCCATTTTGTCAGTCTTCAGTACTTCCCATGTTGTCAGTCTTCCGTACTTCCCATGTTGTCAGTCTCCAGTACTTCCCATGTTGTCAGTCTCCCGTACTTCCCATGTTGTCAGTCTCCCACTGTCGGAGTCATACAGCCCCATGTTGTTCAATGTGTACCATTCACCACCCACTGTTTGAGTCGTTCGGCCCCGTATAGTTCCATGTGTACCATTCACCACCCACTGTCGGAGTCGTACTTCCCCGTGTAGTTCCATGTGTACCATTCATCACCCACTGTCGGAGTCGTACTTCCCCGTGTAGTTCCATGTGTACGCCAACGCCGAGGAGAGCAAGCCAGGCATGAAGAAGAAGTTGAGCATCCGAGCCTCACTCATGACTCCCGTACTTCCCATGCTGGTCAGTCTCCCATACTTCCCATTTTGTCAGTCTTCAGTACTTCCCATGTTGTCAGTCTTCCGTACTTCCCATGTTGTCAGTCTCCCATACTTCCCATTTTGTCAGTCTTCAGTACTTCCCATGTTGTCAGTCTTCCGTACTTCCCATGTTGTCAGTCTCCCATACTTCCCATTTTGTCAGTCTCCAGTACTTCCCATGTTGTCAGTCTTCCGTACTTCCCATGTTGTCAGTCTCCCACTGTCGGAGTCATACAGCCCCATGTTGTTCAATGTGTACCATTCACCACCCACTGTTTGAGTCGTTCGGCCCCGTATAGTTCCATGTGTACCATTCACCACCCACTGTCGGAGTCGTACTTCCCCGTGTAGTTCCATGTGTACCATTCACCACCCACTGTCGGAGTCGTACTTCCCCGTGTAGTTCCATGTGTACCATTCACCACCCACTGTCTGAGTCGTACTTCCCCATGTAGTTCCATGTGTACCATTCACCACCCACTGTCGGAGTCATACAGCCCCGTGTAGTTCCATGTGTACCATTCACCACCCACTGTCGGAGTCGTACAGCCCCGTGTAGTTCCATGTGTACCATTCACCACCCACTGTCGGAGTTGTACGGCCCTGTGTAGTTCCATGTGTACCATTCACCACCCACTGTCTGAGTCGTTCGGCCCCGTGTAGTTCAATGTGTACCATTCACCACCCACTGTCAGAGTCGTACTTCCCCGTGTAGTTCCATGTGTAGTTCCATGTGTACCATTCACCACCCACTGTCAGAGTCGTACAGCCCCATGTAGTTCCATGTGTACCATTCACCACCCACTATCAGAGTCGTACTTCCCCGTGTAGTTCCATGTGTACCATTCACCACCCACTGTCAGAGTCGTACTTCCCCGTGTAGTTCCATGTGTACCATTCACCACCCACTGCCGGAGTCGTACAGCCCCGTGTAGTTCCATGTGTACCATTCACCATCCACTCTCTGTTCAGGCAGAGGCTTGCAGGTCGGTGGAGCAGGCCATGAAGAAGTGTCCTAATGGATTCTACGCCGAGATCAAGTATGACGGAGAGAGGGTGCAGGTCCACAAGAAGTCCGACGAGTTCCGGTACTTCAGCCGCAGCTTGAAGCCTGTCCTGCCTCACAAGGTGATGTGACGAAAACAACTGGGGCGCTTTCAGGGGTTGGTCGGAAAACAGGGACAGGGAGTTTAAAAGCCAAAGAATTGGTGTTTTAAGAATAGTCCAAAGAACCTTATTTCATTATTCCTCAGCCACACGGGTGGTCCAATCTTATTAGGCGCCACAATTTCGCTGTGCAGAGTTGAATGGTTAAAGCATGCCGGAAAACCTTGATCGTAGGTCCGAAACCCGTGCTCATGTGTATCACGATAGTGGTCAACGTCTGAGACCTGAACCACCTTGGCCTTTCCTACCACATTAAGCTGACAAGCCGTGATAGAACCTGAATGCTGTTCAAAGCAGCACTTAACTTCACTCACTTACTCATTAGTCTTCAGAGTACGGGGGCAGGGGTGGTCCAGTCGTCTAACGCCCCGCGATTCGCTGTGCAGAGTTGCATCCCTTCGGCACGCCAGAAACCTATGATTGTGGGTTCGAATCCCGGTTCGCCCCGATTATGTTTCTAGGTTTGCCAGCACCATACCCGTGCTCCTTGGTTTCACCGAAGTGGTAAACATCTGAGACCTGCATCACTTAGGGCTTCCCTCCCACATTAAGCTCACACGCTGGAACTGTAACTGGAATACTGTTAAAAGGGGCGTTACATCCAACTCACTCACTCACTCACTCACTCACTCACTCACTCACTCACTCACTCACTCACTCACTCACTCACTCACTCACTCACTCACTCACTCTTCAGAGTACTGTTTGAAGAAGACTCTCTTTTCTGTAAACGGAAACTAACCACCAGATCCATTCTCGAGGTTTTCGCGATCTAACTTACCTGCCCTCTGCTTCCTGTAGCCATGTTGACTGGCTACGCTACTGAACATTAAAAAACTGATCTTGTAATTGTCTGCATACAATGAACAACCATGACAGTACCACCATTGTAGTCCTGGTGTTTGGGAATTCTTGGAGAGTTTCAAGGATCAATAGGTTGCGATGATCCCGTCAATTTTGTTTTTACAACCAATTCCATTCACTTAAAGGTCCGATCTAGAATGAAATTCGTTTTTGTTTTGTATGTTTTGTAATATTCCACAGTGATCAATGACTGTTTTCTCTCTTCCCAACCTTCAGGTAGCCCACTTCAAGGAGTTCATCCCCAAGGCGTTCCCGTCGGGCGACGATCTCATCCTGGATGCGGAAGTGCTTCTGGTCGACACCAACACAGGCAAACCCCTGCCGTTCGGAACACTTGGCGTACATAAGGTGACTTAGATACAGTTGTTGTGTGTAGTGAAACGACAAGGACATCAACTGTTGGTTGATAATCTAGGACATCGACTGTTGGTTGATAATCTAGGACATCGATGGAATGGTTTATAGTTCTAGGACATTGATGGAATGGTTGAAAATCTAGGACATCGACTTGTTGGTTGATAGTCTACGACATCGACTGTCGGTTGATAATCTAGGACATCGATGGAATGGTTGATTAGACGTCTAGGACATCGACTGTCGGTTGATAGTCTACGACATCGATGGAATGGTTGATAGTCTAGGACATCGACTGTTGGTTGATAATCTAGGACATCGACTGTTGGTTGATAATCTAGGACATCGATGGAATGGTTTATAATCTAGGACATCGACTGTTGGTTAATAATCTAGGACATCGATTGAATGGTTGATAATCTAGGACATCGACTGTTGGTTGATAATCTAGGACATTGATGGAATGGTTGATAATCTAGGACATCGACTGTTGGTTGATAATCTAGGACATCGATGAGTGGTTGATAATCTAGGACATCGACTGTTGGTTGATAATCTAGGACATTGATGGAATGGTTGATAATCTAGGACATCGACTGTTGGTTGATAATCTAGGACATCGATGGAATGGTTTATAGTTCTAGGACATTGATGGAATGGTTGAAAATCTAGGACATCGACTTGTTGGTTGATAGTCTACGACATCGACTGTTGGTTGATAATCTAGGACATCGATGGAATGGTTGATTAGACGTCTAGGACATCGACTGTCGGTTGATAGTCTACGACATCGATGGAATGGTTGATATTCTAGGACATCGACTGTTGGTTGATAATCTAGGACATCGACTGTTGGTTGATAATCTAGGACATCGATGGAATGGTTGATAATCTAGGACATCGACTGTTGGTTGATAATCTAGGACATTGATGGAATGGTTGATAGTCTAGGACATCGACTGTTGGTTGATAATCTAGGACATCGATGGAATGGTTGATAATCTAGGACATCGACTGTTGGTTGATAATCTAGGACATCGATGGAATGGTTGATAATCTAGGACATCGACTGTTGGTTGATAATCTAGGACATTGATGGAATGGTTGATAGTCTAGGACATCGACTGTTGGTTGATAATCTAGGACATCGACTGTTGGTTGATAATCTAGGACATCGACTGTTGGTTGATAATCTAGGACATCGATGGAATGGTTTATAATCTAGGACATCGACTGTTGGTTGATAATCTAGGACATCAATGGAATGGTTGATAATCTAGGACATCGACTGTTGGTTGATAATCTAGGACATCGATGGAATGGTTGATAATCTAGGACATCGACTGTTGGTTGATAATCTAGGACATTGATGGAATGGTTGATAGTCTAGGACATAGACTGTTGGTTGATAATCTAGGACATTGATGGAATGGTTGATTAGACGTCTAGGACATCGACTGTCGGTTGATAGTCTACGACATCGATGGAATGGTTGATATTCTAGGACATCGACTGTTGGTTGATAATCTAGGACATCAACTGTTGGTTGATAATCTAGGACATCGATGGAATGGTTTATAATCTAGGACATCGACTGTTGGTTGATAATCTAGGACATCGATGGAATGGTTGATAATCTAGGACATCGACTGTTGGTTGATAATCTAGGACATTGATGGAATGGTTGATAGTCTAGGACATCGACTGTTGGTTGATAATCCAGGACATCGACTGTTGGTTGATAATCTAGGACATCGACTGTTGGTTGATAATCTAGGACATCGATGGAATGGTTTATAATCTAGGACATCGACTGTTGGTTGATAATCTAGGACATCGATGGAATGGTTGATAATCTAGGACATCGACTGTTGGTTGATAATCTAGGACATTGATGGAATGGTTGATAATCTAGGACATCGACTGTTGGTTGATAATCTAGGACATCGATGGAATGGTTGATAATCTAGGACATCGACTGTTGGTTGATAATCTAGGACATTGATGGAATGGTTGATAGTCTAGGACATCGACTGTTGGTTGATAATCTAGGACATCGACTGTTGGTTGATAATCTAGGACATCGACTGTTGGTTGATAATCTAGGACATCGATGGAATGGTTCATAATCTAGGACATCGACTGTTGGTTGATAATCTAGGACATCGATGGAATGGTTGATAATCTAGGACATCGACTGTTGGTTGATAATCTAGGACATTGATGGAATGGTTGATAATCTAGGACATCGACTGTTGGTTGATAATCTAGGACATTGATGGAATGGTTGATAATCTAGGACATCGACTGTTGGTTGATAATCTAGGACATTGATGGAATGGTTGATAGTCTAGGACATCGACTGTTGGTTGATAATCTAGGACATCGACTGTTGGTTGATAATCTAGGACATCGATGGAATGGTTGATAATCTAGGACTTCGATGGAATGGTTGATAGTCTAGGACATCGACTGTTGGTTGATAATCTAGGACATCGATGGAATGGTTTATAATCTAGGACATCGACTGTTGGTTGATAGTCTAGGACATCGATGGAATGGTTGATAGTCCAGAACATCGATGGTTTGTTATCCTAAATGTCCTGCCATGTTTTCAAATTGGGTAGTATATGCTCTGGCCCATCTAAAAGTGGAGTGCACACGTCCATCATGTCTGTTGTCCTTGTTACTTAGTGTGCACCCAACTGTTTCTTGCAACCCTGGATCTGCCTCTGACGCATAATGTCCTGTCAAAAATGGATAGAATCATGAAAATGTTCTAGAATATCTTGCAAAGGATTCATGTCAAACAAAATCACTGCACATGATTGACACCACAGACAGACGTCATACAATCACCACCTCCAGGGAACATGTGACTTTGTTTTCAGTCCGACAATATTTTGTGTTTCAGAAAGCTGCATTCTCGGAAGCTAAAGTGTGTCTGTTTGTGTTCGACTGTCTTCACATCAATGGGGAAAACCTTATGGACAGGTAAAACAGCAAAGTAAAAGTTATGGGTGGTCGCAAAAGTTTATGCCATCCATGTGGAGTTCTATATTTTCAGAAAAAAGTTATGAATTTGAACATTATTCAGGGACTGATCACTGGTCGTTTATTATACATGTTTTAGGGAGGGGGTGTCATGGAAAAATGTTACATGTATTTGGGGGAGGGGTGGTTATAAAATGTTACATGTTTTAGGGAGGGGGTGTCATGGAAAAATGTTACATGTATTTGGGGGAGGGGTGGTTATAAAATGTTACATGTATTTGAGGGAGGGGTGGTTATAAAATGTTACATGTATTTGAGGGAGGGGTGGTTATAAAATGTTACATGTATTTGAGGGAGGGGTGGTTATAAAATGTTACATGTATTGGGGGAGCGGTGGTTATAAAATGTTACATGTATTGGGGGAGGGGTGGTTATAAAATGTTACATGTATTTGAGGGAGGGGTGGTTATAAAATGTTACATGTATTTTGGGGAGGGGTGGTTATAAATTGTTACATGTATTGGGGGAGGGGTGGTTATAAAATGTTACATGTATTGGGGGAGGGGTGGTTATAAATTGTTACATGTATTGGGGGAGGGGTAGTTATAAAATGTTACATGTATTTTGGGGAGGGGTGGTTATAAATTGTTACATGTATTGGGGGAGGGGTGGTTATAAAATGTTACATGTATTTGAGGGAGGGGTGGTTATAAAATGTTACATGTATTGGGGGAGGGGTGGTTATAAAATGTTACATGTATTGGGGGAGGGGTGGTTATAAAATGTTACATGTATTGGGGGAAGGGTGGTTATAAAATGTTACATGTATTTGGTGGAGGGGCGGTTATAAATTTTACATGAAATGTTTGGGGCAGTGAAGTATTATACAGTCCTATGATTTCACTGTGATGGTAACCATGGTTTCAGACCCATCAAGAAGAGGAGGGCGATACTGCAGGACAACATGCAGGAAATACCCAACAGAATCATGTTCTCCGAGTATGAACACATTAAGGTAAGCTTTGTTTGTTTGTCTGTCTGTTTTTTAACGCCGCACTCAGCAATATTCCAGCTATATGACGGCGGTCTGTAAATAATAAAGTCTGGGCCAGACAATCCAGTGATTGACATCTTGAGCATCGATCCACGCAATTGTTTGTTTGTTTGTTGTTTAACGCTGCACTCAGCAATATTCCAGCTATATGACGGCGGTCTGTAAATAATTAGGTCTGGACCAGACAATCCAGTGATTGACATCATGAGCATCGATCCACGCAATTAGGATTGATGACATGCATCAACCATGTCTGGCCAACCGATCACATTAGTCGCTTCTTATGACAAGCAGTAGTAGTAGTAGCAGAAGTAGTAGTAGTGGTAGTAGTAGTAGCAGTAGTAACGAGTTATAGCGGTAGTAGTAGCAGCAGCAGAGGTAGTAGTAGTAACAGCAGCAGAGGTAGTAGTAGTAGCAGCAGCAGAGGTAGTAGTAGCAGCAGCAGCAGCAGTAGTAGTAGTAGTAGTTGTAGTAACAGTAGTAATAGTAGCAGTAGTAGCAATAATGGTAGTAACTGCAATGTTAATTGCTGTGTTTAAGCCAATCAACATGAATCAAAAATGTTATTCCCAGTTATCCATGCCCTTGTTTGCTCCTGCCCTGGAAAGACAAGACTAAGAGCTGTATCCTTCATCTGTTTGCAGAAGCCAAGTGACCTCCAGTCCATGATGGACAAGGTGTTCCGAGAGGGCCTGGAAGGACTCGTGCTGAAGGATGTCAATGTGAGACACATGTACATAGTGTGAAATGAGGATTTGTTTGACAATGTTGATGTGAGGAATGAGTGTCAAAGGAATAGAAACAAGAGTTGTCTCCTCTTGGTGGCGCCTACAATAAGCGCCACCTAGGTTCAGTTATCGGTTCTCTATGTTGTATCAGACTCCGGAGTTACATTTTGTTAAAAGTGAGGAATGGAATGAGTGAGGGAGTATGTTGGGATTAACGCCACCTTGAACAGTAGCAACAGTATTCTAATAATATCACGGCGTGTCAGCTTTATGTGGGAGGAAAACCAGAAGTGATGCAGGTCTAAGATGTGTACCGCTGTGGTGAAACCCACAAGCGCACATTTGGCATTGACAAACCTTGAAACATAATTGTGGCAAACCGGAATTCGAAGCCACGACCATAGTTTCTGACGTGCCAAGGGGACACAACTCTGCACTGCAAAATGCAGCGCCTGACACAACTGGGCAAACCATGCCCCCTTTTCCATGGTACTTTTGGTCTGATGTGGGATTGTGTGTTTCCAGAGTAACTACGAACCAGGAAAGCGACACTGGTTGAAGGTGAAGAAAGACTATTTGCATCAGGGCAGTATGGCCGACTCTGCTGACCTGGTGGTCCTGGGGGCGTACTTTGGCACAGGAAACAAGGGTAGGTAGGGGTGTTAACTTGTTGGATAGTTGTTTTACGCCGCCCTCGGCAATATTCCCACTACATGACAGCGGTCTGTTAACAATTGAGTCTGGACCAGACAATCCAGTGATTGACATGAGCATCGATCCACGCAACTGGGGTCGATGACATGTATCAACCAAGTCAGCGAGCCTGACCACTCGATCCCATTAGTCGCCTCTTACGGCAAGCATAGTCGCCTTTTACGGCAAGCAAGGGTTGCTGAAGACCTATTTTACCCCGGCTCTTCACGGGTCAGTGTTAGCTTGTGGCATTGCACAGAGAGACAGGTACAAATCCTTGTATTGAGACTCGTTTCCTTTGTCGATTGCCCGTCCTCGTACCATGACAGCTTGAGATTGCTCATTATATCAACAGCCTCTGTGGTCTTGTGGTAGAGCGTCCGCCTGGAGGGTGGAAGGTCCAGGGTTCGATTCCCGGCCGCGTCATACCAAAAACAGTTAAAAGATGGTACTTGTTGTTACCCTGTCTGGCGCTCAGCATTAAGGGGCTAAAACAAGGACTGGTCGGCTCGGAGTCAGTATACTGTGTCTGAGTGGGGTTTTCATGTTAAACTGTTGCATAGTATCTGAGTGGGCTAGCACTATAAATCGGCATCGAGCGGTGGGGTAGCCTAGTGGTTAAAGCGTTCGCTCGTCACACTGAAGGCCCGGGTTCAATTCCCCACATGGGTACAATGTGGCCCATTCTGGTGTGCCCTGCCTTGATATTGCTGGAATATTGCTAAAAAGCAATGTAAAACCATACTCACTCACTACAAATCAGCATCAGTCCGGACTAGTACAAGCAGCCACACACGCACATGTGCATGCACGTCGCTATGTAAGTGCAATAATCTTGGCGTGACATTAAACCCCATTTCACCTTACCTCATAATATCAACCACTGGTTTCTGAGACCTAGACTTAGTTATTTACAGTCTGCCATGATTATTATGATATAGCCTGAGTATTGCTGACTGCGGCATAAAGTACCAAACAAAGCTTGTGTTAAGAGCTGACTGACAAATGATATGAATATACGACAGAATGCATGTATGAGGTCACATAGAGCTTGCACTCTTTTTTTAACAAATCCTTATGACTGAGAATCAATTGTGCTGAAATATCATTATCCCTCGCATTAGGTGTATACCATATTCCTGTATTCTGTCTAATACGCAGTCTCCATGTAGTCCCAAACCCAGTCTAGTAAAATATTATTTGGCCCAGTAATCACAGCGTCATATTTGGTCCTCAACAACCTGTGCTGTTCATAAGAGGCGAATTATTGGAACAGGTGGTCAGGCTTGGTGACATGGTTGATTGCGTGTCATGGTATCCCAACGGTGTGGATTCTTGTCCACAATATCAATTTCCGGATTGTCTGGCCCAGATATTAATGGAATACTGCTATGTGCACCGTTAAAAAACGCACACTCAAGCACACATGCACGCACGCACAAATTCGAATATAATTCCGCAATATTCCGGCTATATGATGGTGGTCTGTAAATAATCGAGTCTGGATCAGACAATCCAGTGTTTGACAACATGAACATCGATCCACGCAATTTGGATTGATGACATGCATCAACCAAGTCAGCGAGCCTGACCACCCGATCCCTTTAGTCACCTCTTACGACAAGCATAGTCGCCTTTTACAGCAAGCATGGGTTGCTGAAGACCTATTCTACCCCGGATCTTCACGGGTCACTCAAATATGTTCATACAGAGTTTGCGTTACACAGTTCCTCTTTCTCCCACCAGGTGGCATGATGTCTATCTTCCTGCTAGGCGTTTACGACCCCAAGTCTAAGCTGTGGTGCACGGTGACGAAGTGCGGCAGCGGTCTGGATGACAAGATGCTGGAGAAGCTGAACAAGGAGATGGACATGGTGAAGATCAGCAAGAACTTCACCAAGGTGCCCATGTGGCTCAACATCAAGAAGCCACTCACGCCAGACTTTGTCGTCACCGACCCCAAGAAGGCTCCAGTCTGGGAGATCATCGGAGCCGAGTTCAGCAAGGCAGAGGTTCACACTGCTGACGGAATCTCAATCAGATTTCCCAGAATTCAGAAATTCAGGGATGATAAGAATTGGGAGAATGCGACAGATCTACCCAGATTGAAGGTACTGTGTTACATATAGAAGAGAGAACATCATTAAATCTCTTGTGGTGGTGGGGTGGGGGGCTGAGTGTTTGATATTTAAACATAACTCACTAATTATTTCACTCACTCACTGTTCAAATATTCCAAGGAGAAGGCTGACATTGTCATCTCACAAGAGACATAAAGAGCAACAGAAGACCCAACTCATCCACCCAGTTGTTCATAAAGTCACCCACAGACGGACAGACAAGATCATGCTTATCCTACACTGTGTCTCATTATAACGCTGTGTGCTTCTACCCAGGTCCCGTACAATGCTAACTCTACAGTGTGTCTCATTATAAGGCTGTATGCTTCTACCCAGGCCCTGTACAATGCTGACGCTACACTGTGTCTCATTATAACACTGCATGCTTCTAACCCAGGCCCTGTACAATGCTAACTCTACAGTGTGTCTCATTATAATGTTGTATGCTTCTCCCCAGGCCCTGTACAATGCTAACTCTACACTGTGTCTCATTATAATGCTGTATGCTTCTACCCAGGTCCCGTACAATGCTAACTCTACACTGTGTCTCATTATAACGCTGTGTGCTTCTACCCAGGCCCTGTACAATGCTGACGCTACACTGTGTCTCATTATAACGCTGTATGCTTCTACCCAGGCCCTGTACAATGCTAACCCTACACTGTGTCTCATTATTACGCTGTATGCTTCTACCCAGGCCCTGTACAATGCTAACCCTACAGTGTGTCTCATTATAACGCTGTGTGCTTCTACCCAGGCCCTGTACAATGCTAACTCTACAGTGTGTCTCATTATAACGCTGTGTGCTTCTACCCAGGCCCTGTACAATGCTAACTCTACACTGTGTCTCATTATAACGCTGTGTGATCTACCCAGGCCCTGTACAATGCTAACTCTACAGTATGTCTCATTATAACGCTGTGTGCTTCTAACTCAGGCCCTGTACAATGCTAACTCTACACTATGTCTCATTATAACGCTGTGTGCTTCTACCCAGGCCCTGTACAATGCTAACTCTACACTGTGTCTCAGTATAACGCTGTATGCTTCTACCCAGGCCCTGTACAATGCTAACTCTACAGTGTGTCTCATTATAACGCTGTGTACTTCTACCCAGGCCCTGTACAATGCTAACTCTACAGTGTGTCTCATTATAACGCTGTATGCTTCTAACCCAGGCCCTGTACAATGCTAACTCTACACTGTGTCTCATTATAACGCTGTGTGCTTCTAACTCAGGCCCTGTACAATGCTAACCCTACAGTATGTCTCATTATAACGCTGTGTGCTTCTAACTCAGGCCCTGTACAACGCTAACCCTACAGTATGTCTCATTATAACGCTGTGTGCTTCTAACTCAGGCCCTGTACAATGCTAACTCTACACTGTGTCTCATTATAACGCTGTATGCTTCTACCCAGGCCCTGTACAATGCTAACTCTACAGTGTGTCTCAGTATAACGCTGTGTGCTTCTACCCAGGCCCTGTACAATGCTAACTCTACAGTTTGTCTCATTATAACGCTGTGTGCTTCTACCCAGGTCCTGTACAATGCTAACTCTACACTGTGTCTCATTATAACGCTGTGTACTTCTAACCCAGGCCCTGTACAATGCTAACTCTACACTGTGTCTCATTATAACGCTGTATGCTTCTCACCCAGGCCCTGTACAATGCTAACTCTACACTGTGTCTCATTATAACGCTGTGTGCTTCTAACTCAGGCCCTGTACAATGCTAACCCTACAGTATGTCTCATTATAACGCTGTGTGCTTCTAACTCAGGCCCTGTACAATGCTAACTCTACACTGTGTCTCATTATAACGCTGTGTGCTTCTAACTCAGGCCCTGTACAATGCTGACCCTACAGTATGTCTCATTATAACGCTGTATGCTTCTACCCAGGCCCTGTACAATGCTAACTCTACACTGTGTCTCATTATAACGCTGTGTGCTTCTACCCAGGCCCTGTACAATGCTAACTCTACACTGTGTCTCATTATAACGCTGTATGCTTCTACCCAGGCCCTGTACAATGATAACTCTACAGTATGTCTCATTATAACGCTGTGTACTTCTAACCCAGGCCCTGTACAATGCTAACTCTACAGTGTGTCTCATTATAACGCTGTATGCTTCTACCCAGGCCCTGTACAATGCTAACTCTACAGTGTGTCTCATTATAACGCTGTGTGCTTGTAACTCAGGTCCTGTACAAAGAATCCAAGGAGAAGACAGACATTGAAGTCCCCAAGAAGACAGGCAATGATGAAAGTAACGGTAATGGTGCGAAGCACAGCAGCGGCGACAGTGACAGCATGGACGTTGACATCCCCATGAAGAAAACACCGGTCAAGAGACAAGCAGAAGATGAAGGATTGACCACACCCACCAAGAAGGTGACTTGACCACTACCATACTTTATAGTAACAAGTTCAACCCAGACAACTGAATATTAAACCGATATGAAAGCTATGGCTAAAAAAAACTTTTATCTGAGGGGCCACGGGTGGCCCATTCTTCTAAGGTGCCACAATTTGATGTGCAGAGTTGCATCCCTTGAGTTGCACACCAGAAACCTGTTGGTTCGAATCACGGTTCACCTTGATTGTTTCTAGGTTTGTCTGCACCATACCCCTGTTAGTGGGTTTCATCAAAATGGTAAACGTCCTAAGACCAGCATCACTTCGAGTTTGCTTCCACATCAATGTGACATGCCGTGATATAACTGGAATACTGTTCAAAGCGGCATTAAACCACTGAATTCTTCATGTATTGTGATATCTGCCGATATTGTGATTGGATATAGAATATACTGCAAGGGCCCTTAAAATTACTCACATTGGCGAGTCGTATTAAACCCTGCGCGAGTGAGCAGAAGGTCTGAAGCAACATGCTAAAGTTTCACTAATTTGTTGTCCAGTCTGTTTCGGCAGTATTGCCTCATGTGCGACAATGTATTTCAGTCTAAACCAGAATGCAAGTATGGCTCCTCCTGCTACCAGTCCAGCCCCTCCCACAAGGCAGCCTTCTATCACCAAGCAGGTGGCAGCACCCCCCACAAGTCACCGTCCAAGCCCCCCACCCCTGGGGTAGCCAGTTCCTCCAAGACCCTACCCAACATCTTCACAGGCTGCAAGATATTCCTGCCAGAAAGCACCGAGAAGTTCAAGGAGCTCAAGCGGTACATCATAGCGTATCCTTTACATCTAGGAGTCGCCCTGGGGACTCAGGGTTAGAATAGATCCGACCCATGAAAATCCGGGGTAGAATAGGTCTTCAGCAACCCATGCTTGCCGCAAACGGCATCTATGCTTGTCGTAAGAGGCGACTAACGGGATCGGGTGGTCAGGCTTGCTGACTTGGTTGATACATGTCATTGTATCCTAATTGCGTGGATCGATGCTCATGATATCAATCACTGGATTGTTTGGTCCAGATTTGATTATTTACAGACCGCCGTCATATAGCTGGAATATTGCTGAGTGCAGCGTTCAACAACAAACCAACCAACAAACCAACCAACACGAATAGATCCCCAGCATCCAATGCTGATCATTAAAGGCCATGTAATGGAACAGGTAGTCAGGTTTTGGCGCTTGATTGTCTGAGTGTCATTGTACCCCAATGCTGATGTTGTTAATAATAGACCGCCTCTGTGGTCTAGTGGTAGAGTGTCCACCCGGAGAGCGGAAGGTCTGGATTTCGATCCCCGGCCACATCATAAAAAAAGACGTTAAAAGATGGTACTTGTTGTTACCCTGTCTGGCGCTCGGCATTAAGGGGCTAAAACAAGGACTGGTCGGCTCGGGGTCAGTATACTGTGTCTGAGTGGGGTCCTCATGTTAAACTGCGGCATGGTATCTCAGTGGGCTAGCACTATAAATCGGCATCAGTCCGGACTAGTACAAGCAGCCACACACATACTTACACGTGCATGCACGTCGCTATATAAGTGCAATAATCTTGGACGCGACGTTAAACCCCATTTTACCTCACCACCTCACCTGTTAATAATATCAGTCACTAGTTTTTTGGTCCAGACTTGATTATTTGCAGCTTGCCTTCATGTTGCTGTAATACCGTTGATGCTCAGCTGTAAACAACACGCAAACAAACGAGGCCACACTCAACACCGGGAATAGGAGCTGAGATTAACTATCTAGGTGTCTGACAGTAACAGTTGTAGGACTACCGGTATATGTATATGTTACAGTCATTGTGTTAAATGACAGACATTTTCATATTGGCAATTTACAAAACACCAAAATATGTCCGTCGTTTTCAGTCAGATTAACTAAAAGTTATCAGGAGGTCCAAAAGTGCTTAAAAACATCACAATTGACTAGTTATTGACATATATTAATTGTTGGAAGCCAAATATTTTTTAATATATACATTGACTTTCATTTTCTTTTAATCCTATCATTTTCAGTCACTGGGTGATGAAATAGAGCATAAACATATTTGGAATTCATTATCATAATATAATGAATGGAAAAATAATAGTAAAGTCAGTGAAATATTTTTGCATTATGTAGTTTGGCTTAGTGAAAATTTCAGTCATTTTTCACATGTACTGTAACATATATTCAGCCTATGTGTGAAGGAACTGATTGATGTGGTGTTCATCACAGCAAAAAGTAAGGTTCTAGTCACCTTTCTCAATATGGTTGTTTGGACAGTGAATAAGGTTTTACGTTAACAGACTAGTAACCATGGTAACTGTCGCTTCATGAATATGAATCCCAGAGTTCCTGACTTTGGTTTTCATGCTAGACCTTTCCATAACTGCCAAGTATCTTCTAAAGAAATTCTGAGGATAGATCCGTTAGGCCAGGCGTTTTATATTTTTCAGATTATGGACCCCCGACTCTAATTTTTGAGAAAATGTAAAAGATAAAAAAAATCAGATTTCCATTTTTTTCCCTCACCAATAGCCTTGTATTCAGTTATTTTATTTGTTATCATCACCTTTTAAAAAAAAACATATGACTTTACTGATGTAAACTAGTAAAGAGATACATAATCGATCTTTGTTGATCTCGAAGCCGAACATGAATAGTCTCCCTTGACAATTGTCCGTGATGTAAGTGGTAGAATTTTTATTGTTACAAGGGGCTTTATCACAAATGGCGGTCTTTTGAGCACAGAATGTGTTATAAAGTATGCCAGAGGCATTCTGCATTAAAAAAAATGGATCTAGCTTTTTTTCTTTTGTTTTCCCCTCTTCCAACCTTGGACGTTGGGCTGAAAAATCTGTAATCCTAAAAGTACAAAAAGCCTGGCCTAAACAACGTCCTCAAATTATGTATGCCAGAAGTACTTGTTCTGTTGTTTGAGAATTCCTTAACTGTGGCTAGTTTTGACGGTGACCTGTTGGCAGAGTTCAGTAAGGGATCAGCTACACATATTGTGTCTTCTAAGGGAAAGGTGAGTTAATGTTTCCAGTCCTGTTTGATATTGAAACTTCATTGAAAGAATAACTGTGTAATAGTAAGTGAGTTTGGTTTCACAAGCTTTTAGCAATATTCCAGCAATATGAGTGAGGCTCGCTGACTTGGTTGATGCATGTCATTGATCCCAATTGAGTGGATCGATGCTCATGATATTAATCACTGGATTGTCTGGTCCAGACTTGATTATTTACAGACCGCTGTCATATAGCTGGAATATTGCTGAGTGCAGATGAACTACCCCTGTATCGCCACAAATAGGTGCCGTATTACTGATCGGCAAGAATGCAGTATACCGGACACCTTCCTGCCAATTTTGGTAAGGGATGTGCACATCCCGTGCCATAGTTTCTAAGTTTTTCAGACGCCATGCATTTTTGTAGCCTCGTAAAAATAACAGGGGGTTTAACACTTTTTTCTGCTTTTTTTTTTTTAGCTTTACATCCTTTTTTTCAACTAATAATGCTGTTGCGTTCAGTCTATTGGTAGCATCAAACAAACATGGTGGATAGGTGTCCAGTAGAAAGCATTGGTACCTGCTGATGCATTATACAGCAATTTCCACTCACTCACTCACTCACTCACCTGTTCCATGTAAAGAAAATTAACATGTTACCATGGTTACTAATTTCCTTTCCAGATTGGCACAGTGGGTGGCAAGGCCAAGGTTGTGACCCCGGAGTGGTTGTGGCAGTCAATCAAGAAGAAACGACTTGTATCCACAGAAGTGTACAGGCCCTGAACAGGGACATTCAGACTTTTATCCTGTTTTATATGCAAAGGACTAAACAATACATGTGTTGGCTCGAGCTGGCTCAGTTGACACATGAAAGGGCTTCACTTCAAGAATACAGGTCAAGGCCATATGATTGTTGGCAGCATCTTTTGGAGGTTTTAGTGAATATGAAACACAGTGGAGTCTGCTGTAAAGGGCGGCTCCACTCCCAGCATGCCCTGGGGGTTGGGGGGTTGATGGTGGTCGGGTAGCCTAGTGGCTTAAGGTGTTTGCTCATCATGCCGAAGACTCGGGTTCGATTCCTGACGTGGGTTCAAAGTGTGAAGCCCATTTCTGGTGTCCACCGCCATGATATTGCTGGAATATTGCTAAAAGTGGCGTAAAACCATACTCACTCACTCGCTCACTCACTCTTAAACATGTTAAACCTGGGTACATTATGATGCCTCTTGATGAATGAATGAATAAATACCGTAAACCTTGAAATTAACGCAAGCGTGAATTAAATGTGACAAATGCAAGTAGTCTTTGTTCCCATTAATGAAACATCGCATCAATGTATATAACGTCATTCAGAGAACTGAAGTTACACAATAGGCATCCTGTGAGTTATCACTTCTACCCGCTAGTGTCAAGGTAGGAATCCACTGGGGAAGGAGTGGGGGAGTCGCATTGATATTGAGTCGCATTATTGACTAGGGGCCAGCAGTTGTATAAATTAGGAGACGCATTAATTTCAAGATTTACAGTATTGCTTTACGCAGCATCAGCATTATTACAGCTATTCGCGGCGCCCTTGTTATATGTCAGGGTTTTATTTAGACTGGTCAAAGGCTGATATTTAGAAGATAAATACTATGTGTGTGTCTATATCCGGGATTTTATCAAGTATTTGCATCTTGGAAATTCATCTCAAGACCCGAAAGCGTTAGCTTGAGGTCGAATGAAAATTTCCAAGATGCAAATACTCGATAAAATCCCAGAAATAGACACACACATAGCATTTATCGATATTGTATACCTATTGTTTTATTTAGAAAAATACATGCGCACTCTTTAACACCTCGTACTTACACTTTCTATAGGTATACAATCAGCCCTACATCTACAGCAAATGTCAGCAATGCTTCTCAAATGGTTAACACAATTTCCCAATTCTGGCAACTACAGTAATAACTAATGTGGCTTGATGGAGGTGACTTGTATGTATTAAAGGCTTTAATACTTAATTTTAAATTATTGCATTGAATGCTATTTTAAAATTCCTTTGTAATTAAGAATATAGGATTTTAGGAAAGTCCCAATTTCCAACAAAACGACGTTTTTATACATTTTGGCTGTTGAATTTTTGATAAATCCCTGTATGTAGTGGGGGCACGGTGGCCCAGTCGTCAAATGCGTCTTCGCTGTGCAGAGTTGCGTCCCTTGGGCACGCCAGAAACCTATGATTGTGGGTTCGAATCCCGGTTCACTCTGATTATGTTTCTAGGTTTGTCAGCACCATACCCGTGCTCGTGGGTTTCACCGAAGTGGTAAACGTCCGTGACCTGCATCACTTCGGGCTTTCCTCCCACATTAAGCTGACATGCCGTGATATAACAGGAATACTGTTAAAAGCGGCGTTAAACCCAACTCACTCACTCACCCTGTATGTAGACAGTCACAAAATTATCTGTCCGGGTCCCCAGAATCACAGGGTCCCATGTCACTGTGTTGATAAATCAGTATTAGGTGTGGCATCCTTAAATGAACATGGGGCGGTCGGGTAGCCTACTGGTTAAAGCGTTTTTACATGCCGAAGACCCGGGTTCGATTCCCAACATGGGTACAATGTGTGAAGCCCATTTCTGGTGTCCCCTGCCTTGATATTGCTGGAATATTGCTAAAAGCGGCGTGAAACCATACTCACTCACTCACTTAAATGAACAAAACAATACTCTGAAAGAAAGACAAGTGTAACTGTGTTTCCCATTTTGTAAGAAAATAATTATGTGTCAAATTGGTGTGTGTGGGTATTCTCGTTAAAGTTACACATTGGATTGGATTCTTTACAAGCCAAACTGGTGTGCCACATTTGAACAACGATTTCATGTGATATTTTTATTTACAAATGATAAAGGAATGTGGACAGTTGCTGAATTCATTAAGATTTATTTGGATAAATCAGCATACAAAGACTCAGAATTATATCATCTGACACTGTTACAAAACAAATGACAAATAACGGATTAGTTTTTCAGGGATATTATCATTACAGTGGAATATTGTAACAATGAAATATTTACAAACTAATTCTTGGGGTCTTTGAACAGGGCTTTAGCCAACATGATATCAGCCACCTACATCACATCAATCCATTTGTGGTTTTGGGGGGCACGGGTGGCCCAGTCGTCTAAGGCGCCGCGATTCGCTGTGCAGAGTTGCATCCCTTGGGCACGCCAGAAACCTATGATTGTGGGTTCGAATCCCGGTTCGCCCCAATTATGTTTCTAGGTTTGTCAGCACCATACCCGTGCTCGTGGGTTTCACCAAAGTGGTAAACGTCTTAGACCTGCATCACTTCAGGCTTTACTCCCACATTAAGCTGACACGCTGTGATATAACTGGAATAATGTTAAAAGCGGCGTTAAACCCAACTCACTCACTCACTCACTCACTCACTCTTGTGGTTTTAGGGGTTGAAAGGGCCAGAGTACACCACAACAGGTCAAGGGTTTTGCACAAATGTTCAGCTTGTAAGTCCCAGCCTGTTGTTCACATGAGAGATCTACCAACTCACTCACTCACTCATTTGCTGATCTTGGATCTTGTCAGTTCAGTACAGTTATGACTGTTGAAGCAGCTGAATGTTGTTACTATGGCAACAGATAGCCTTTATAGAAGATTTCTTTATTAGGTTGTCTGTTTCATGCCTGTCACTGTGGTAACCGATTGTGTATTGTTTTTAGTCAAATGTGACAGAAATGTCATTTCCACTACAGACGTACTTCAAGATGACTAAATATATGTCTCAAGGCAAAGAAGATTGTTACTATTTCAGTTGCCTCAAATATACCATAGATAAACCTAAAATTCCTTTAGATTCATTTTATATTTTAAAATATTGTTACTATGGTTACTGATGTTTTATTGAATGTATTTGTGTAGCCCTTCAGTTTGTTAAAATTATTGCCTTAAGAACAAGTATGTATAAATTGTACATATTCATGTCATAAGGGGCTGGTGGGTTAGCCCAGTGGATAGTGTTTTGTTACACAGGAGTTCTGGGTTCTGTTCCAGTGTCTCGGCAACAAGGGGAATGTAGGGCATTCTACCACACTGTCACTCCCGTTGAGATTGAAGGTTAGAATATGTCCCCAGAAACCTGTGCTTGTCATAAGAGGCGACTTAAGGGGTCAGGTGGTCCGACTTGGTAACTTCGTTGACGGCATGTCATCGTACCCGGACGGGATCATTGCTCACGACAAGCACTGGATTGTTTGGTCCAGACATGATTAATTGATTCGCACGCGCGCACACACACACCTGTGTAGAGTAGTTCTTGTGGTGTAGAGTAGTGTACAGGATAGCTTTGTAACTCTAGGGTGTCATGAAAATGTAGCCAGCAAACTGTAGTTGGTGCCATGTAGAGTCGGTACTATTACTGTAACATTATCTTAAACGATATTGAAGTAAAGAAGATAATAATGAATAGGATGTCAGATATTTTTACTGTAGTATTCTTTCAGGGTTTTTTCTCCTCTTTGTGAAATGTTTGCAGTGGCAAGAGGTTTATTGATTAAAATTTTGTTTGATTTCTTCATTGCATTTTTTTTTCTCATCTGCCAATATCAACAAGCAGGTAAATAAAATGACTATTAAATTCTTCTGTTTTATTTTCTGATCATGCCGCTTGACTCCTGTCAGATGAACAGAGATATGGGATGTGCTTGCATAGTTTTTTCACAACTCACAGCATGTCCAGCTCAGTTTATTTTTTTTCAGTAAAACCTAAGGACAAAGTATATTTTTCTGGAACAAACTATTTATTTCAAAATAATTTCTCCCCCTCCCGAATGATTGTTCCTCAATCACCCCACACACTGCTTGTATTATGCTTCAATAAGTTATGTACAATTTAAATGTTTCAGTTGAGTATTTCTACCATGCTTGGTCTGTATGTAGATTGTGTGTCTCATTCATTAAGATCAACCTTTCATTACTTCATCCAGTTAGGATCTTGCCCTCTTGATCAGAGCAGAGTTGCGTCCCTTGGCCACGCCAGAAACCTATGATTGTGGGTTCGAATCCCGGTTCGCCCTGATTATGTTTCTAGGTTTGTCGGCACCATACCCGTGCTCGTGGGTTTCACCGAAGTGGTAAACCTCTGAGACCTGCACCACTTTGGGCTTTTCTCCCACATTAAGCTGACACGTGGCGATATAACTGGAATACTGTTAAAAGTGGCGTTAATCCCAACTCACTCACTCTTGATCCGAGTCGGGGCTGCCGGGTAGCCTAGTGGTTAAAGCGTTTGCTCATCACACCAAACACTCGGGTTCAATTCCCAACATGGGTACAATGTGTGAAGCTAATTTCTGGTGCCCCCTGCCGTGATATTGCTGGAATTATGCTAAAAGCAGCGTAAAACCATACTCACTCACTCACTCACTTACTCCCTGTGCAGAGTGGCATCCTTTGCCTGTTATCCCCTCGTACACGGACCACAACCTACGCTTGTCGTAAAAGGCAACAAAGTGTATCAGGTGGTCAGGATCGGTTGATATTATGTCATCATATCCTCACAGGGTGGGACATCGTTCATCAATCACCTGTTTGGGTGGTCCTGAATAGTTTTGCAGGCAGACATCATTTAGCTGGAATATTGCAACCAACATGTAATACAAATCTGACCAAGAATCACTGTCATTTCATTTATGGAAACTTAAGTGAGTGAATTTCTATAGTTCAAACAATATGAAATTGCATATATCATTGAATAAATTGATTTTGTATAATGGCATTCTTGGCTTCTTTCATAAATTTCTGTTTTCACCTCGGCTGATATTCCAGGATAAAACCAATCTCACTGCTACCAGAGGCAGTGCAATTTGGGATCTTGTACAATCAGATCGACCCGTGAAGATCCAGGTTAGAATTTGTCTGGAGCAACCCATGCTTGTAATAGGCGACTTACGGGATCAGGTGGTCAGGCTCTCTGATTTTCTGGTCCAGACTCGATTATTTACAGATTGCTGTCATATGGCTGGAATATTGCGGAATGCAGCAATGAACACAATCAGATCTTGTACTCTGATAAGATACTCCTCTCTGTGCTAACATGGTGCTTCCATCCTCAATTTTTTAGGCTGAAACAGTTGTGGTTGCCCAATCGTCATTTCAAAACTGGCTAAAAGCAGCAGGACTGAGGGCTAGACCAGTTATTAAGCATCCCTTGTTGAAAGATCACAACAAAGCTGCTCGTTTAGCAGGTGTATTGCGTGACAGAACAGGAATCTGAGAACATGGAGACGGATCCATTGGTCAGACGAAAGTCACTTTCTGCTCCACATCACTGATGGAAGAACGAGAGTTTGGAGGCACCGGAACACGGCCTACACCCACAGGAACATTAAACCGACTATTGCATACGGCAGGGACTCAGTAATGGTTTGGGGGTGTATCTCTCTGGATTTGGTCACCATAAGGGGCAACTTTACAGGGGCTCAGTACATCTGGGACGTTTAGAGTCCAGTCGTCTTTCCTTATTCTGACTGGAGGCAGGAGACGTAGGGTGGAATGGGTCATCCGGCACGTGGCGGTTTTACCCGCTACTGATCTGTTTCACATGTCATGTCAAGTAGAGACTTTAAGAAACAACACAGAAATACTCAACATATTTATTAATAATGTTAATAAAGTTTAATAAACATCAAACTGTGAGTGTGAAACGTAAGCACAACAGATTCAATCATTCTCCTGGTTGAAAATAGGGCTGGGGGTACTGAGTAGGACCCTGGTACCCACAGGACTACCCACAGGACTACCCACAGGACTACCCGGACTACCCGGACCCATGGTTAGTCACGTGGTAATTGTTTAATGACAAAAATTATCTAGAACTCTATGGTTACACTACACGTCACTTATGTTCACATTTCTTTCTGACTATGAACCCATTCATTCTGATGTTCATATGGTTAAATAAAGATATAACTTAAGTCAACTTCAGTGTATGCATGACCAGATCGTTTAATACATGTATCTAACTATGTTTTCCAACTGCTGTGGAAAAAAGAAATCCCAATCAGACATTTTGAGACATCTGAGACCTACAGTGGGTACCCGGGTAGGGTCGGGTAATGGGGGGGTGGGTACCCAGGTAGTACATCTGGACTGGTCCCAGCCCTATTTGAAAACAATTAAGTAGATCATGTCATGAACTGCACAAATGGATTTTCATGAAATAGTCAATGACCAAATTAGCTAGCACTGATTACAGACAATCCAGTGATTGATATCATGAGCATCAATCACCGCAATAGGAATAAGATGACACGCATCAACCAGGTGACCAAGCCTCGACACTCGACCACCTCTTACTTAAACTATATGTAATGGTATGGGACGTTAATACATGAAAAACCTCGAAATGTTTTATTAAAAAATATCTCACCTGAGTGTCTTTGATATCAAATATACCAACATCAGTTGATCAAAATTCCTTTATTACTGAGAATATATTTCATCAGCTTCATCTGAAGGCTCACTGACACACTTTGAAAATCCATCTTCGATTTTTTGCAATATGTGACAAAATGGCCACAATAATCGAATAAGTTTGGAATGTCATAGTACAGGTTCGAATCGATGTGTTTGGAGCTCATTTTTTCTGATTTCCAGTTGATTATGTGTTTTCATTGTGTCTGTAGTCACATACTAAAGTTAAAAATAGATCAGTTGTATCCTGTCATGTGATCGTCACATGACAGGATGTTGTGCAAATTTTATTATTTATTGTGTTTTAGATGAATTTGCCCAATTCTTGTTCACATTTCATATTATATTGCTGTCGATTCTGACACTTCCTGTTTTTTTGTGCAAGGTTCTTAAATTTTTGTTGACACATTTTTTTCTAGTAGTTAGATCATAGCAGTTTGGGTAAGTCTGTCTACATAGGCAATGTGTAGCTATTTTGTTAATAAAGGGGTGTAAGTTTTTCTACCTTGTTGTTAGAATGTAGTATAATATTCTCCACCTGATATTAAGCAAGATCGAACTGCTGTGTATTTGATGAAAACTTCTTGAAAATCAAACTTCACCTCAATTTCTCAAAATATCTATGCACATCATTCACAGATCACAAGACAACAAAATGGAACCTATGTGCTGAGTCCCACTAATAACTATACATATACCAAATTTCATTACATTTGGAACAAAAATGGTTGAGTAGTTGCCATACATAATGGCTATTATGCATTAAAAGAGATTCCTTTGAGAGTATTGATTTGTTTATTGTGGAGAATGACATAACATTCTGACAGAGTCGTGAAATTCCAGTAAGTCTTACTGACCGTTCCCTTTGGACAATTATGAGATGAGATGAAATTGGGTTTAATGTCACCTTCAGTGAGTGAGTGAGTGAGTTGGGTTTAACGCCGCTTTTAACAGTATTACAGTTATATCGCGGCGTGTCAGCTTAATGTGGGAGGAAAGCCCGAAGTGATGCGGGTCTCATGTAGACTTTTACCACTTCGGTGAAACCCACGAGCACGGGTATGGTGCTGACAAACCTGGAAACATAATCGGGGCGAGCTGGGATTTGAACACACAGTCACAGGTTTCTGGCGTGCCCAATGTCACGTTCAAGATTATTTCACTCTTGGTTGGTGTGTGGCTGCTTGTTCTAGTCCATTTTTATAGTGCTACACTCCATGACACAGTTTAACATAGACATCCCACTCAGATACATTATACTGACTCCGAGCCGCCAGTCCTTGTTTTAGCCCCTTATTGCAAAGTGCCAGGCAGGGAAACAAGAAGTACCTCTATTTGTAGGACGGATCCAGAGAACTGAACCAATGCCCTTCAGTTCTGTGGGCAGACACTCTAACCACTGCACCACGGAGGCGGTAGTTAAGGTTAGGAACATCTACATATTATCAAAGGGGAAAACAAGAAAACCGTGAAATATGTTGTACGTTGAAAAAAAAAAAATCTCTGTTACAAATGCAGAAATACGGTTTGAACAAAGAGAGAAAAACTTTTGCAATCAGACTTGGGGGGTAAATTTCCTCTGTGTCATGTGGCTAAATGCAAGTTGGAAAATATGTGGTATCACGTCCGTGATATTGATGGAATATTGCTAAAGCGGCTTAAAACCATACTCACTCACTCACTCAAACGGCAAAGGTCAAATAAAGGTCAAAATGTCAAATACTGTGAAAAAGGGAACATTTTGTACATATACTCACCACCAAAAGAAACATCAACACCATATATGTTGGTTTATATATGAAGACTTGGTCATATTCATTAGATTGGACCAATGCTAAAACGAAAATACATGTACTGGTGTGTTGTGTGAACCGATGCTCAAGAACACATCACACGTGATGTCAGAGATCCATGACTTGAGATGCCCCATTCGTCTCGTGCAGGATTAGCGTGTAAAGTTGGCAAAATCATGTTCAGAATATCGTGATAAGAAAATATGTCACTCTGTGGTAGCACTTGACTGATTGTTAGTTTTGTCATTAATTGGTACACATTGGAAACATCTCTTAAAGTACATACTTCTCTATATGTTTCCATGGTTTGCATTTCTTTTGGCATTGAGTATAGACAGACAGACAGACGTTAAGCCCCACTGCTAACTACACAAAACCAAATGTCATTACAATTTTAACGAAATTGTCTGCGTAATGGCTTTAAGTCAAATAAAGGTCGAAATGTACAATATTGCAAAAGACAAATGTATGTGTGTTGGGCCACACCACTAGCTACACAAAAACACATTTCATTACAATATTAACTAACACTTTGAATGAAGGTCAAAATGTAAAATATTGTGAAAAATGGAACATATATATATCAGATCTATGTCTCATTGTGAGTGAGGTTGGGTTTAACGCCGCTTTTAAAAGTATTCAAGTTAATCGCGGCGTTGTCAGCTTAATGTGGGAGGAAAGCCCAAAGTGATGCAGGTCTCGGACATTTACCACTTCGGTGAAACCCACGAGCACGGGTATGGTGCTGACAAACCTAGAAACATTATCGGGGGAACTGGGATTCGAACCCATAATCATAGGTTTCTGGCGTGACCGAGGGACGCAACTCTGCACAGCGAATCGCGGCGCCTCATACGTGCCCCCCCAATGCCCAATGATGTAATTTGTGGACGTAAGCCCAGCAACTTGGCTGGGGTCATTGAGTGTGCAGGAGCTCTTCTCAATGACCTATCATCTGTACCAGCAATGTCATTGAGGTGAGGTGAAATTGGGTTTAACGTCGTGTCCAAGATTATTGCACTTATATAGCGACGTGCATGTACGTGTGTGTGTTTGTGTGGCTGCTTGTACTAGTCCTTACTGAAGCCGATTTATAGTGCTAGCTCAATGAGATACCATGCCGCAGTTTAACATGAATACCCCACTCAGACACAGTATACTGACTCCGAGCCGACCAGTCCTTGTTTTAGCCCCGGAGGGCCAGACAGGGTAACAAGTACCATCTTTTAACGTCTTTTGGTATGACGCGGCCGGGGATTGAACCCCGGACCTTCCGCTCTCCGGGCGGACGCTCTACCACTAGACAACTGAGGCGGTGCAATGTCATTGAATAAGTACAGGTATGTTAAGAGTTTTTAATGTTCGTTAGTGAAACAAAAGACCATAAAATAGATTTTATGGTGAAACTCGTTCCCGCAGTACATAAGCATGTGTGTTGGTATTAAACACTGTGTAATACCAGCTTATTGTTATTAAACAGTGGTATCTTCATCGGGTGAGTATTATTTAGCAATATTGTGACCTTTGAAGCCACTGCATGTGTCAACTGAATAAGCTCTGGCCAACACATGTATTATTAAGATTTGTTATATGTAAAACATGATAAAAGTCTGAATGTGCATGGTCAGGGCCAACACATGTATTATTAAGATTTGTTATATGTAAAACATGATAAAAGTCTGAATGTGCATGGTCAGGGCCAACACATGTATTATTAAGATTCGTTATATGTAAAACATGATAAAAGTCTGAATGTGCATGGTCAGGGCTTGTACTCTTCAGTGGATGCAAGCTGTTTCTTCTTGATCGAGTGCCACAGCCAATCAGGGGTCACGACCTTGACCTTGCCACTCGCTGTGCTCATCTGGAATGGAAACCCAAGGGATGAGAGGTGGGGGACATTCTCATTAATCTCAAGTCATCACACCACATGTAACTATCTTTATTGTGGCTAAGTAATGTGAGTGAGGGAGTTGGGTTTAACACTGCTTTTAACATTATTCCAGTTATTTCACGGTGTGTCAGCTTAATGTGGGAGCAAAGCCCGAAGTGATGCAGGTCTCAGACGTTTACCACTTCGGTGAAACCCACGAGCATGGGTATGGTGCTGACAAACCTAGAAATAATCAGGTCGAACCGGGATTCGAACCCACAATCATAGGTTTCTGGACAACTGCAACCCCCCCCCCCCCCCCCCCCCAAGTATTGTGAGTGAATAGTGTTTATGCTTGGCCAGACAAACCAATGATCAATAACAAGAACAATGACATATAAATATTTCACGCTTACAATGCCATGGATTTCAGCCTTATGGTTTCTGCATGTGTAGTAGTTATATAAATTTTCTCTCACTGTCACAACTGATGAAACACAAATATCTTAACTCACCTGACTGAAAGTCAAGCTAGTTAATGTCATACTATGTTGTCGTCGCCCCATCGTCTGTCAGTTATTAATGTCCACACTTTGGACATCTCTTCTGAAGCTATAGCCTCTATAAATTGCTAGAGCTGCACATATGATTACTTCAGGTGAGCTACAGTCTTGAAGATTTTTCTTCAATTATACTACAGTACAAAAGCTCTCACTACTATAACTAATCCCAGTTTTCTTGTGTACAAAGATTCTGCAATGGATTTATTGCACAATGATTATGTCCATTAAACTAGTCCAGGTACAAATGCTGGTCTTGAAACACTGACTCACCTTTCCTTTAGAAGACACAATATGTGTAGCTGATCTCTTGCTGGCCTCGGACAACACTTCACCGTCAAAACTGACAACAGTTAAGGACAAGAACATGGCAGCTTTTAAACGATATTCATGGAATAGAAGTCTGGGATTGTCAATATGGAGCCACAGTGTCAGGGCGTGGAGCCACAGTGTCAGGGCGTGGAGCCACAGTGTCAGGGTGTGGAGCCACAGTGTCAGGGTGTGGAGCCACAGTGTCAGGGTGTGGAGCCACAGTGTCAGGGTATGGAGCCACAGTGTCAGGGCATGGAGCCACTGTGTCAGGGTGTGGAGCCACAGTGTCAGGGTATGGAGCCACAGTGTCAGGGCATGGAGCCACAGTGTCAGGGTATGGAGCCACAGTGTCAGGGTATGGAGCCACAGTGTCAGGGTGTGGAGCCACAGTGTAAGAGAATGGAGCCACTGTGTCAGGGTGTGGAGCCACAGTGTCAGGGTGTGGAGCCACAGTCTCAAGGCATGGAGCCACAGTGTCAGGGTGTGGAGCCACAGTGTAAGAGAATGGAGCCACTGTGTCAGGGTGTGGAGCCACAGTGTCAGGGTGTGGAGCCACAGTGTCAGGGTGTGGAGCCAGAGTGTCAGGGTATGGAGCCACAGTGTCAGGGTGTGGAGCCAGAGTGTCAGGGTATGGAGCCACAGTGTCAGGGTGTGGAGCCACAGTGTCAGGGTATGGAGCCACAGTGTCAGGACATGCAGCCACAGTGTCAGGGTATGGAGCCACAGTGTCAGGACATGGAGCCACAGTGTCAGGGCATGGAGCCACAGTGTCAGGGCGTGGAGCCAGAGTGTACGAGCATGGAGCCACAGTGTCAGGGTGTGGAGCCACAGTGTCAGAGTGTGGAGCCACAGTGTCAGGGTGTGGAGCCACAGTGTCAGGGTGTGGAGCCACAGTGTAAGAGCATGGAGCCACAGTGTCAGGGTATGAAGCCACAGTATCAGGATGTGAGCCACAGTGTCAGGTTCAGAAGCCACAGTGTCAGGGTGAGGAGCCACAGTGTCAGGGTGTGGAGCCACAGTGTCAGGGTATGAAGCCACAGTATCAGGATGTGAGCCACAGTGTCAGGTTCAGAAGCCACAGTGTCAGGATGAGGAGCCACAGTGTCAGGGTGTGGAGCCACAGTGTCAGAGTGTGGAGCCACAGTGTCAGGGTGTGGAGCCACAGTGTCAGGGTGTGGAGCCACAGTGTAAGAGCATGGAGCCATTGTGTCAGGGTATGAAGCCACAGTATCAGGATGTGGAGCCACAGTGTTAGGTTCAGAAGCCACAGTGTCAGGGTATTGAACCACAGTGTCAGGGCGTGGAGCCACAGTGTCAGGGTGAGGAGACACAGTGTCAGGGCGTGGAGCCACAGTGTCAGGGCGTGGAGCCACAGTGTCAGGGTGTGGAGCCACAGTGTAAGAGCATGGAGCCACAGTGTCAGGGCGTGGAGCCACAGTGTCAGGGCGTGGAGCCACAGTGTAAGAGCATGGAGCAACAGTGTCAGGGTGTGGAGCCACAGTGTCAGGGTGTGGAGGCACAGTGTCTGGGCGTGGAGCCATAGTGTCAGGGTGTGGAGCCACAGTGTAAGAGCATGGAGCCACTGTGTCAGGGTATGAAGCCACTGTATCAGGATGTGGAGCCACAGTGACAGGGTATGGAGCCACAGTGTCAGGGCATGAAGCCACATTATCAGAATGTGGAGCCACAGTGTCAGGGTGTGGAGCCACAGTGTCAGGGCATGAAGCCACAGTGTCAGGGCATGAAGCCACAGTATCAGGATGTGGAGCCACAGTGTTAGGTTCAGAAGCCACAGTGTCAGGGTATTGAACCACAGTGTCAGGGCGTGGAGCCACAGTGTCAGGGTGTGGAGCCACACTGTCAGGGCGTGGAGCCAGAGTGTAAGAGCATGGAGCCACTGTGTCAGGGTATGAAGCCACAGTATCAGGATGTGGAGCCACAGTGTTAGGTTCAGAAGCCACAGTGTCAGGGTATTGAACCACAGTGTCAGGGCGTGGAGCCACAGTGTCAGGTCGTGGAGCCACACTGTCAGGGCGTGGAGCCACTGTGTCAGGGTATGAAGCCACAGTATCAGGATGTGGAGCCACAGTGTCAGGGTGTGGAGCCGCAGTGTCAGGTTCAGAAGCCACAGTGTCAGGGTGTGGAGCCGCAGTGTCAGGTTCAGAAGCCACAGTGTCAGGATGTGGAGGCACAGTGTCAGGGTGTGGAGCCACACTGTCAGGGCGTGGAGCCACAGTGTAAGAGCATGGAGGCACAGTGTCAGGGTATGAAGCCACAGTGTCAGGGTGAGGAGCCACAGTGTAAGAGCATGGAGCCACAGTGTCAGGGTGTGGAGCAAGAGTGTCAGGGTATGGAGCCACAGTGTCAGGGTGTGGAGCCACAGTGTCTGGGCATGGAGCCACAGTGTCAGGGTGTGGAGCCACAGTGTAAGAGCATGGAGCCACTGTGTCAGGGTATGAAGCCACAGTATCAGGATGTGGAGCCACAGTGTCAGGGTGTGGAGCCGCAGTGTCAGGTTCAGAAGCCACAGTGTCAGGGTGTGGAGCCACAGTGTAAGAGCATGGAGCCACTGTGTCAGGGTATGAAGCCACAGTATCAGGATGTGGAGCCACAGTGTCAGGGTGTGGAGCCGCAGTGTCAGGTTCAGAAGCCACAGTGTCAGGGTGTGGAGCCGCAGTGTCAGGTTCAGAAGCCACAGTGTCAGGGTGTGGAGCCACACTGTCAGGGCGTGGAGCCACAGTGTAAGAGCATGGAGGCACAGTGTCAGGGTATGAAGCCACAGTATCAGGATGTGGAGCCACAGTGTTAGGTTCAGAAGACACAGTGTCAGGGTATTGAACCACAGTGTCAGGGCGTGTAACCACAGTGTCAGGGTGTGGAGCCACACTGTCAGGGTGTGGAGCCACAGTGTCAGGGCGTGGAGCCACAGTATCAGGATGTAGAGCCACAGTGTCAGGGTGAGGAGCCACAGTGTCAGGGCATGAAGCCACAGTATCAGGATGTGGAGCCACAGTATCAGGATGTGGAGCCACAGTGTTAGGTTCAGAAGACACAGTGTCAGGGTATTGAACCACAGTGTCAGGGCGTGTAACCACAGTGTCAGGGTATTGAACCACAGTGTCAGGGCGTGTAACCACAGTGTCTGGGCGTGGAGCCACACTGTCAGGGTGTGGAGCCACAGTGTCAGGGTATGAAGCCACTGTATCAGGATGTGGAGCCACAGTGTCAGGTTCAGAAGCCACAGTGTCAGGGTATTGAACCACAGTGTCAGGATGTGGAGTTACAGTGTCAGGGTGAGGAGACACAGTGTCAGGGTGTGGAGCCAGTGTCAGGGTGAGGAGACACAGTGTCAGGGCATGAAGCCACAGTATCAGGATGTGGAGCCACAGTGTCAGGTTCAGAAGCCACAGTGTCAGGGTATGGAACAACAGTGTCAGGACATTGAGCCACAGTGTCAGCGTATGGAGCCACAGTGTCAGGGTGTGGAGCCACAGTGTCAGGGTGTGGAGCCGAAGTGTCAGGACATGGAGCCACAGTGTCAGCATATGGAGCCACAGTGTCAGGGTATGGAGCCACAGCAGGTGTGGAGCCAGTATCAGGGTATTGAGTCACAGTGTCAGGGTGTGGAGCCACAGTGTCAGGGTATGGAGCCACAGTCTCAAGGCATGGAGCCATGGTGTCAGGGCATGGAGCCACAGTGTCAGGGCATGGAGCCACAGTGTCAGGGTGTGGAGTCACAGTGTCAGGGTGTGGAGCCACAGTGTCAGGGTGTGGAGCCACAGTGTCAAGGCATGGAGCCACAGTCTCAAGGCATGGAGCCACAGTGTCAGGGTATGGAGCCACAGTGTCAGGGTATGGAGCCACAGTGTATACAAACCAATGAAGTACTGACACTGAAGTGAGTGAGTGAGTGAGTTTGGTTTTACGCCGCTTTTAGCAATATTCCAGCAATATCACGGCGGGGGACACCAGAAATGGGCTTCACACATTGTACCCATGTCGGGAATCGAACCCGGGTCTTCGGCGTGACGAGCTAACGCTTAAACCACTAGGCTACCCGACCGCCCTACACTGAAGTGAAGGATACTCTATAATATACTGCTTGAGCTCCTTGAAGCTGTCAGTGTTTTCTGGCAGGAATATTTTGCAGCCTGTGAAGATGTTGGCCGATACGTTGGAGGGGCTGGCTGCTGGGGCCGTCTTGCATTCTGGTTTACTCTGAAATACATCGGACATGAGGAATTACTTCTTTGTGGACATGGGGAATTACTTCTCTGTGGACATGAGGAATTACTTCTCTGTGGACATGAGGAATTACTTCTCTGTGGACATGGGGAATTACCTCTCTGTGGACATGAGGAATTACTTCTCTGTGGACATGGGGAATTACTTCTCTGTGGACATGGGGAATTACTTCTCTGTGGACATGAGGAATTACTTCTCAGTGGACATGGGGAATTACTTCTCTGTGGACATGGGGAATTACTTCTCTGTGGACATGAGGAATTACTTCTCTGTGGACATGGGGAATTACTTCTCTGTGGACATGGGGAATTACTTCTCTGTGGACATGAGGAATTACTTCTCAGTGGACATGAGGAATTACTTCTCTGTGGACATGGCGAATTACTTCTCTCTGGACATGGGGAATTACTTCTCTGTGGACATGAGGAATTACTTCTCTGTGGACATGAGGAATTACTTCTCAGTGGGATCAGTTTAGAGAAACCGCACAGCAAATCTCTTGTATGCTGCAACATAATTTTCTCCTCTGTCAGAGTTCTACTGTCATCCAGAGAGAAGGTTCAATGTTATCGATACTACAGTGATTTTGTAAGCACTGAAGCAAATTATTCCCAGACAACTTGGTATACATGTATGTAGGCACCATGAAGATCCGGGGTAGAATAGGTCTTCAGCAACCCATGTTTGCCTTTGCCGTAAAAGGCGACTATGCTTGTCGTAAGAGGCTATTAACGGGATTGGGTGGTCAGGCTCGCTGACTTGGTTGATGCATGTCATCATATCCCAATTGCATGGATCGAAGTTCATGATGTCAATCACTGGACGTTCTGGTCCAGACTCCATTACTTACTGACCGCTGTCATACAGCTGGAATATTGCTGAGTGCGGCGAGAAACATAAACCTTGTATTTTCTGAGAAGGTATTCTATAACATGATTTGTTCATCTACTGAATCAAATTGTAACTATATGATACAAAGACTACAGCTACACACACAGCTAGAAGAACATTCAGGCCTCTCTACCATATTGGTCTAATAATATCCTGTTAATTGGGTTGAAATTGTTAGTGGAGTAGATGGTATGTAGTCAAGTCACCTTCTTGGCGGATGTGGTCAGTCCCTCATCCCCTGCTGGTCTCTTGACCGGTGTCTTCTTCAGGTCGTCCATGCTGTCACTGTCGTCACTGTCGCCGTTTCCTGTCTGAGTGAGTCATGAGTGAATGAGTGAGTGATCAAAAGTCATCAGACACATGAAATGGGAGACTGACAACATGGGAAGTTCTGGAGGCTGACAAGATGGGAAGTAAACTAGACTGACAACATGGGAAGTACAGGAGACTGACAACATGGGAAGTACGGGAGACTGACAACATGGGAAGTACAGGAGACTGACAACATGGGAAGTATGGGAGACTGACAACATGGGAAGTATAGGACACTGACAACATGGGAAGTACGGGAGACTGACAACATGGGAAGTACGGGAGACTGACAACATGGGAAGTACAGGAGACAGACAACATGGGAAGTATGGGAGACTGACAACATGGGAAGTATAGGACACTGACAACATGGGAAGTACGGGAGACTGACAACATGGGAAGTACAGGAGACAGACAACATGGGAAGTATGGGAGACTGACAACATGGGAAGTACAGGAGACAGACAACATGGGAAGTACGGGAGACTGACAACATGGGAAGTATGGGAGACTGACAACATGGGAAGTATGGGAGACTGACAACATGGGAAGTACGGGAGACTGACAACATGGGAAGTACAGGAGACAGACAACATGGGAAGTACGGGAGACTGACAACATGGGAAGTATAGGACACTGACAACATGGGAAGTACGGGAGACTGACAACATGGGAAGTACAGGAGACTGACAACATGGGAAGTATGGGAGACTGACAACATGGGAAGTATGGGAGACTGACAACATGGGAAGTACGGGAGACTGACAACATGGGAAGTATGGGAGACAGACAACATGGGAAGTATGGGAGACTGACAACATGGGAAGTACAGGAGACAGACAACATGGGAAGTACGGGAGACTGACAACATGGGAAGTACAGGAGACAGACAACATGGGAAGTATGGGAGACTGACAACATGGGAAGTATAGGACACTGACAACATGGGAAGTACGGGAGACTGACAACATGGGAAGTACAGGAGACAGACAACATGGGAAGTATGGGAGACTGACAACATGGGAAGTACGGGAGACTGACAACATGGGAAGTACAGGAGACAGACAACATGGGAAGTACAGGAGACAGACAACATGGGAAGTATGGGAGACTGACAACATGGGAAGTACAGGAGACAGACAACATGGGAAGTATGGGAGACTGACAAGATGGGAAGTATAGGACACTGACAACATGGGAAGTACAGGAGACAGACAACATGGGAAGTACAGGAGACAGACAACATGGGAAGTACAGGAGACAGACAACATGGGAAGTATAGGACACTGACAACATGGGAAGTACGGGAGACTGACAACATGGGAAGTATAGGACACTGACAACATGGGAAGTACGGGAGACTGACAACATGGGAAGTACAGGAGACAGACAACATGGGAAGTACAGGAGACTGACAACATGGGAAGTACAGGAGACTGACAACATGGGAAGTATGGGAGACTGACAACATGGGAAGTAAGGGAGACTGACAACATGGGAAGTATGGGAGACTGACAACATGGGAAGTATGGGAGACTGACAACATGGGAAGTACAGGAGACTGACAACATGGGAAGTACGGGAGACTGACAACATGGGAAGTACAGGAGACAGACAACATGGGAAGTATGGGAGACTGACAACATGGGAAGTACAGGAGACTGACAACATGGGAAGTACGGGAGACTGACAACATGGGAAGTACAGGAGACAGACAACATGGGAAGTACAGGGAGACTGACAACATGGGAAGTACAGGAGACTGACAACATGGGAAGTACAGGAGACAGACAACATGGGAAGTATGGGAGACTGACAACATGGGAAGTATGGGAGACTGACAACATGGGAAGTATGGGAGACTGACAACATGGGAAGTACGGGAGACTGACAACATGGGAAGTATGGGAGACTGACAACATGGGAAGTACGGGAGACTGACAACATGGGAAGTACAGGAGACAGACAACATGGGAAGTATGGGAGACAGACAACATGGGAAGTATGGGAGACTGACAACATGGGAAGTATTGGAGTCAAGGGTGAGGCCCAGATTCTTACCTTCTTCTCCTTCAAGCCTGGCATGCTCTCCAGTGTGTTGGCTTGAACCCTCTTCACAACATGCTTCAGGTCCTCAGAAATCTGGAAGGCTTGATATGCATTTGGGTGAAGGCCATTTAATCTGTTATCAAAGATAAAGATGACTCTAAAACGTATGTTTTCCATGTAAATCTAAAATGATATTATTTGTTATTAATTGTCCGGTGAATTAAACAATTTAAATTGAAACAATTCATAATTCATTATATTATGAATACGTAAACTTGTAATGTGTGTGAAAAGTCGTACTTAAATACGCTATTTGAAGGGGGCGTGGCCTAAATGCAAATGTCCGATTGGGATTTTAAATTTTCCGGACCCCTGCTCTAAACTGCCATAAATAGCCATCCAGTGAAATTAAACGGTTTCTTTCACGATTGAAACAAGCAGCAGTGTCCCCAGCGCTTCACTCCCCTTGCTGTGGGAGGTCCAATTTCATTTATATGAGACCTTGCTACCGCTAAACAAAGATCTGAGGACATCCAATTACGGGGCACGTCAAACTGACCTTGTGCGAACTTTGACCGATCAGAAGGCAGCTTTCTCGTGCTTTACGCCACTAACTTCAAATTGGTGATTACGCTTTGAAACATATTTTGACAAATTCTCGATTACAAATTTGAAACCTGAACGAAAAAAACATTCTGGAATGGCTAATAGATGGTCTAGATTGTAAGGATTCAGTCGTCAAAACCGTAACTATCGTTTGGAATACCCCATGTTAAAGTTTGCATGATTAGAAATCACATTCCAACAGTCTCTTTCATAATCTGGTAAGCAACGCTCTGATTGATCGGATGAAAGGTCATTCTGACATGACCCCTAATGTCTTCAGATCTTTGTTTAGCGGTAGCAAGAACTAAGATCTGATTTTAATGAGATTGTGGGAGGTCTCAAAGTGAACTGGGAATGTGTTCCCACCTTAATACTCATCACTGTTCAGGAATATTACTTTCCAGCTAAAGGTTCGTTTTTTTCAGGCTTCCGATTGGAGTAAGTCTATTGAGGACTAATACAGCTGAGGTCTCAATTACTGATGTGGAACTAGGACATATTCTCATTCAGGAGAGTGAGTAATATAAGGGAAACGCTATTTTTCAGGGCATTATCATTTGCAGAAGCCTGAGGTCTTCCATTAACTGCCCGACAAAGGAGTGAAGTTGAAAAGACCGAGGGCTTCTGCAAATGATAATGCCCTGAAAAATAGCGATACCATTATTATAGCTAAAATGGATAGAATTTGTTATCAAATAAAAAGAAACAACAATATCGGTTTTGAAACATTTACTGCAATCAACACGAATGTCAGTGACCAACTTTTACAAATATGGAAACGTCATAGAACAAAGAAGATGACGTCACTAATGAACTTGACGCCACCTATCCCTACCCTATGACATCACCTAACAACAGCCTTGATAGTGGCCCGTCGACAAGCAATATGAGGGCATTATCAAGTTACAGTGGCATGCTGATTTCTGATAACATGCCGGCAGTTTTATGATAATTCTATCCATTTTAGCTATAAGTATGGTTTTATGCCGCTTTTAGAAATATTGCAGTAATCTCATGGAAGGGGACACAAGAAATGGGCTACACGCTTTGTACTCATTTGGGGAATTGCACCAGAGCCTTCGCTGCTAAGAGCGAATGCTTCAACCACTAGGCTATACCACAGTCCCCAAATTCATGTGTAACTCTGAGCGAAGTTGATAAGAAACATGGAGACGGTGTTGTCACTTTTGAAATGAAGCTTTGGTTGTGAACGTGTCCAGGGTGAATACCATAATAGCCTGGAGCTATGAGACACTGCCCAATCAAGGATGATTAACCTACAGATGTTTTTCCTTCGCGTTGATGCCAAGGTCGTGTTTGATGACGCGAACCACCATCATCAGATCATCGCTGGTACATCTGAAACAAACAAGCCCATCACTGGTACATCTGAAACAAACAAGCCCATCACATGACAAACTTCAACCTCAAAGGATGAAAGATAATTGTTTCATGGCATTGTCCAATGTACATGTTGGATCATTCTAGTCAATAAATGTTGGATCATTCTAGTCAGTAAATGTTGGCTCTTGGTGGTCAGTAAATGTTGGATCATGGGTCAGTAAATGTTGGATCATGGATCAGTAAATGTTGGATCATGGATCAGTAAATGTTGGATCATGGGTCAGTAAATGTTGGATCATGGATCAGTAAATGTTGGATCATGGGTCAGTAAATGTTGGATCATGGATCAGTAAATGTTGGATCATGGATCAGTAAATGTTGGATCATGGGTCAGTAAATGTTGGATCATGGATCAGTAAATGTTGGGTCATGGTGGTCAGTAAATGTTGGATCATGGGTCAGTAAATGTTGGATCATGGATCAGTAAATGTTGGGCCATGGATCAGTAAATGTTGGATCATGGTGGTCAGTAAATGTTGGATCATGGGTCAGTAAATATTGGATAATGGGTCAGTAAATGTTGGGTCATGGATAGTAAATGTTGGATCATGCATCAGTAAATGTTGGATCATAGGTCAGTAAATGTTGGATCATGGGTCAGTAAATGTTGGATCATGGATCAGTAAATGTTGGATCATGGATCAGTAAATGTTGGATCATGGGTCAGTAAATGTTGGATCATGGATCAGTAAATGTTGGGTCATGGTGGTCAGTAAATGTTGGATCATGGATCAGTAAATGTTGGATCATGGGTCAGTAAATGTTGGATCATGGATGAGTAAATGTTGGATCATGCATCAGTAAATGTTGGATCATAGGTCAGTAAATATTGGATCATGGGTCAGTAAATATTGGATCATGGATCAGTAAATGTTGGATCATACATCAGTAAATAATGGATCTTGGATCAGTAAATATTGGATCATGGATCAGTAAATATTGGGTCATGGATCAGTAAATGTTGGATCATACATCAGTAAATAATGGATCTTGGGTCAGTAAATATTGGATCATGGATCAGTAAATGTTGGATCATACATCAGTAAATAATGGATCTTGGGTCAGTAAATATTGGATCATGGATCAGTAAATATTGGATCATGGATCAGTAAATATTGGATCATGGATCAGCAAATTTTGGATCATGCATCAGTAAATGTTGGATCATGGATCAGTAAATGTTGGGTCATGGGTCAGTAAATGTTGGGTCATGGATCAGTAAATGTTGGGTCATGGGTCAGTAAATGTTGGATCATGCATCAGTAAATGTTGGATCATACATCAGTAAATAATGGATCTTGGATCAGTAAATATTGGATCATGGATCAGTAAATATTGGGTCATGGATCAGTAAATGTTGGATCATACATCAGTAAATAATGGATCTTGGGTCAGTAAATATTGGATCATGGATCAGTAAATGTTGGATCATACATCAGTAAATAATGGATCTTGGTTCAGTAAATGTTGGATCATGGATCAGTAAATATTGGATCATGGATCAGTAAATATTGGATCATGGATCAGTAAATTTTGGATCATGCATCAGTAAATGTTGGATCATGGATCAGTAAATGTTGGATCATGGGTCAGTAAATGTTGGGTCATGGATCAGTAAATGTTAGGTCATGGGTCAGTAAATGTTGGATCATGCATCAGTAAATGTTGGATCATACATCAGTAAATAATGGATCTTGGATCAGTAAATATTGGATCATGGATCAGTAAATGTTGGATCATACATCAGTAAATAATGGATCTTGGATCAGTAAATATTGGATCATGGATCAGTAAATATTGGATCATGGGTCAGTAAATGTTGGATCATGGATCAGTAAATGTTGGATCATACATCAGTAAATAATGGATCTTGGGTCAGTAAATATTGGATCATGGATCAGTAAATATTGGGTCATGGATCAGTAAATGTTGGATCATACATCAGTAAATAATGGATCTTGGGTCAGTAAATATTGGATCATGGATCAGTAAATATTGGATCATGGGTCAGTAAATTTTGGATCATGCATCAGTAAATGTTGGATCATGGATCAGTAAATGTTGGATCATGGGTCAGTAAATGTTGGATCATGGGTCAGTAAATGTTGGATCAAGGTTAGTGAATGTGTAATAAGAGTCTGTTCAGGGACCAGTTCAAAAGTTTGATGTCTGATCAAAAAATCTATAAAAGTTTTGAGGATTGCCCTGGGATACCTTTGGGGCTATACCTCGCATGCTATATCTCAAATCACCTCTTGATAATTTTGGACAGCATCTTGAGCATTCCTTCCTCCGTGGTAGACTGAGACAGTGAAGTGAGGAGGCCATTGATCTGAAACACAAGACGTCTACAGTCATGAACCTAAACAACCCTGCGTGGTTCAGGAGTCACCTTCTTCACTGGTTCTCATTCCAAGTAGGCACGCTCACTTGTTGGTGGACATGATGAAATTTCTGTGATTTAAAACCTTTCTTGGCCAGGACCACTATGTCAAGCAGAGACCCAGCAGGACCAGTAGACTTTTCTATGTGCTGGTCCCTTGGACCAGTGTCAAACACTGCATCATAGCACGGAGAATAATAAACATACACCATATTATTATTACCGTATTCGATGTAATAAGCACCCCGCTCTAATAAGCACCCACGGCGATATTTGCTACTGTATTGGCTAGTGAACAATCCCAATTAGCACCCCTTCCGATTGATCAATGTACACAAGACTTATTTATTCGTGTATAATACAGACTCGTGTGTTATATGCACCCTTAATTATGGGCAATCAATTTCTGAAAAATTATATCTGTCGTGTATAATACGCACAGATTCTTCTTTTGTATGATTTCAAGCTGTCAGCATAAACCACAAAATTTACACTCCTCCAACTCTGTTTTTTTTCTCACCAAAATTATATTCTAATAAGAACCCTTATTTATTAATATTGAGAGCGCCCTGTGCGCTTATTATGTCGAATACGGTATTATTATTATCAGGACATATGTTGGTATTGTTGTCGGTAAGCCGTACTGCTATTCTGCTAGCAACTGACAACTAATGATCTAACCTAAAAACATTGACCAATCCTTCTGTCCCATGTCTCACATTAGCCTCTGACCCGTGAAGATTCCAGGGTAGAATAGGTCTTCAGCAACCCATGCTTGCCGTAAAAGGTGACTATGCTTGTCGTAAAAGGCGACTAACGGAATCGGGTGGTCAGGCTCGCTGACTTGGTTGATGCATGTCATCAATCCCAATTGTGTGGATTGATGCTCATGATATTAATCACTGGATTTTCTGGTCCAGACTCGATTATTTACAGACCGCCGTCATATAGCTGGAATATTGCTGAGTACGGCGTTAAACAACAAACCAACCAACCAACCAACATTAACCTCTGTATTCATGACTAAGGAAACCAGTTCTTTTCACATCTAGTTTATCATCATTATCATGCAGACGAGGCAATATCACGACCCCTCTTCGTAACGCACTCGGGCAATATATCTATACTGATCCCGACATGATAGGCTGATATAGAAATTATATATACAGATTATTAAACACACCTCTCTCAAGGACACCATACTCTCCTTCAATGGTGTCACATTTTTGCTTTTCTCAAAACACACCTTGACTGTCCTGGACACATCTCCCTGTACAAACACACATTAAGCATGTAGAGTTACCTGTGTACAATATACAGTAAACTACGGTTATAACGAGCTCAAACTACTAACTTTATACATATATATATATATACAGCATGTATACAACAACTGGCCGGTACTAAAAAATAAGTTTGTAATATGGTCAGTTCATTCTAAGCGTGTTGATTATAAACAAAGTTTACTGTACACAGAGTCACACATACCAGGACACACACTTAGATATACATATAATTCTACCATGACACTGAGGAACGCTAAAGCCCTTGGTTCCCAATCAATCTCATTAAAATCAGATCCTAGTTCTCACTACCGCTAAACCAAGATCTGAAGACATCCCATTTGAGGTCGCGTCAGAATGACCTTTCATCCAACCAATCAGTGCGTCGCTTACCAGATTATGAAAGTGACAGTCGGAATGTGCTTTCTAATCATGCAATCTCGAAAACTTGGTGTATTCTGAACGATAGTTACGGGTTTAACGACTGAATCCTTACATTCCAGACCATCTATGAGCCATTCCAGAATGTTCTTTTGTTCAGGGTTCAAATTTGTAATCGAGAATTTGTCAAAATATGTTTTAAAGCGTAGTCGCCAATTTGAAATTTGTGCCGTAAAGCACGAGAAAGCTGGTTTCTGATTGGTCATTCCACTGGTCGGTCAAGGTTCATGCAAGGTCGATCTGACGTGACCCGTAATTGGATGTCCTCGGATCTTTGTTTAGCGGTAGCAAGAACTAAGGTCTGATTTTAATGAGATTGGGTTCCCAATTGAAATAAGAGGTATCTTATCTACAGATAGACTACCTCAAATTTCAAAACACAACAGGTTTATCTCCGAAATATGTATAGAAAGGGCGCTCATTGGCCCGCATAATGTGCATAAGTTGAAAAATTAGCAAAATCTTTTTAATTGATACAAAATCATATGAAAGAGAACTTAACTTTGTATATCCAACAATAAAGAAATAAAGTTTGCTCTGCCACCCTTTGTACTGTAATAAAGTATAGTTTTGCCCTGAACTATCACAATTAAAGCACAAGGATGCTTGCGTACAAGTGCTTTGATGTTAGTACAGTTCCAACCCAAGTGAATGGGGGCCTGGAACGTGATATGGCGTCGTCCATAGCTGAGGAAGAGCAACATCTTTCGTTATGTTCGACTGCAGCATGTTGATACATGCACAACACTGAGCAACAGGTGTGCCTCGCTACAAGGATTGCACACGCATGTGTCCAAAGACACAAAGTCATAATTCCGTGGGCCTTGGACATCTTTGTGGCTGCTGTCCTGTTCGAATGTTTGGAAGAGCTGGTTGACATCATCTTGCCATATTTCTTCCAGGTAATAACATTCAATTATTCAACAAGCGTAAAGATTCATATTTCGCTGATCCATCATTGTTGTGGATGTGCAATCTTGCTTGACAATTCTTGACACTATTGAAAAAACGGTGTAAGCAAGGACACGTTAGTTCACATGGGAGGTAGTTTTAACAGCATTGTGACATCACGCCATTATGACATAACTCAAAACGTGTACATTACTGCAGGATAAAGAACAGTCATCGCCTTTGATCTCATAGTGAGTCATCATTGGTCCTACAACAACACTAAATGTATAGATAATGCTAAAATATGTCCCCTATCTTAATCTTTTTTAGTTTGGGGGCAAACGGTTTTCTAATATTGAAGCTGGTTATTCAGAAGATGTCAATAAATAGACGTGATCACGAGCCTTGGCAAGCTAATTACGAAGTGTTTATTTCTAATACAGGACATTTACCATCCCCAAACACACAAGCGTGATAACCTCTTTATCATATAATGTCATTCTTCAATTCTATTCACACATCCCACAAACCATCTCTCACAAACATTACCTAAACATTTTCCTGGAATGTGTGTGTAGCAGGGTGTGGAGTCATCTGTGGGATGACTTCACGCCCTGATACATACTTCCCCGTCAACAGAAGGCACGTCCCGGGCCGCATCGTAGGGTACTGAGACTTATTTTGCTCAAATTTGATATGAACGTGCTCAGCCCCACGTTGGGCGCCATTTTGTAGCCGGGCGTGGTGTGATGTGTCCAGCCACTGGGCTGCTAGTCAAAACATGAGGCAGTTCTTGAAGATGATGATGATGTTTATTCCTTTGGAGTAGATGGTGGGAGGGAAGCTGTAAAGAAGAGTCCTCCCTCCATAAAGAGTTCATGCAGAATTGTTATAACTTAATTTAAGCCAAAAAGGAAACAGATTAATTTATAAGGATACATTGGGTTGCACATGGTTAAAGCACATGGTTGAAGACCATGTGCTCAATTAATGTAACACAAAATGTGTGAGCTGGCAAATATTTAGATATAACAAATTAAATAATAATGCAATTAAATATATTTTACTTGAATGAAAAGCTGTGATACCCTTTCTATGAATTTATTTGTTTCCAAAGCAGGATGGAAAGAGATAAGAATATTGAAATGTTTCTCACCTGTAAAGAAGAGTCCTCCCTCCATAAAGAGTTCATGCAGAATGCATGAGGAGGGCAGGTGAGAAAGGAAGTTTAAAGAAGTGGACCAAAGGGTCAATCAGAAGAAAGGTAGCATCTGAATAGGTATTAAAGGAAGTCAAGATGCTTCAGTCACATGAAGTGGTGGGCATATCTAAAAATAGATAGGGGGAAGTCCAGGTGAAGCTGGAGAACTCACAGAGGCTGCAAAAGGGTATCAGGGTTGATGTTAGTTGGCTGACATTCAACTGCAGACAAGGACAACATATAATGAACACAGAATGAAGTGATAATAGATGAACATGTATATATGTATGTATATATGTATAGAATGAATACTAGGGGGTTATAAGTGGGTGGTACTTATGTGGCTATAACTCATTCAGAGTTAGCACCACCACCCGGCTACATGTGCATTAATATATATCAAGTCAGAGGGTATGTGATGTGTCAGTCGGACAATGACAGTAGCCAAAATAGTTCCAACTGAAACCTGTTTCTCATACAGTGGCATAACTACATATATGCAAAACAACAACTCCCCCCTACACAAATTGTTTTACTTGCCTTTCGTGGCAATCCATCGGTCTGTCCGATAGAGTAACTGCCCTTTAATAAAGGGAAGCAACTCTAACCCTAGTCTATGAGACGTCACAGCCAGTCAGGCGTTGTTGACAGTTGGCTTGTCCTGTCATAACGTTATGAAAAGGTTCCACGCCGCAGGTACAAGCACAGATATGAAAACTGATCCCGTTTGGCTATAGTGTTCTCGCAAAATTGTTTTGCAATTTATATCTCCAAAATTGCCCAAACTTGAAAAATGCCTTAGCTACATCACAGTTAGACACTGAGTTTCAGTATATTAGACAGTATATTGACAATGATAGCATTATCCCAATTGTTTCTAGAGATTCCTGATGGTTAATTCTGACTTGATCGCCGAATGACAAGGGCGACACCATGTTTGTTTATAAACTGTGAAAGTAGTCCCTACTTGACCTTTGATATTTGCATCTCTATCTGCATTTGACCCCAACAGATTTAAACCATTTTAAACCGTTGGCTTTATCCTGCTGAGAAACCCACCCATTATATGATAAAAGTCAATACAAACATATGGTATATTTTGGGCCACAGATTTGTTCATATCTAGATTTTCTCTTGAAGTAGAAATATAAAAGCAGCCTATTTCACTTATTTTAGCCATTCTTATGTCTCAATTAAAACATTTGCAAATGTAAGAAATAAAAAAGGCATTCATCAGTCTTTACAGACTGAGCATGTCTGCTAATTTGATACCGATATTTCAAAGTGAGCAGTAACTCTGACATTTGAGTGAGTGAGTGAGTGAGTATGGTTTTACGCCGCATTTAGCAATATTCCAGCAATATCACGGCGGGGGACACCAGAAATGGGCTTCACACATTATACCCATGTCGGGAATCGAACCCGGGTCTTCGGCGTGACGAGCGAACGCTTTAACCACTGGACTACCCGACCGCCCCCTGACATTTGACAGTTCCAGGGGTTCAAAGAGGACCCTTGTTATACCTCATCTTTTCTGTCCATCATTGAACAAGCTGAAACAAGACAAAACCTTAAACATACCTGGTCAAGATCCTCCTCCATCGCCTTCTGATTTGTACCAAAAATCTGCACACAAAAAAATATATAAAAACATGACACTATCATCCATTTTCAGCTTCATTAAGAAATTAATAAGAATACAATTTATTTAATTTCTTTATTTACTTGAATTCAATATCATAAAAAATTCAAACAAAATATTAATTTGTTTTGATCTACAACACTGTTTACATAACACATCTTCTGGTACTGAAATCCCCCCTGCGAAATATGAAGATCAGAAATGCATACCCCAAAATGCCACAATTGAACATTTGACAGCATCACTTAAAACACACTATTCTTATTTACTTGGCTTCACTATCCTAAAGGGGGGCACGGGTGGCCCAGTCGTCTAAGGCGCCACGATTCGCTGTGCAGAGTTGCGTCCCTTGGGCACGCCAGAAACCTATGATTGTGGGTTCGAATCCCAGTTCGCCTCGATTATGTTTCTAGGTTTGTCAGAACCATACCCGTGCTCGCGGGTTTCACCGAAGTGGTAAACGTCAGAGACCTGCATCACTTCGGGCTTTCCTCCCACATTAAGCTGACACGCCGTGATATAACTGGAATACTGTTAAAAGCGGCGTAAAACCCAACTCACTCACGATCCTAAAGTTTTGAAAAATACAACATGACCAAACTCTTCAGGCCCTCATCTAAAAAAGCTGCATGTTGTGGTGACAAATACATCGACACGTACCATACATGCACTGCAAGCCATGAAGACCCATACAAATGTCAGTGAGTGAGTGAGTGAGTTGGGTTTAACGCTGCTTTCAACAGTATTTCAGTTATATCTTGGTGTGTCAGCTTAATGTCGGAGGAAAGCCCGAAGTGATACAGGTCTCAGACGTTTATCTCTTCGGTGAAACCCACGAGGACAGGTATGGTGCTGACAAACCTAGAAACATAATCGGGGCAAACCGGGATTCAAACCCACAATCATATGTTGAAGCCCAAAGTACGCAACTCTGCACAGTGAATCGTTGCGCCTTAGACGACTGGGCCACCCATACAAGATATTGAAGTGTAATACTTAGGAATAGTCATTTTGTATGTTCAGTTAAAATAATTAATGTAATAAAATCTAAATTAAATTTGTGCTAAATTTGACAAACTTTTCCACTTTATGTCAAGTTGAGTCTGACTTTTAAACGATAAATCAACTGGAGAGGGAACAAACGCATCTAAAAAGAAGTACCAACTTGACTGAATAGCTTGACAAGTAGTTTGTCGTCGAGATTAAAACTGGTCTTGACAACGCCTGGCAACAGCCACTTCATCAACATGTGGACATCGCCCTTGAAGCCGGCTGGAAGTGACACAAATTGTACTGGAGTGGAGTTTTCATCATATCAAAAAGATCACAGACATACACAGCGATGACAACACGTATTATTAGGAACTTTACTGTAATTTGAACTTTTACATCACACTGACGTCACATAAAAAGAGATGCCAACATATATTATTTGGAACTTTACTGTAAGTTGAACTTTTACATCACACTGACATCACATAAAAAGCGATGCCAACATATATTATTAGGAACTTTACTGTAAGTTGAACTTTTACATCACACTGACATCATCACAGCCATATAAAGTGAGTCAGTGAGTGAGTATGGTTTAATGCCGCTTTTAGCAATATTCCAGCAATATCTCGGCGGGGGACACCAGAAATGGGCTTCACACATTGTACCCATGTTGGGAATCAAACCCTGGGTCTGCGGCGTGACAAGCGAACGCTTTAACCACTAGGCTACCCGACGACCCCTCATATAAAGCGATGACAACAATACTGTAGAAGCTGAGTTAAACCCATCTTCCGGAGGCAACATTCTCTATATTTCAGTAAACCTACACTAACCCCTGGGTCCATTCCATGTTTTTTACAATCGCAGATTACCAATATAATTACCGAAATACTAGCCCTGGATATAAAGAGGATGCGAGGCAAGGGAGTTAACTGACTGTAAAAATCCAGTTTCCACCCTTGTCGAACAAGGCTGGAATTTCGTGGTTTGATTGTAGCACCACTGTTATGAGTTATGTCCCTTCTATGTCCCTTTTACGTCCCTTCTATTGACTAATCAGATTCCATCTCTCATATCACATGCATTTGCTTCAAACAGAATGGCGGCGCCCAGTCAAGATGATCTGATCGATAATCAAGATCTGTATTGCAATAAACCAGGTCTTACCTCGCGACATGCATCATATGTGGATAAGTGTGAATTGAGTAAGGGAGTATTGTTTTACGCCACCTTCAGCAATATTTCAGCAACATCACGGTAGGGGCCACCAGAAATGGGCTTCACACATTGTACCCGGGTCTTCAACATGCATCTTCACAAGGCAAGAGAGTTAACTGACTATAAAAGTCCAGTTTCCACCCTTGCCGAACAAGGCTGGTATTATGGAGTTACATTATGGCTGGACTAACGAGTCTATGCGTAGTCCAATCAAATTTGTGCACCGAAATCGAAATCCGGTTCGTAAACTGTCGTGTAGATTTCGATTGATTGCAGGATTTACAAAGTATGTGCACCGCCAACTCGTTGTCAGCAGATATTTTCCAAATCTTTTCATGTTTTTAATCAAGGTGCTCACGTGATTTGATGCATTTCGCGATGTAAGACCCGTTTTTTCACAATATAGATCTTGATTATCGATCAGATCGTCCTGACTGGACGCCGCCATTTTGTGTGAAGCAAACGCAAGTGATACAAGAGGTGGAATCTGCCTATAATCTGTCTATAAATAAAACCGACATGTCACAATGAGTTGAGATGTGTCAACTTACTGCCACTGTTTCCATTCTTGAGGTAGTCAGACACAACAGCGGTCTTGCCAGCGCCGCTCTTTTCTTCAGATATCCTGGTACAGAGAGAACGGAACTGACAGAGAGAGTTGTCCTCCCTCTTCATATTAGCATCTGCAAGTGTGAGGGGAGTATGTCAATTAGTAGGAGGACCTGGCACGTGTTGGGCTAAACGCCGCTCTGAACAGGACTTCAGCTAAATCACAGCGTGTCAGCTTGATGTGGAAGGAAAACCAAAGAGTGTAGATGTTTATTTTGTCACGGTAGAATGTTGGGCTAGGACGATGCACCAACTGTACAATCTGATACATATCACAATACTTTGCTCCCGATCTGATACGTATCATGATACTTGCTTGTGCTCTTATCTGTGGTTCCCGGGCAATTTTTTTCACAGTCAGGACGACCAAATACCTGGCATACTGATGATGTTTTTTAGTTTGTTTGTTTGTTGTTTAACGCCGCACTCAGCAATATTCCAGCTATATGACGGCTGTCTGTAAATAATCGAGTCAGGACCAGACAACCCAGTGATTGACAACATGAGCATCAACCAAGTCAGCGAGCCTGACCACCCAATCCCGTTAGTCGCCTCTTACGACAAGCATAGTCGCCTTTTATGACAAGCATGGATTGCTGAAGATCTATTCTACCCCAGTTGGGGTCGATGACATGCATCAACCAAGTCAGCGAGCCTGACCGCCCGATCCCATTAGTCGCCTCTAACGACGAGCATAGTCACCTTTTACGACAAGCATGGGTTTCTGAAGACCTATTCTACCCCAGTTGGGGTCGATGACATGCATCAACCAAGTCAGCGAGCCTGACCACCCGATCCCATTAGTCGCCTCTTACGGCAAGCATAGTCGCCTTTTACGACAAGCATGGATTGCTGAAGATCTATTCTACCCCAGTTGGGGTCGATGACATGCATCAACCAAGTCAGCAAGCCTGACCGCCCGATCCCATTAGTCGCCTCTAACGACGAGCATAGTTGGGGTCGATGACATGCATCAACCAAGTCAGCGAGCCTGACCGCCCGATCCCGTTAGTCGCCTCTTACGTCAAGCTTAGTCGTCTAGTGTGCGACTGTGATCGATACTTGCATCGAGAAGTTTAACAGTGAGATCCACCGATGCAGCGGTCACATCCATGGTTATCTCCCAGTGATGTCTTGAACTATGCATCAAAGCTCCAGATAAGCATTATAAAATCATTGGGTATCAGTAATTCTATCTGGGTAGTCAAATTTCGGTTACCCACTAGTTTTTACACATGTGGGTATTTAAGTTAAATATTTAAAAACACTATTCATCTAGTCCCTGCAAACTGGTGTCGTGTGGGTTCGAGAGCTTTATAGGACTCAAAAATACCATGATACTTCCACAAGAAAGTGTGATGGCAAATGATCATCATGTAACTGTCATCGTGGAGTTTGGCAAGGTAGACGGAATGTCCATTTATAATTTCAAAATAAGTTGCTGATTTGCTAATCGAATACGCAGGGTTACTTCACAATATTTTCATGACGCACAAGTTATATTTTTGTAGCAAATCTGTAATGTTCATTGCGTATTTGATACGCTTGGATTTTATTTTACTGCATATTTCTGCATTTTTTATGTGTATTTTACGCAGCTTATCTGGAGCTCTGTATGCATGGTATGATATGCAACAGGACTCACCATTAATGAATCCCAGAATGGTGTCCTTTTCACCCTGTTTTAGTTCTTTAAATCCGAATAAATCCTCCGGTGCCTTGATCTTCCTCTCCTTTGCCTTCTCCTGGTCAAACTCTTTGAACATGCAGGCAGGGTGGTACCATAGAGTCACATCACCCCAGCCCTCGTCGTTATCGTCACATGGGTTAGGAATATCTTTCCCAATTCTTAATGTTTTCTTTTCAATATACTTGTTACAATTTCTACAAATTGACCTTCCAGATACTGCAAGTGTGATACAGAAGATATTTCCAGACATTATGAAGTCAGTACATAAATATTGACACTGTAACTGTATTTAGGTGAAATGAAACAGTAAAAGTTTAGGTGGGGGTTGCTAAGTGATGGTTTAATGCTGGGGAGTGTAAAATTGCAGCCTGATGCTTTTACACAGAGGGTGTATTCTATATTATACACTATATGGGTGTACTCTATACACTATATGGGTGTACTCTATACACTATATGGGTGTATTCTATACACTATATGGGTGTATTCTATACACTACGTGGGTGTATTCTATTATGGAGGTGTGAATGGTTCTGATGAGAAAATTGATCTGTTGAGAGCTTTTGATCAATCACTCATTCTTTATCTGAAACATGAAGAAAAGGAAAATTAGATATTTGCAGGAATTAAACTATTTGGGGACTTCAGCCCTATGTGTCTTATAACTCCATAATATTGACAGATTTGGTTGATTGTTAAACATGAATTTGTTAACCCATCAACGGTTTGCAAAGCATTGTGATGCAGTTTCATTGCAGTGATATTCATAATGTAGATATCACTTGATCTCACCCAAGCAATATCTGCTGTGGGTGCCAGTTTTGGATGATAAACTGTATCAAAGAACTGAGTTCAACAGAGACAAAAAATGTCTGTGATTGAGAAATATTAAATGAAATTTTGCAGACTTGATTATTTTATAGAGTTCTGTTTAATGCTGCTTTGAAACATTTTCCAGTTAAATGACAGCACATCATATGGGAGGAAAGCCCGAAGTGATGCAGGTCTCAGACATTTACCACTTTGGTGAAACCCAAGAGCATGGGAATGATGCTAACAAACCTAGAAACATAATCGAGGTGAACCGGGAATCAAACCCACAGTTATAGGTTTCTGGCGTGCCCAAGGGACGCAACTCTGAACAGCGAATTGCGGCGCCTCAGACGACTGGGTCACCGTGCCCCTGAATAAGAGGTCTGTGGGGAACGAGATGCGCGGCTAGTTTCACAGCACCAAAAAATACATCTTATCTAAAATTTCGATACCTATCAAACCAGAAATGATTCTCCTATCCCTCAACCCACCTGTCACATGCTTGTTCTGCGTACTTAATGCAGTAAATCCCCTTGAACACCTTTACAGCGTGTCACCCAGAGCTTGAGCTTGTATACAAACGCTGCGCATGCGCCAATTATATGTTTACATTCGGTAAGAAAGCGGTATACGAACATGTCTCAGGTTTCTAAGATCATTTACTTGTCGATATGCTTACTAGTAGCGTACAGATTCGGAGAAATGATACGCAGTGATGCATTTGTTATAAGTGGGTGCTATAGACAATCCGAATATGCTTCACAGGTAGATCACAGGTAGATCACAGGTAATTTGACATAACATACCTGACAGTGCACGAGATACCGCAAAAGGGGACAGATTCAATCACGCGAGGACTGTCAGTGCGTCACAGTGCAGATCACACCTTCCTTCTTGTGTATGTATCGTCGAGAATATTGCCTTGGTGAATCGCCTCAGGCAGTTGATCAAACTAATCACAGATCCGGTCATTCGTTCGTCTGTCAATATGATCACGTGGACCAATCAAAACGCTTAATTTACTTCCGCGTTTGAATACGACCACACATGCCTTAATATACCTAGGCTAAAACAGCCCCACCCTTCATTGGCTAAAACGGCCCGGTAGTGAAGACAACGAAACCGATAGAAATTGGATAGTTGGGAGGTCTATTAAGCTACTGTGACTTGAACTTAGAGGTAGTCTAACTATAGATTAGAAACCTCATATTTTAATTTGGAAACTGGTGTACCTGTGCTGACAACGATCCGAACAGCGATTAACAGCCGTTCTACAGATATGTCAAATGAAGTGGTAGATAATATTTTTTTGTATATTGTGTAAAGGATATGACTGTTAATGGGTTGATATTAAAATGTTGATAGTTTGGAAGGTATAGGTCTCATCAATGTAATTAGATGTTATTAAAACATGAGAGGTTTTTGGATCAACACTTCTAAGAATGATTGCAGTAAAATAGAGAATCTCACCGAGTGTCTTTTGATATTAAATATATCAACACGAGTTGATAAAAGTGGAAAAAAACCTCTGAGGCTTACAGTAAAATAGAGAATCTAGGGTGAGATTTTATTTATAATCTAACATCATTCTTCCAACTTTTTTAGTTTTTAGTTTGTAGATAGTAATAAGCAGTGTCTTAAGTGTAGAAAGTACTGCTAACAGCTTCAGTAACAGAGCCATTAGTGATGTCATTAGATTGTGACGTCATGTAACAATGACAATGGTCTGCAAAGCATTGTGATACAATTTCATTGCCTCGATATCTACAGTGTCAGAATTCTTGCATTTCCTCAGCGAGAGCGAGGGTATAATACATGAATTCTTACACGAATTTCGATTTTCGTGAAATCAGTATGACACACATGCGAGTGTAATAATTTCTATATTGCCCATTAATTCTTAATCTTTTTTAGCTCCCTGTAGGGTAATGCACTGATCATGACAATTTGGAACAACGTTTACACTCTTCAGCAATGACGTCGTTTCTAGTGTGACGTCATCCCGACCTTACGTCACAATAAGATTCGAATGACGCCAACAATGCCGCCTGATCACGTAAACAATACACTGGTGCGCATGAAGTGATATTTGCACGAGTATTTATACGATTTTACGAACTCGGTTATTTCTAACCCTGTCGGCGGGTACGGGGGCCCAGTGGGCTAAGGCGAAGCGATTCGCTGTGCAGAGTTGCGTCCCTTGGGCACGCCAGAAACCTATGATTGTGGGTTCGAATCCCGGTTCGCCCTGATTGTTTCTTGGTTTGTCAGCACCATACTCGTGCTCGTGGGTTTCACCGAAGTGGTAAACGTCTGAGACCTGCATCACTTCGGGTTTTCCTCCCACATTAAGCTGACACGCCGTGATATAACTGGAATACTGTCAAAAGCGGCGTTAAACTCAACTCACTCACTCACTCACTCTTTATGATTGTATAAGGTTGCTGTGGGAGGAAAGCGGTAAGTGATGCGGGTCTTGGGCGTTTGCAACTTGATGAAACCCACGAACAACCGAATGATGCTGACAAAATCTAGAAGCATAATGAAGGCAAATATGTAGTTCTCAAAAGAAGTTAAGGAACATGCGATCAACAGATTAACAACAGTATATCAAATATCAAAGAATCGGGGGTTCTTTAACTTCTTTTGAGTGGTATATATATCTAGATGTAGATAATAAAGTACAGCCTGTACAATATTGTACACCCGCATGCAGTTATTGTGCTCCAGATTTGTGTGTGATTGTGTGAGGAAATATCAATTGTAGAATAGGTCTTCAGCAACCCATGCTTGCCGTAAAAGGCGACTATGCTTGTCGTAAAAGGCGACTAACGGGATCGGGTGGTCAGGGTCGCTGACTTGGTTAATGCATGTCATCGATCCCAATAGCGTGGATCGATGTTCATGATGTAAATCACTGGATTGTCTGGTCCATACTCGATTATTTACAGACCACCGTCATATAGCTGGAATATTGCTGAGTGCGGCGTAAAACAACAAACCAAACCAAATCTGACACCCTGGTCGCTGTGGCCATAGCTGACCGGAAAGCTGTTTGTCTCGAAGCCAGTAGCAGTTCAGTATGTGGCTGATATGGTGCCTATCAAGTATGACAAGTATATATTTATTAAATAAAAGCGACAAAACCCTTTCCATATTCATAAGAAACCTCTGCCAAAAGCAGAGTCGATTGTACGATTCCGACTTTTTGATGAGCATGTGTCACTGGATTTTCTGGTTTATGGATCACTTGATTGTCTGGTTTGTTACCAGGCTGACGCATGGCAGGTGTACTGCTAAGCTCCGTCAGGCAATAAATACTGTTAGCCTTTACGCCAAGTGGAATCTGTTTCGGCAGAAAATCTAGGCTGGTTATTCTCTTGCATTTTCAATTGATATTTATGAATCACTATCAAATCGTGACGACACAGGCGTTTCCTGCCCCACCCGTCACAAACACATGCAAGGGAAAGTAACTTCGGCCTAGTGCATGAAACGACATCAGGTACGGCGTAGACCTCTGCCGAGGCGGATTTGCTCGTCCTCAACGGCGTTTGTGGGAAGGTAGATTAATTATTTATCCTTCCGGTAAAACATGTCAGATTCTCGCACTGAACCAGTTAATGTACATGCCAATATTCATCATCTGCTTCCCTACAGCGTCAAAGTCCTTGAACTTCTTCATAGGAACTTGTTTATACTTGTATACCAATGTATACTAACGGGAAAAAGTAACTGTGCTTCATATAAAGTTAAATTAAAAACAATTTCTGAAATTAAATAACGCATCTTTAGATACATATTCATGAAGTACAATTTGGATGTTTGCGTGTTTGGTGGGACGATGGTATTTCGACACGGTTTTTGTTTTCAATGTTAACAGCCAATATTGATTCTGTAGATGTCAGTTTCTCATAAAAACACTTTTGTTTCACCGTGAATAACGCTTACCCAATGCAATGCCATATATATTCTGTACCATGTTCATTATTCAGCCCCATTTCTGGTGTCCCCCGCCGTGATAGTCCTGGAATATTGCTAAAAGCGGCGTAAAACAATACTCACTCACTCACTCATTATTCCGCTTTGCTTGACATTATAGCTAAAATGGATAGAATTATCATTAAACCGCCCGCACGTTAACAGAAATGAGCGGGCCACTGTAACTTGATAATACCCTCATATTGCTTGACGACGGGCCATTATCAAGCCCGTTGTTAGGTGACGTCATAGGGTAGAGAAAATGACGTCACGTATTATAGTGACGTCATCTAGTTTGTTCTATGACGTTTCCATATTTGTAAAATGTGGTCAGTGACATTCGTGTTGATTGCAGTAAATGTTTCAAAACCGATGTTGTTTCTTTTTATTTGATAATAAATTCCATCCATTTTAGCTATATTAACGGTAACGCTCTTTTGCAGGGCATTATCATTTGCAGAAGCCCTCCTTCGTCGGGCAGTTATGGAAAACCTCGGGCTTCTATAAATGATAATGCCCTGAAAAATAGCGTTACCCTTATAATAGTATAAGGCTCTGTACCGATATCACCAATGCAGTAAAATAAAGAAGTTGTTATCTATAAATTGTGTCACCTTTGTGATCAAATTGTTTTTCATTATTACTAATGGTGCGATGTATTTTGGTATCTTCCAGTGAAAATGAATTCATAAGTCGATTAAGTACTGGGTGAGTACCTATAGAGTACCTTATTGCTTCCAACTTTTTCAGTTTGTAGATAGTAAAAAGCAGTGTCTTAATCAGGGTGAAATGTTGTATTGAAGACAGTCCCATGTCAGATTTTAACATATTTTCAAATACAAAAAGACCAATGTTGAAGCAAGGTTTTCTAAATAGCAACCACAGATTTCAACATGAAACAAAGCCATATGATCCTGATAATATATTTGCAGTTTCACAGCACTGGTATAGTGCAAATACATAATCTACTGCAAAACAATGTTACACGATATTTGAGCTTAATGATATCACATACAAGATCTAAGTAAGGGTCGGTCTCTGAATGGGTTTAATACATTGCGAAAACAATGAGTGGAGCTCCACGATCGTGAAGCGGCGTCGACCGAGAACAATGTAAGAGCTTCTGAAATGTATGGGGATTTCTGTGGGGAATTTAGGTTGCTATTTACCTTTGATAGTTTAACAGCGCCAAAATATACATCTTAATTGAAATTTCGATACATATCAACTTAGAAATGAGTTTTCTATCAATCTACGCACCTGTCATATGTTTGTCCTTAACGTAGTAATTGCCATTGAAGTCGACATTTTTACAACGTTGTCACTCCCAGCCTGAACATGTTTAGAAACACTGCGCATGCGCCAATTATCTGTTGATTCACATTTTGCAAGAGTACACACGTACGGTACATGTCGATCTGCGCTCAGAGGTACAAGTCTTTTAGATGAATTATATACAATGATGCATTTGTTAAAAGTGGGTATATAGTACAATATATTTGACAGGTACTTTGCAATTAAGGTACGCGTGAAATGTACACACCTGGCAGTCAGACTGACTGAGGTTGGGGATTTTACGTGCGCTTGCCGACTGCAAGCGTATGTCGCACACGGCAGTGCACCTGGTTAAAGCGTTCGCTCGTCACGCCGATGACCAGGGTTCGATTCCCCACATGGGTATACAATATGTGACGCACATTTCTGGTGTCCCCCGTCGTGATATTGCTGGAATATTGCTAAAAGCGACATAAAGCCATACTCACTCACTCACTCACCGAGATACTCCTAAAGATCCGGGGTAGACTAGGTCTTCACCATGTGAGGTGAGGTGAAATTGGGTTTAACGTCGCGTCCAAGATTATTGCACTTATATAGCGACGTGCATGCACGTGTATGTGTGTGTGTGTGGCTGCTTGTACTAGTCCGGACTGATGCCGATTTATAGTGCTAGCTCACTGAGATACCATGCCGCAGTTTAACATGAATACCCCACTCAGACACAGTATACTGACTCCGAGCCGACCAGTCCTTGTTTTAGCCCCTTAATGCCGAGCGCCAGACAGGGTAACAACAAGTACAATCTTTTAACGTCTTTTTGTATGACGCGGCCCGGGATCGAACCCTGGACCTTCCGCTCTCCGGGCGGACGCTCTACCACTAGACCACGGAGGCGGTCAGGTCTTCACCAACCAATGCTTGTCGTAAAAGGCGACTGTGCACTTGTCGTAAGAGGCGACTAACGGGATCGGGTGGTCAGGCTCGCTGACTTGGTTGATGCATGTCATCGTATCCAAGTTGTGTGGATCGATGCTCATGATGTCAATCACTGTATTGTCTGGTCAAGATACTATCATTTACAGACCGCCGTCATACAGCTGGAATATTGCAGAGTGCGGCGTTAAACAACAAATAAAACAAACAAAAACATTGGCGGGGAAATAGACGTTAACAAATTGCCTAACAGTTTACAGGAAGTTACTGTTCAACCGTGCATACCGTATTTCCTCTATTAGACGCCCGGGTTTTTATTTATTTCGGACAAGCCTTTGACCCGGCGTCAATTAGAGGCCCGGCGTCTATTGGAGGCCCGGCTTCTATTAACAGGGTATGAAACTCCCAAAAATTTCAGCCAGACCACAGGACTGGCTAGCTGAAATACTTGCCAGCCCTGACCAAAACCTGCCTGCCCACTATAATCATAAGTTTCTCAGGATAATTTAATTAAAAATTTAAATCGAATTCATTGAACATGAAGTAATGCAAGAAAAGAAATAGCAAACACTTTTTAGGTCAGATTTGTATTTAATATCCTAGAATACATCATGTAAATATCCTTATTCCTTAATATGGCCTAAATTTTAAGTTGTCTAAAAGCTAACGGGGTTTCTTTTTGGTTACATTTTATCATTCATCTTTACATGTGAATTAATGCTTATCATCGGGAAATATTTAGAATATTTTCACATGTGAAATATAACCCGACCGTCGGGCAGGGGGATTTGAAAATCTGGCAGCCCGAGTTGAAATCAACCCGTCTCGGACGGTCGGGCAGGCAGGTATTTCGAACGCTGCTATTAATACCCCCATTTCACTATTTCGGTCCAAAAAAGGGATAATTAATTGTATCAATTGATCGACCCGGCGTCTATTAGAGGCCCGGCCTCTATTTTTTGCACTGAACAATTGACCCGGCTTCTATTAGAGGCTCTAATAGAGGAAATACGGTATTATTTGACTGGTGTAGGCTAGATGTGAGAGACACCCGAAGTGATGCGCCACTGGTGGGGCTACGATAGAGCCCATGCAGGAATTCCATCCAAGTTCGGCAAGGGTGGAAACTGGACTTTTAAAGTCAGTTAACTCTCATGCCCCGGGAAGATGGAATAGTGTTGACAAAATCTAGAAATATATACACAAGGCGAATATGGAATCCAAACCCACTATATCGTGATTCTGGCTTCCGAAACACTTCACAGCGCCTCAAAGAATATTTCGAGACAAAGATAAGAAAGTGCATGCAAACTGTACATGTATCAGCATGTATTCTTGATTGATTGAGTGAGTAGAGTCAAAGGGATTCGAACCCACATTCATATATTTCTGGCGTGCCCAGGGGACGCAACTCTCCATCACGAATTGCGGCGCCTTGAGCGACAGGGCCACCCGTGCCCAAAATATAGTGTTTGCAATGGCCAGAGATGGGATCTGGCTAACTACGGCACTGCATTCAACAGTAACACATTAGTCTGGTGTGAACGACACCAACTTGGCAGCTACTCCTGCAGCAGCAGAGTTCGTCAACATGTTTATTTATCATGATATACAGAAAGAATAAGAAGAATTTACCACACCACAGGATTTGCTTATTTGTGCTTTTCTCTCAATACATATATTGTACAATATATATAAGTCGGATATCTAAAACGATTACCCATTTTGATTGGTCCCTTGAAACCATATGACGTCACAGTGCTCCATGAGAAACATGATAGGACGTCACCCATTGTTTATGCGGTCACAAATGAATACACTTTAATTTCAGTTACATCAGTGAGCCAGTGATGTGGGTTTAATGCCACTTTGAACAGTATTCTAGTCACATCAGCTTAATGTGGGAGGCGACCCGTGAAGATCCGGGGTGGAATAGGTCTTCAGCAACCCATGCTTGCCGTCAAAGGCGACTGTGCTTGTAAGAGGCAACTAAAGGGTTGGGGTGGTCAGGCTCGCTGACTTGGTTGATGCATGTCATCGTATCCCAATTGAGTGGATCGATCCTCATGATGTCAATCACTGGATTTTCTGGTCCAGACTCGAGTATCTGCAGAACGCTGTCATATAGCTTGAATATTGCCGAGTGCGGCGTTAAACAGCAAACAAACAAACAGAAATTATATAAAAGGTAAGCCTCAAGTGATGCAGGTCTCAGACGTTTACCACTTTGTTGAAACACAAGGGCACGGGTTTAGTGCTGACAGACTAGAAACATAATCGGGGCCGGGCGAACCCATGATCGTGTTTCCAGCGTGCCCAAGGGACGCAACTCCGCAGAGATAGCTGCAGTCCCAATCGTCACCACTCGCCCCTTTCCGTAACTTGCAACAAGACTCGTACAACTGTAGATGAATGTTACGTGCAAAAATATGATAAACCATTCAAAATGCACGTATGACTTCAAGTACTTCGGTCTAACAATCTCCCAGGGATATTTTTTTGTATTTTACATGTTTTGCATCTAAAAATATACCGTTATGTGTTCAATCGTACTGTATAATATCGTAAGTTCTGAGGTGTTATAAATAGCACCTAGAATATATGTGATATATGGGTGAGTGAGTGAGTTGGGTTTAACGCGGCGTTTAACAGTATTGCAGTTATATCACGGCGTGTCAGCTTAATGTGGGAGGAAAGCCCAAAGTGATGCAGGTCTCAGACGTTTACCACTTCGGTGAAACCCACGAGCACGGGTATGTAGCTGACAAACCTAGAAACATAATCGGGGCGAACCGGGATTCGAACCCACAATCATAGGTTTCTGGCGTGACCAATGGACGCAACTCTGCACTCACTGATATACACGTGAAGATCCGGGGTAGAATAGGTCTTCAGCAACCCATGCTTTTGCCATAAAAGACGACTGTGCTTGTTGTAAGAGGTGACTAACGGGATCAGATGGACAGGCTCGCTGACTCCGTTGATGCATGTCATCGTATCCCAAATGCATGGGTCGAAGCTCATCATATCAATCACTGGATTGTCTGGTCCAGAGTGCAGCGTTAAATAACAAACAAACTTAGATGAAAACCAGTTGCAAAATAGCCACAAGAGGGGGCACGAGTTGCTATTCGGCTTGTCCTGGAATAACCCAGTTGTTGCAGCGCCTAAGACTGGGCCACCTGTGTCCCCTCAGTTGTATCAACTGTGTCGATAAAGTATTATCTTACCGATGCAAGTGAGTTAACGGACTGTAAAAGTCCAGTTTCCTCGACTTTTAAAGTCAGTTAACTCTCTTGCCTCGGGAAGATGATAAAGTATAGGATAGAAGCTGGAATTGATGAATGTTGGAAACAATTACCATTGTCCCTAGAGTTGACAGGTATCTCAGCTGATTATCCTTGGTTGCTTATGTTCAAGGTTCCATGACTCAAACTCTAGCCCTAATTCATTATCAGGTAGTATGAGATGGTAATGTGACATTTCGGCATATGCATGAACAACTTATTTATTACAATTAGGAGCCACACTTCGGTGAAGGTTCTAACACCGTTATCAAGCAAGGACATTAACCGTCTGGCGCCACACAGGCAGCTTGGGTAGTATACTCCCCAGGGAGCTGAGAAAGAACATATGAGTGCACACATACCAATTGAGGGGTGTAATGAGCATGTCTTAACGGACTATACCCAATACAAATCACAATAAATCCCTTTATTATTATGCATAAATAATTTCAATAAAAGAGGTCAGGTGAAATTGGGTTTAACATCGCGTCCAAGATTATTGCACTTATATAGCGATGTGCATGCACGTGTGTGTGTGTGTGTCTGCTTGTACTAGTCCGGACTGATGCCGATTTATAGTGCTAGCCCACTGAGATACCATGCCGCAGTTTAACATTAATACCCCACTCAGACACAGTATACTGACTCCAAGCCGACCAGTCCTTGTTTTAGCCCCTTAATGCCGAGCGCCAGACAGGGTAACAACAAGTACCATCTTTTAACGTCTTTTGGTATGACGCGGCCGGGGATCGAACCCCTGACCTTCCGCTCTCCGGGCCGACGCTCTACCACTAGACCACGGAGGCGGTCTTCAATAAAAGAAACAAACACAGAATTACTCAACATATTTATTAATAACACTGACAAAATACAAGCATATTTAACATCAAAATATCAGTATGAAATGTAAGCACAACAACAGATTCAATAATTCTCCTGCTTGAAAACAATTAAGTAGATCATGTCATGAAGAGGTCAAATGGATTTTCATGAGTCAATGATCATGTTAGCTAGCACTGGATTACACTTGCATCTTTAAAAAACAATGCTCAACTAAGATGGACACATAATACTGTAAACTAAACAATACTCCTGAAACCCAGGAGTTGCTAATACCATGAACACATCACTACACAAGGATAAAGCTCTAGATGTCTCGTTGTTCATAGGTAAGGCAACCTACTGCGTCTCCTGTACAGGGCTATGTTGTGACATTGTTGTTTGAGTGAGTGAGTGAGTTGGGTTTAACGCAGCTTTTAACAGTATTCCAGTTATATCACGGCGTGTCAGCTTAATGTAGGAGGAAAACCTGAAGTGATGCAGGTCTCGGACGTTGACCACTTCGGTGAAACCAATGGGTATGGTGCTGACAAACCTAGAAACATAATCGTGGCGAACCAGGATTTGAACCCACAATCATAGGTTTGTGGCGTGCCAAAGGGATGCAACGCTTAGACCACTGGGCCACCAGTGCCCCCTTGTTGTTTAAGTGAGTGAGTATGGTTTTACACCGCTTTTAGCAATATTCAAGCAATATTACGGCAGGGGACACCAGAAACGGGCTTCACACATTGTACCCAGGTCTTTGGCAAGACAAGTAAATGCTTTAACCACTGGGTCACCCACCTTTGTTGTTTGAGGCTGCACACTGTAATATTCCACTACAGCAGCATGTATACTCAAAGACAAAAGTTAATGCGACATGCAGTACACAAAGAGGATCGGTCAAACAAATGTACTGCTTTGTATGGAACTATACAACAGACAGTTCAATGTCTAAGGCGATGGTAACGAAACAACAGTCCACATACGGAGCGCTTGTACCATAAACCAAATGAGTCATGTCAGAGGGTTCAGAGGCTAGTTCATATAAAAATCCACGTCACAATAACTTTAGCCTTTGAGTATAAATAATGAAATAGGACAAGACAAACCAGTGATCGATAGCATGAACAACACTATGTTGTCGGGGTATGCTGACATACAATCAACCAAGCCTGACCGCCCCGATCAAGTTTCCTTGTAGGGTAAGTGTAGGTTGCTGGGGACTACGTGTGACCTGTATTTCCAAGTTATGGTCTAATCTTTTTCGGTTTCTGGATTGAATTCAGGTTGGGTAAACAAATTAAGCAACAAAAATATTTATTGATCACTCCGAGCTATTTGGGAAATGACATTTGTTTTGTATGCTCAAAATGAGAGGATAGAAGAAGTGATGCAATAATATAAATCACATGAGAGAGAGAGAGAGAGAGAGAGGAGGGGGGGGGGGGGCAGGGAGAGGGAGAGGGGGCAGGGAGAGAGAGAGAGGGTCAAGAGAGAGAGGGAGGGAGGGAGAGAGAGAGAGAGGGTCAAGAGAGAGAGGGAGGGAGGGTGAGAGAGGAGGGGGAAGAGAGAGAGGGGGGCAGGGAGAGGGAGAGGGGGCAGGGAGAGAGAGAGCGGGGGCAGGGAGAGAGAGAGGGGGGCAGGGAGAGGGAGAGGGGGCAGGGAGAGAGAGAGAGAGGAGGGGGAAGAGAGAGAGAGAGAGGGTCAAGAGAGAGAGGGAGGGAGAGAGAGAGAGAGGGTCAAGAGAGAGAGGGTCAAAAGAGAGAGGGAGGGAGGGAGAGAGAGAGAGAGGGTCAAGAGAGAGAGGGAGGGAGGGTGAGAGAGAGGAGGGGGGAGAGAGAAAGAGGGGGGGGAGGATGCTGCGAAGAATGATCTTCACACCGTGTTCTCTTACCAATGACTAAATGCATGGCAATCAATCCCTTTGCCCTTTTCTGAGGTTGTAAACAAAACTCTCAGAGTGTTCATTGAAACTTGTCAAGAGTGAGTATTACACGATAGGTCACGTTGGTATCATATTGTATTCTATGCAGGAAGTTACAATCCTAAATGAAAAATGTATAAAGGAACCTAAGGATTGAAACAGTATTCATGATAAGGGCAGCTATAGCCAGCATAGTGTCCCCGAATAGGTATTCTTAAATCATTATATAAAATGAGGCAACTACAATACATGAAGTGCCAAGTCCATAGATATAAATATTGAAGAAAGTAAAGCATGGGTTCACTGCTAAAATTCTGAATATCCATGCTGAGGTAACTACAGCCAGCATAGTGTCCCTGAATAGGTATTCTTAAGCATTATTCAAAATGAGGCAACCACATAGTACAATACATTGAGTAAGTCCAGAGTCATAAGTACTGAAGAAATTAAGGCATGGATTCAATTACAATAGTCTAAAAATATCCATGATGAGGGCAACTACAGCCAGCATAGTGTCCCTGAACAGGTATTCTAAAATACCTAAAATGTCGGCACTACAGGCTCTGACCTGCCCCCAGAAGAAAGCATGAAAATGGAAAACATTCTTCACAAATCTCAATACCAAGAACAGAATTAAGGCACAAAATAAGGCAGGCTGGAGGTCTACTGGCAATGTACCAACAAAATACAACCAACCATTGCTTCCGTAAACAAACGTAGTTAGGAGTGAGAGTGGCCCCATCTGTCAACCTCACAGAAGGGAGCTTGGTTTTGCTCTGTCTTGAAATTTTAGAACATCTCGGCATGGTGAGACCAACAATAGGCTTTACACACTGTTACCATTTGGGAATCGAACCCCAGTCATGATAGGCTAATGCATTAACCACTAGGCCACCAACATTGGAATCAACAATCATGACATAATTCAACTATACACGTATACACATTGAAAAGTGAACAAGATCTCTAAAAACATTAATACTGTACATCAAGGCAACTATGTTTCTCGTAAGACGCGACTAACAGGATCAGGTGGTCAGGCTGACTTAGTTGATCCCAACTGCATGGATTGATGCTCATGATGTCAATCACTGGATTGTCTGATCCAGACTCGATTATTTACAGCCCGCCATCATATAGCTGGAATATTGCTGAGTGCGGCGTTAAACAACAAATAAACAAACAAACAAACAAACAATATTCCTGTGGATTGCTGCAGCCCTATTCTCAAGAAGAATGTCAGTTATTTCAATAACTCACAAATACTGATAGAAATACAAGATCAGTGAATATTGGGTAAAGCCAATACTTAAAGCAACATAAATATTTAAAGAGAAAATGGAATTCACTGGAAATGACACTCAGATGGATGAGCCAAACAAATATATGGAGCTGTAGTTTGACAGGTGTCATTGCATCCTGACACAAGCTTATTCCACCGTGTACACACAAAACATAACAGTAAAGTTTAATACATACCGTATTCGACGTAATAAGCGCCCACGGCAACATTTGCTAATATATTGGCTAGTGAACAATCCAAATTAGCACCCTTCCAATTGATCAATGTACGCAAGACTTATTTATTTGCGTATAATACGCACTCGTGTGTTATATGCACCCTTAATAATGGGCAATTAAATTCTGGAAAAATATATCTGTCGTATATAAACATTTCAGGCTGTCAGCATAAACCATAAAATTTATCTTTTAACTCTTTTTTTTCTCACCAAAATAATATTCTAATAAGAGCCCCCTATTTCTACTTTTGAGAGCTCCCTGGGCACTTATTACGTCGAACACGGTACCAGTAAATATAAATGGTGCAACTTAACACGTAAGTACAGGTCTCCAAGACAAACAAAATTTATAAAATGGTATAAAAATAGATTTCTGACTATCAAAGGAGCCATGTCAAAAGATCATTTCAGAAAATATACCAGAGTACAATTGTATTACATACTGAACTAAAAATAAGTTAGGCATCATGAATATTTTGGGATATTTTTTGTAGTGAAGACTGAGTTTCTCAAAATGTGTATGGCATATAAAAATATTTCAGGATTCTTAACTTTTTTGTTCAGAATATTTTGTACCTGAAGAAAAAAAAGAAAGACAGATAAAATGGCTACAAGACTTTGCTTTTTCAACACAGGAGGAATTTGTTTCGACATGGTCCAGTGTTACTGGTAGGATAGCTACATTGTTGTGACCTTTAGCAGTAAAATTAGAAAACAGGTTTCATACATCGAGACATCGGTAGTTAATCGGTAGTGAATACTGTGTATTTGGGAAAAAACTGACACACAAACAGTTTACAATGAATCGAGGTGGGCGTGTCCAGTACATACACAGGTCCCTGGGGTACCGAGGTGGGCGTGTCCAGTACATACACTGGTCCCTGGGGTACCGAGGTGGGCGTGTCAGGTACATACATGGGTCCCTGGGGTACCGAGGTGGGAGTGTCGGGTACATACACTAGTCCCTGGGGTACCGAGGTGGGTGTGTCCAGTACATACATGGGTCCCTGGGGTACCAAGGTGGGCGTGTCCAGTACATACATGGGTCCCTGGGGTACCAAGGTGGGTGTGTCCAGTACATACATGGGTCCCTGGGGTACCGAGGTGGGCGTGTCCAGTACATACACTGTATCCCTGGGGTACCGAGGTGGGAGTGTCGGGTACATACACTGTATCCCTGGGGTACCGAGGTGGGAGTGTCGGGTACATACACTGTATCCCTGGGGTACCGAGGTGGGCGTGTCCAGTACATACACTGTATCCCTGGGGTACCAAGGTGGGCGTGTCCAGTACATACACTGGTCCCTGGGGTACAGAGGTGGGAGAGTCGGGTACATACATGGGTCTCTGGGGTACTGAGGTTGGAGTGTTGGGTACATACACTGGTCCCTGGAGTACCGAGGTGGGTGTGTCGGGTACATACATGGGTCCCTGGGGTACGGAGGTCACTGGTGGGAGTGTCGGGTACATACATGGGTCCCTGGGGTACGGAGGTCACTGGTGGGAGTGTCGGGTACATACATGGGTCCCTGGGGTACAGAGGTGGGCGTGTATGTACTGGACACGCCCACCTCGGTACCCTGTGGGTGTGTGAGGTACATACACTGGTGGGTTCAATCTGATACCATACTGTCTCAGTTCTACATATTATGTCCCGGGGGGTACCGAGGTCGGTGTGTCCAACAAATGGTCAAATCTTTATTTCGCACCATCAGCAGTTCAAAGTCAAATAATTGAAGCAATACAAGTCAATACTGAAGTGGAGGTAAAGTAAAATACCAAAATAAAATCTATCGAAAAAAACATCAAAATCGGGGCACATCTTTGGTGAGCAGCAGCACGACCCCATGATGAACACTTAAAAAAGTAAGGCCTCGTATTATGGAAGGGTGATAAGACCGTGAAAGGCGAAACATCATTATCTGAATGTGATTAATATACAGTAAACTACGTTCATAACGAACACGCTTATAACAAACTTAATCTTTAGTCCCCGCCATTTGTTGTACATATGCTGTATATATGCTCATAACGTTATCATGAACTAAAATTAGTGGTCCATTTGAGTTTGTTATAACCATAGTTTACTGTACTACTCAAAAGAAGTTAAAGGACACCCGATTTTTTCCACGACAGATAAACTTTCCCTTTACAATCCAAACAGAGAGCCATGGGGTGTAGGGGGCACTTGCTGGAGCAGAGTGAGTGAGTGAGTATAGTTTAACGCCACTTTTAGCAATATTCTAGCAGTATCACGGCAGGGGACACCAGAAATGGGCTTCACACATTGTACCCATGTCAGGAATCGAACCCGGGTCTTCGGCGTGACGAGCGAACGCTTTAACCACTAGGCTACCCTACCGCCCCTGCTGGAACAGAGGGCTTATTACCGTACAGTACATTAAATATGGCACTTAACCATTAATAACCATTGTTCAGAATCCATTCAAGATAAGAATACTTCGATACACACGTGCAATGATTTGTCATGGAAAATGTTGCCCTTTGAAATGAAAATGAATTTTTGAATGAAATTTTCAAATATTGCAAATGATGAAATTCTGGGTTATAATTGTGATGTGTGAAAAAAACAAAACAGAAATATATCCACAAATAAATGTTCAGAATGAAGCTAGAAACACTCTGCATGAGCAGGCGACTTTTCAACAATACACTTACAATATTCGACGTAATAAGCGCCCTGCTCTAATAAGCGCCCACGGCGACATTAGCTAATATATTGGCTGGTGAACTATCCCAATTAGCATCCCTTCCGATTGATCAATGTACACAAGACTTATTTATTCGTGTATAATACGCACTCGTGTGATTATATGCACCCTTAATTATGGGCAATTAAATTCTGGAAAAATATATCTGTCGTACATAAACACTTCAGACTGTCAGCATAAACCATGAAATTTATCTTTCAACTCTTTCAATTTTTCCACCAAAATAATATTCTAATAAGAGCCCCCTATTTCTAATTTTGAGAGCGCCCTGGGCGCTTATTACGTCGAATACGGTAGTCCACTTTCAGATGCAAATGACATTCTGGGTGACACTTTGAAGAAAAATACTAAAAGTTAGCTGACTGTTAAGGTCGATCCTGTTAGTCGCCTTTTACGGCAAGCATGGGTTGCTGAAGACCTATTCTACCCGGGATCTTCACGGGTCTCATATGTATTCACAGGTGATGGAGGAACATAGTGTACATGTGACTTCTTGACGATGATGGAAATGTCAGTATCATATACACCGGACTACCAGGAGTGCTTAATTTCACAAAGGATCACTGCATCATGAAAGCATCCGTATCTACAGTAGGTTTACAAATTCGTCACTTAAAACACTGTATCAAGGGAAGTCTATTTTTAAAAACAATCACCTATCCTGGTGTTCTCCTAAAATAAAATAAAATATTTGACATTAAAGGTTTGGGTATTTTTTAGAAAAAAATGTTTTGGTTTTTCTTTATTTATTGAAATTAGAATGCCTAACCATTGCCGTTATCCAGGGAATTATATTTGGGCTGGGACAGGTAACTCAGATACTCGGGTAGGGTGGGTACGGAGAAGGACCCAGAAACCGTGGTTAGTCACGTGATATATTATTTAATGACAAAAATTCCCTTATTCCAGGGTTACACAACAAATCACTAATATTTGCGTTTCTTTCTGACTATGCACATATTCCTTGCACATGTTTGAATAAAGATACAACTTCCATCACCTTCAGTCAGTTACTTGACTCTTCTTTCAATTATGATGATGCGGGCGGTGCTTAAGAACCAAGACCATTTTCTTTAGCCTTACAGATCAAAATAACCTCTGTACTTTGAGGGCTCAGACCGGTACACAAGATCTCGACCATGGGGCAGGTGTCAATGGACTCAAGCCCTCCATCATGGACTGCACAAGGGAGATAACTCACATCTTCACTTCTCCACATCATGTGCAGTCATGGAAAAGAATCGCAAAATCATTTCAACAGAGATGATGCTTATGAAACAGAAAAAATGTTGACTGTGTGCGTTATTCTTTTGAAATCGGGAACTCCAGTCAGGGTTGAGTTTTGAGATGCAGCTACCCGGTACCCGTCACAGCACAATTACTTCATGCAACTGGATCTGTCCGGTACAACACTGACACTGCAAATATTGACTGACCAACACAAACATATCAAGACAGTCAGTATAAACCACATAAATGACAATGAAATTATGACAAAATATGAAAACAATATGCTTCAACTATGATAACAATAAATCAATGACACGTCAATCTGAGACTTACCGATGTCAAGCTAAGACACGATGGCATCAATCTCAGACACAATGATATCAATCAAAGACACAATGATATCAATCTCAGACACAATGATATCAATCAAAGACACAATGATATCAATCTCAGACAATGATATCAATCAAAGACACAATGATATCAATTTCAGACACAATGATATCAATCAAAAACACAATGATATCAAATTAAGACACAATGAAATCGATCTAAGACACAATGAAATCGATCTAAGACAATGATATCGATCAAAGACACAATGATATCAAATTAAGACACAATGAAATCGATCTAAGACACAATGATATCCTTCTAAGACACAATGAAGTTGATCTAAGACACAATGAAATTGATCTAAGACACAACGATATCCATCTAAGACACAATGGTATTCAGTCTGAATGATGTAGCAGTATTATGCGACAAATAAGCACCTTTACGCACACATTAATCATTTCTTCACAGTGAAACTTCTAACCAACATTTTTCAAGTAGGTTAACAAAATATTTGGATTTCACAAAACAAGACATCTACTAAAATGTTTACCAAATAACTAACAATAAAAAGACTTTCATTCTAATTAATGCTGTTATTCCTCTATTCCTTAGTTCAATAACATTCAGTAGTATCTTCCACAGAACTGGTTTGGAAATGTATCCTCTAATGACAGCTTTCCTGTAACCATCGTAACGCACGGGCAAATATACACACATCTAAATAATAAAAAAAAGTTGGAAAATTCACATCATCACATTCAACAATAGACCTCCACAAAAAATATCTCTCAGTTACCTCCCCTTTAGCTCTGGAGGTTCTACTCTGAGCATATTTGACTGTGGTTGTGCAGAAAACAGTCTCAGTAGCAGGTATCTAAGAGAAGATAACTCCAGTCTCCTCTTCTCACTGGCCAATAGAGTACTGTTATCATAACTCAGGCATTCTGCCCAAAGTTCCAAAGGGGAGTCACTCAAGAAATACAACAGCACACCAAATCAAATCGTTGGGAACACTTCACCTGAATCAAATTATCACAATCTAAGCACAATGAATTTTAATGATATATAACAAACAATGCACTTGAGTACATCATGTGCACATTAGATCACCCTCAAACTTAGGTCATCAAACTTTTGATACTCAATATCAATGTGATTACAGTGTTCGAAATCAAGTCCAGGGAGCCTTGTCATACAAAACACTAACATTCAAACGTAAAAGATTTTGGGGGTGTCCTGAATTCAAATAAATCAGGGATGGAAATTAACAAAGAACATCTCCTATCCCGAAGTGATCACATTCAGCAATTGCCCCCAAAATGTCTGAAATTCTTAGGATTCGTAGTCCTGATAATGGCTTCGACATTTACCATGCCTCCAACACGGGTACCGCTAACTTCCATCTCCGCAACACACATGTACCAATGAAGAAGACCTCCAACACGGGTACCGCTAACTTCCATCTCCGCAACACACATGTACCAAGGAAGAAGAGCTCCAACACAGGTACCGCTAACTTCCATCTCCGCAACACACATGTACTAAGGAAGAAGATCTCCAACACGGGTACCGCTAACTTCCATCTCCGCAACACACATGTACCAAGGAAGAAGATCTCCAACACGGGTACCGCTAACTTCCATCTCTCCGCAAGACAAATGTACCAAGGAAGAAGACCTCCAACACGGGTACCGCTAACTTCCATCTCCGCAACACACATGTACCAAGGAAGAAGAGCTCCAACACGGGTACCGCTAACTTCCATCTCTCCGCAAGACACATGTACCAAGGAAGAAGACCTCCAACACGGGTACCGCTAACTTCCATCTCCGCAAGACACATGTACCAAGGAAGAAGAGCTCCAACACGGGTACCGCTAACTTCCATCTCCGCAAGACACATGTACCAAGGAAGAAGAGCTCCAACACGGGTACCGCTAACTTCCATCTCCGCAACACACATGTACCAAGGAAGAAGACCTCCAACACGGGTACCGCTAACTTCCATCTCCGCAACACACATGTACCAAGGAAGAAGAGCTCCAACACGTGTACCGCTAACTTCCATCTCCACAACACACATGTACCAAGGAAGAAGAGCTCCAACACGGGTACCGCTAACTTCCATCTCCGCAACACACATGTACCAAGGAAGAAGACCTCAAGGGCCGACGGTCCCCTTAATTCCCAACACTGAATAATGATGTGAGTTGTATCTACCTTAAGACCAATGATTGCTATACCTTGAAAGTCTATTGCACGATTAAGTACATGTAAAAACAGTACAAATAAAGCACTTTCTGTTACCACTGGTTACCACATTCTATTGTGACTCATACATGACAATAAAGAGTAAAGTGTTCCAGTGTATCCAAGCACCATTGACCATTTCTCGGGCTACATCTCGTTAAAAGTTACAGATTTTCAACACGCTGGAGTATTGGAGTATTTAGCATCAACTGGTCCAGTTCGTCTGAATGTACGCTCATATGACAATAGTCATGAGACATTCCTGTGACGTCTGGTATTATGTGATCAGCCACTGAGAAATAGACTCCAGAGTAGTGCACTAGGCATCATATCCAAACTAAGGCATCACAGTTAAAGAACGGATACAGATGCTTAAAGAGCATCTTGTGCAGACCCAGTAAGTTGGACTAAGTCTTTAAGGCCATGTGTAAGTCTAAACTGCTGGGTAAAAGAAAGTACCAGTATACAGCCATGTTTGATAGTGGCTAAATATGAGTGAGCGAGTGAGTGAGTGAGTGAGAAAGTGAGTGAGTGAGTGAGTGAGTGAGTGAGTGAGTGAGTGAGTGAGTGAGTGAGTGAGTGAGTTGGGTTTAACGCCGCTTTTAACAGTATTCCAGTTATATCACGACGTGTCAGCTTAATGTGGGAGGAAAGCCCAAAGTGATGCAGGTCTCAGACGTTTACCACTTCAGTGAAACCCACGAGCACGGGTATGGTCCTGACAAACCTAGACACATAATCAGGGAGAACCGGGATTCGAACCAACAATCATAGGTTTCTGGCGTGCCCAAGGGACGCAACTCTGCACAGCGAATCGTGGTGCCTTAGACGACTGGGCCACCCATGCCCCCCTTGACATCATTGACGAGTGAGTACGGTTTTACGATGCCGTCACCCATATTGCTGGTAGAGAAAAGGTCATCATCAACCCTTGCTTGCCGTAAAAGGCGACTATGCTTGTCATAAGAGGCGACCAACGGGATTGGGTGGTCAGGCTCGCTGACTTGGTGGGCGCATGTCATCGTGTCCCAATTGCGTAGATCGATGCTCATGATGTCAATCACCGGATTGTCTGGTCTAGGCTTGATTATTTAGACAGCCGTCATATAGCTGGCATATTGGTGACTGCGGCGTTAAACAACTACAGAGCTCCAGATAAGCTGCGTATCTGCAGAAAATACGCATCAGAAATGCAGAAATACGCAGTAAAATAAAATCCAAGCGTATCAAATAGGCAATGATCATTTCAGATATGCTACAAAAATAAAACTTGTGCGTATCATCAAAATATTGTGAAGTAACCCTGCATATTCGTTTAGCAAATCAGCAACTTATTTTGAAATTATAAACGGGCATTCCGTCAACCTTGCCAAACTCCATGATGACAGTTACACCACGATCATTTGCCATCACACTTTCTTGTGGAAGTATCATGGTATTTTTGAGTCCTATAAAGCTCTCGAACCCACACGACACCTGTTTGCAGGGACTAAATGAATAGTGTTTTTAAATATTTAACTTAAATACCCACATGTGTAAAAACTAGTGGGTAACAGAAATTTGAATACCCAGATAGAATTACTGATACCCAATGATCTTAAAATGCATGGGTAAAATACCCACAACACCAAAAGCTTATCTGGAGCTCTGCAACTAACAAGCAAGCAAACACCGACAACATATAGCAGTACCACCCAAAATGTTAGAAATTCTACCATGTCTACAAGATTATGTAGATACCTTAAACATTAGCTAAACGGGAACGGGCTAGTGCTAATTTCCGTTAGGGCTGCAACGACACAGGAAGGTCATGATACGATACGCATCTCGATATTCTGATCACGATACGATACGCATCTCGATATTCTGATCACGATACGATACGTACCTCGATACGCAGTGATATAAAAACAAGACTTAAAGCATGTCAAGATTGAACCTTTCATGATTTTGGAACAGTCAGCATTATTTTATAATAACAAGACTACTGAAGATGTTAAGCTTCAAAGTGGAACTTTCTCTAACTTTCCTTCAAAACAATTCAAAGTTCAAACACCAGAAAATAATTATTGTATTTCACCAGTGATACAACTTTAAAGAATTTGTATGCAATGGTCCAAGAAATTGTAACTGAAATTATTGTTTTATCAGGAATAATATATTCCAATATCTTGTTATTTTAGTTGCAGCTTTTACAAAATATATTTAATATAATTATAACCCTAAGCTAGGCAGCTGATTGCTATTGCCAGTTATTATTTTTCACATGGAACCAGTTTGACAAGTCACCATCAAGGTTCCCGCGCACGTGATCGCGAGAACTACGTGTTGACATAGAATCGTCAAACTATAACAAATATGAATTTTAACGAGTCAAAGTATGGCATTTATGATATATGTATCCATTCTCTGTCAACTAAAGTTCGTTTCAAGGAGTCAATAGTGGTAATCCGACCATGGTTGCTGTTAATAACGGTGAGCAGTGCCATCTTCCTAATTGAAACAATATTAAAAGGTATTTTTTAATAAAATTAATGAAATAAGTTACAAACATAAGTCCAGATATACAAAGAACACTTTTTATAGCCAGACTGTGTAATTTCATGATTAATTTGCGTACTTCAGTATGGATTTGTTGACATGGTATACCCAACACAATGAGCACAACTTATTGACAGCCAAAGAAAGAAAAATAAACCATAATTACTATGCACATGTAAATGTTAATGCCCTGATATCATAGAAATAAAATACAAAATGAATTTCATGTAAATTTTTAAGTAACGTAGATCTATGTGATTTTTCGTGAGAGGGAGACGTGGTTATGTGACATTGGCAGGCCTTTACAGCAGCAATGGAATAAAGACAAAGAACTTGGTCAATGAGTGGATCATATTGAATAAACATAATAAAGACAGGTGTTTTTGTTGGAAATACTTTGGTTTGTTTACACTGTTCGGGCATGGTCAGTGTGTGAAGGTACGCACTTATAATACATACAAGAATACAGGAAGCACGCTGCCTGCCTCCTCGTCACACAAACACTTGGCATGTGCAGCAGAGGGCGGCAAAGACAGGTGACAATGTCTTGGAAGGCTGTAAATGGCCAAGGCATGTGTGATAGTTTCAAGCGTGCCTCATCCCTATTTGACACAATGGCAGCTCCATGCGAGAAATATAAACTGTCAAGTGAAATATATACATGAACTTACGACTGTCCCTGACCAGCGATGGAGATGCCACGAGACAGAATGTTGGAGTAGTGATGCCAGCCACAAGTAACATGCCACCATGGCCAGCTGATTGAGATAAACAAGGACCCTTGTGATCTCTCCTGTGATTGGTGCTTGCTGCTTCCGGTTAAGGAAAGGTGGGTGATTGGCTAGACTTGCTCCAAGTCTCTACTGAATGAGAAAGGCGGGGATTGACACCAAGCACAAGTTACATTTGTTGTTAGGGACATGGCGCGATTTTCCATAAATGACTTTAGATCAAGTAAAAGAGATAGCTAACCCATGCCCTTCTACATAACTAACCCTAATGATCGTAAAGGGGTGCTTGATCGTAAAGGGGTACCTAACCCTAATGATCGTAAAGGGGTACCTAACCCTAATGATCGTAATGTGGTGCTTGATCGTAAAGGGGTACCTAACCCTAATGATCGAAAAGGGGTGCTTGATCGGAAAGGGCTAAATAGAAAGTTGTGGTTAGCCTATGTTTGGATTGGAACACAGACCTGTGAAGTGAGAGCCACAATCGACAGCCTGAGTCAATTAGTGCCAAATCAGCTGGTCCCAGTAAAGTGCATTGACGAGTTACTCCTTCACCATTGCTGTAATATACACAAAAAAGGAACTGTCGCGTAAATCTATTTTGGGATTATCTAGACTTGCTTGGAGGCACTTCAGCCTCAAGTCTGCAGCAAATGATTGTACAAATTCCCAATTTGAATCTAAAATTTCCCAATTCCTCAGAAAGTACGAAAATCTTACATTACAAAATTCAAATTTTGAACTATATCCTAATGTTAACCCAATTTGCCTGTCAATTCTAGATACATCCTTGCTATTATAGGAGCGGTGAGCTTGATACCACAAATACAGCACACCACATGACAAATATTATCGAGAACAATGAGACCAAGGTATCACCTACCTTTCACAATCTTCCATTAAGCAGAAAATATCAGGAGCTGTGGTAAGTTGTGTCAGGAGATTATGTTGGTGGTCACGGAGGCATTTGGAGAGGGTCTGCAACAATGTCCAACACAATGAGCACAAGTGATTCACAGACCACTCTCAATGCTCTGATACTTTGGAAACCAACAAAACCATGAATTTCTTTGAAATTTAGATATGAAGGTTTTAATAAAGATGTCACTTTTCCTGGTTCATGATACTGGGATAATTACAGAACTGTTACCATGGTTTCAATCAAGTGGTAACACAAGGAGACTAATGTCAACAATATTATTGACTTTTACCTTAGGTAATGGTGCATATTGAAGAAAAGCAGATGTTAAAGGTAATAGTCAATGATACAATGAACTTGGCAGGATTGGGTGGGGGAGAGGGAGAGGGGGGGGGGGGGGGGGGGGGGGGGGGGGAGGAGGGGGAGAGGGAGCCAGGAGGGGGACATCGGTTCGGCAGGCCTGTACCACAGCAATTGAATAAAGACAAAGAACCTGATCAATCAAAGGAGCATAATGAATGCATACTCATCATAAAGGGATGTGGGTTTTTTTTAAGGAAATACGGTAGTTGAATACTTAGGTTTGTTTACACTGAGGGACGTGATGAAGTTGATTAATGATAATAAATTGCACTTCTTCTGTCGGATGAAATACGGTAGCTGTATACTCTGTTATAGGGCTTGGTCAGTGTGTGAAGGTACGCATTTATCATCCATACACGAATACAGAATGCACCCTGCCTGCTTCTTTGCCACGAAAACACTTGCAATGTGCACCAGAGAGCGGCAAAAACAGGTGACATTTTCTGTGATGAAAGAAAAACTTGCAAATAGCCAAGGGAGGACAAGGTTTGGAACATGCTTCGTCCCTGGTTGACAGAATGGCCGCTCTGTGCGGGAAATAAAAGATGTGGAGTGAAATATATGAATTAATTTACCTTCAGATGCATGTGCATAATCGTCATCTCCGTCGATGGAGATGCGACAAGACCCAGAGAGCAAGCACCTTGGGTGTGTTGATGACAGCCAGCCACAATCAGACAAGTCCGCCGCCATGGTCAGCGATTGCGGAAATGACGGCCTTGGCATTAGTGATCTCGCTTGTGATTGGTGCTTTGCCGCTTCCTTCCGGGTGGCTTGGTGCCGGCTGTCTAAACTGCGTTTTTTGGCGGTCTGTGCAGTGGCCAGATGCTCTCGGTGTAGCCGGTGGCCTTTGAGTGGCTTGGTACCGTCTGGCTAAACTGCGTTTCTTGGCGGTCGGTGCAGTGGCCAGATGCTCTCCGTGTAGCCGGTGTAGTCACGTGGTGGATTTGCATGAAAAGTGGAAAGAAGTAGAAAAAAGTGGAACTACGTGTACGATGAATAAAAACTATTCCCAATTTTAGAAAAAATAAGTATAACTATGCAATAATTTGTTTTAGAGACAACAGAAGATGTGAATGTAAAGGCAGCGTTAGAAATTAGCACTAGTCCTGTAGTCCTTGCCAAACTGCCCAATGGTAAAGGTATGCAAAGTACTAGTAGAAATTGGCCCATTTTAAGGGTTTTGCTATATGTTATCATTATAAGGACTAGTGGACTAAAACTGTTATTTTCTAACCCCGTGAAGGTAAAGTAATGAGGAGTATAAAAGGTGCAGACGAGGTGTAAGATGTATAAATGGTGACAATTGGAGAAGAGAGTTAAAACTGCATTGCAAGCAAGAAAGAAAGAAAGAAAGAAAGACAAGAAACCATTTATGCCACATAGTGAAGGAAGTAAAATGAACACTTTATAATTGTATTTTTTGCTTTGAATTTGTAGTGAACTTTTGTGTAAAAAATGTGATGAAATGAAAGACAAGAGAAGTTAATTTACAATATTGTGTTTGAAAGCGAAGCCGTGTGTAAAATGAACACTTTAAAATTCTATCGAATTTTTTTATTTTTTTAAATTGTAGTGAAATTTTCTGAAAAAAACAACATTGTTTGAAATCGAAGCCGTAAACATGGAAGAAAGCGGGGCAGAAGCGGGTTAAAAGCGGAGACTGGGTAATCGAGGCAAAAGAACGGAAAGGGAGAAAAGCGAAGAGGACGAAGCCGGAATTGTGGGTGAAAGCCGAGCAAAAGCGTGTTAAAAGCGAGGAAGAAGCGGAGTAAAAGCGGGGCGTGGATAATCGAGGCTAAAGAACGGAAAGGGAGAAAAGCGATTAGTCGGTCGATGAAAAGGAAGCGATCGGATTGGCTCGGGTCGAAGGGTGAGAGTTGAGCGTGGGGTTCATGTAGCTTGTAAGTAGTTCTTTTAAAAAAGAGTTCCTTCCAGAAAGGGCGTTTGCACCCACTCAGGGTGCCCCTGGGCCAAAGCGAACGGTGCCAAGAGACTGCCGACCAAACCTGGAGACACAAGCACTTTCGAAAGGACCCACAAGTACCACGAAGTGGATTTACAGACGGGTGTGAATTGTCTGGAAAACACCCTTTCTATTTATAAACGTTGGGATATAGCGCGAGATTAACAAGACGACTGGTGGCCCCATTAGCGCTGTGAAATAATACCTTCTGGCTTATGGGCGTACAGGATAGTTTTTCTGGCCCTGGGATGTTTTATTTGTAGGTTCTAAGCTCGCGGCATTCCCCGTTAACCACAAGTGCCGGTTTTCTTCCTGGGGCCCAAAATTGAATACCAAACGTGTGTTGCACGTTGAATGATAGTTCAAGTTTTGCAAATACGCCCAAAATGCTGAAGCCACAAAGACATATACTATTGGTAAATTCTGAAACAGAAAGATCAACACTATTCGTTGAAAAAGAATAATATTTGTGGACCATTATATGTTATATTTATATAGATCTTACTATTTCCCAGCGCACTTTTTGAAATATAAATCAATAATTGTTACTACAAATGGCCAAAATGACAAACGTTTTACTTGATATACTGCAAACCATGGGTAATCATATGGTTCCATGTGCTGGGCTTTAGTATAGTAAGAAGAAGCGATGGTTTGTTGAGTGTCAAAGCAGCACTCTGAATTGTATCAATGTTAAAGTGAAACGCATTGCTGTGTGGTCTTTCTTCGTGATTCACTTGTATTGATGGAAGAGAGGACTAAAACTCATTTAGTATGGGGGTGTGACACTGAATGGCCGATTTGTTCTGGATAATGTTGCACAATGTTGGACATTATATACATGGTATCATAGCCTCTCCAGTTTCATTGCTTTTCTGATCATTCAGCAGAATATGTATTAATATGCTTAATGTATACATATCTTGTTCCAAAACTGGAAGGGACATGTTGTTTCTGTTAAAGTACCTTGTGTTTCCATACAAACACAAATATCAATTATGATGTTATGATGAGCATATGACTTTAATGGTCACGACACAAGCATAATGTATGACACAAGCCTAACGATGCAGGTACTTTTCCTCCCCTCCCCTCCCCTCCCCTCAGACGCACCCCCCCCCCCCCCCCCCCCCCCCCCCCCCCCCCCCCTCAGACGCACCGGAAGTGAACATCAGGCAAACCGGAAGTGGATATCGGGCAAACTAGAAGCGGGCAGACCGGAAGTGGACATCATGCAAACCGGAAATGTGCATCGGACAAACCGGAAGTGGACATCGGGAAAAACGGAAGCGGGAAAACCGGAAGTGGACAAAAGGCAAACCGGAAGCGGGCACACTGGAAGTGGACAAACCGGAAGTGAACATAAGGCAAACCGGAAGCGGGCATCGGGCAAACCGGAAGTGGACATCATAAAAAAACCGGAATTGGACAATCGGGCAAACCGGAAATGTGCATCGAACAAACTGGAAGTGGACAAAAAAAACGGAAGTGGGCGATCGGGCAAACCGGAAGCGGGCACACCGGAAGTGGACAAACTGGAAGTGGACATAGGGTACACCGGAAGTGACATAGGGTACACCGGAAGTGGAAAGACGGGAAGTGGATATCGGACAAACCGGAAGCGGACAAACTGGAAGTGAACTTCGGGCAAACCGGCGGAAGTGGACAAACAGGAAATGGGCATCGGACAAACCGGAAGTGGACATCGGGGACACCGGAAGTGGACTTCGGGCACATCGGAAGCGTGCACTCCGGGTATGGACATCAGGTACACCGGAATTGGACAAACCGGAAGTGGACACCGGGTACACCGGAAGTGGACACGGACAAACTTGTTGCTTTTCTTGAACACCTACTGTGCAGAATCAACTCATTCTTATAAAATACAAAAGTATCAATATGGGAAAAACATATCTGTCAATTCTTTTTTGTCAATTGGTATTGACTTTAACATGTGTTTAACTGTGTTTACAGTGTCTTATGTATACGGGAACATCTAGAATGACCTCAGTATTTTTCTATTCTATAGCAATGATTTATGTCACCCAATTGTGATATGGCGAGGCTCTTAACCCTTTCTCTGTTCACCTCACACAGTGTATTGCCAAAAGTAGTGGCGAGGCTCTTAACCCTGAACCTGTTCACCTCACACAGTGTATTGCCTAAAGTAAGGCGAGGCTCTTAACCCTGAACCTGTTCACCTCACACAGTGTCATGCAAAAAATGGTGGTGAGGCTCTCAAGAGGTCCTGCTCCTGTAGTATTTCAAATGGGGGATTTGAATCTTATTCAACTTTCAGTATTGTGCTTATGACAAAGACAAACATTTCAGCAATGTTCCAACAATAGCAATATCCAGCAATATCCAGCAATGTCCCAGTAATAGTCCAGTAATAGTCCAGCAATATCCAGCAATGTCCAACCAAAGTTCCAGCATGGTCACAATATCCCAGTAAAGTTCCACCAATGTTTCAACTTGTTTTAGAAATTGGAGCACTGCGAGGAATCGACTTTGTTGTGACCAGTGCATACCATCTGGCCCTATTTCCAAGTTGTATAAGTTACATGACCCAAACATTTTTCATGGGTACAATAAGGGCCCTGGAACTATTCGTTACAATGCAGATACATTCCCAGCTAAGGAAAATTTGCAGTGTGCAGATTTAGCCACTTGTCCAAAGCTAGTGTCTAGCAAGGTGCTGTTCGGCCTGGTAAGCTCAGCTAATAAAAGTCCAGATGATGACACTAAAATGTACACAACATGATACTAGAGTCAAGTTAGTGCTACTAGACTCAAAGTATTGGCACACACTGAATGCAGTAACATTTTTCAGCAAACAAGTAAAGTTCATGTGAGAGTACAGCATGACATCAATGGAATAGTCAAAGGAAATTTGTTATGACAAAATAAGACATGAAAACCGTCACCATATTTGATAAAAATTATTAACTTAGTGTTAGGCTCAGCCATATTCTAGCTATATGACGGCAGTCTGTCAATAATCGAGTCTGGACCACACAATCCAGTGATTGATATCATGAGCATCGATCTAGTCAATAAGGATACGATGACGTGCATCAACCAAGTCAGTGAGCCTGACCACCCTATCTCTCTTTATCTGCAATTTCCCACGATGTAGGAATAGAACGAAGGAAATAGTATTTGGTGATTTCAGTACGGAAAATGTCCTTGGACACCCCAGCTACTGTGGCACTTTATACAGCCCTCTAATCAAATTCGTATTTTGCTTGTCAAACTTTTCAATCGGCATCGGTATTATATCCATACAGGTTTATGCACCTGTCTACAGTCTGTCCAAGTGTTATAACCTGGCTAGGGCCGCTTCACCAAAGGCTTCTCGTCCGCCATTAGTTGGTGCGACTGTATTGCACGTGCATCGCATGGGGGGATACACTGGACAGCTGAAACTTTGCAATATACACTCATGTTGTCTATATAATAAAACAAGCCAGAGAAAATGGATAAAATACTCTTGCAAGTTTGTTTGTTTGTTTGTTGTCTATATAATAAAACAAGCCAGAGAAAATGGATAAAATACTCTTGCAAGTTTGTTTGTTTGTTTGTTTGTTTGTTTGTTTGTTTATTTATGTGTTGTTTAACGCCGCACTCCGCAATATTCAAGCTATATGACGGCAGCCTGAACCAGACAATCCAGTGATTGATGAGCACCAATCTACACAATTGGTATACGATGACATACATCAACCAAGTCAGCAAGTTTGACACCCGATCCTGTTCGTCGGGTACAGATACATGGTGGGTGGGTGGGTGGGTGGGTGGGTGGGTGGGTAGGTACAGATACATGGTGGTGAGGGGTGGGAGGGTACAGATACATGCTGGTGAGGGGTGGGAGGGTACATATGCATGGTGGTGAGAGGTGGGTACAGATGCATGGTGGGTGGGTGGGTGGGTGGGTGGGGGGGGGGTAGGTAGGTAGGTAGGTAGGTAGGTAGGTAGGTAGGTAGGTAGGTAGGTAGGTAGGTAGGTAGGTACATATGCATGGTGGTGAGGGGTGGGTACAGATGCATGGTGGTGGTGAGGGGTGGGCGGGTACAGATACATGGGGGTGAGGGTATGGCGGGTACAGATAGATGGTGGTGAGGGTTGGGCGGGTACAGACACATGGGGGTGAGGGTATGATGTATGTGCTTTTTAAGACTTGCCTTTAAAAAGCGTAAAATTTTCTCGTTGGGTGATTTACGAAGGACGCGTAATAATAGACACACAACATTCGTACTTGGAAATATGTCCCAATAAGCCATGATACTATCATTGGGGTAAGTATGTATACGATACACTTATCCTCACAGGAGAAATAGCACTTCGCGTTATAGTGCTGTTGTGTATGCGCTGTGTAGGACTTGCCTTGAAATGACGTAGAATTGTCTCGTTTGGTGATTTACGAAGGACGCGTAATAATAGACACACAATATTCTTACTTGGAATATCTCCTAATAAGCCATGATACTATCATTGGGGTAAATATGTATTCGATATACTTATTCTCACGGGAGAAATAGCCTTTCGTGTTATAGTGCTGTTGCATATGCGCTGTGTAGGACTTGCCTTGAAATGACGTAGAATTGTCTCGTTTGGTGATTTACGAAGGACGCGTAATAATAGACACACAATATTCTTACTTGGAATATCTCCTAATAAGCCATGATACTATCATTGGGGTAAATATGTATTCGATATACTTATTCTCACGGGAGAAATAGCCTTTCGTGTTATAGTGCTGTGGCATATGCGCTGTGTACGACTTGCCTTGAAATGACGTAGAATTGTCTCGTTTGACGTTTACAAAGGACACGTAATAATAGACACACAACATGCTTACTTGGAATATATCCTTATAAGCAATCATACTATCATTTGGGTATATCTGGAATGCGATACACTTATTCTCACGGGAGAAATAGCCTTTCGCATATTCTGTGTGACAGGGAAATGGATGATTGTTTTACTCAATGCTGTTGGAAGTCACAACCAGTAGGATATCATTAGAAACTTCACACTATTTCTCAAAGAATAACGTACAAAAGTACATACGACTAGATAGGTTGTATTGTTACTTTCTGTATGACACAAGTTGCACCTTGTAGGGACTTTCCTCTTGTGAAACACAAAGTGCAGGAGCTGGTAGATAATATGACAAGTCTGCAGTTTACCAGGCACAGCATGTCAAACTCCCATACAGTAAAGATACTGAAGGAAGCGCCCCACAAATATACAAATAATCCCCATTCACTGGCTCAGCATTGACCCAAGAGCATTACACAGTCATCAGTCTTTCTAATGACATATTTACATTTGGGTTAACCACTTATGGATACGATGTGCTGTATAGTTCTATTTGGAATTGGTTTTCCTTTCATTGAAACTGTGATGATGGCGCTATGATTGGTTTGCTGAAATAGTATTTTACGTGAGTCTAATGTACATGGTACATACTGTGACTTTACAAGATAATAGATAACTAATTATGTATGTCTATATATTATCAAATACACATACTACATCTCCTCAGAAAATGGAAAGTATTATCATAACACGATAGGTATTGTATCTCCAACATTCTGCAATAGATATGAGATGTAATTAATTTTAGATTTTCAAATTATTGATGTCGAGTCTACTCTCGATTATAATAATCTATCACAAGTTTTGAACTTGTTATATGTAGTGTCAGCTATGAGTAAACGCTTTCATTTTTCATTCAATGATGTTACAATGTGCAATTTTATTTGTGTTGGCAAACAGACGGGCGGTGATTTCCCACGGCTGTATTGTATTGTCTGGACAGGTGCGAGTGGTTTGACTTCACGTGTGTAGTGGTGTGTATGACGTCACGTCAAACAGCTGGTCTAATGTCGTGGTCATATGATGGATGCACGTGGTTTCAGTGTCTAGATACTAATATTCTCTTTGTCAGAATTGATCCGAACTAAAAGTAGATCTAGTACCACGTCATTGGGAAGATTTCCACAGCAACCATTGAGAAAATGAGATGTTTTTCACTTAACTAACCCGTCAAAATTTGGTGCAGTTTACTATTATTGGTATGTTGACATGTGCTTTTCACATCGAGGCCTGATATTCCAAAAAGAATAATGAGCATATAGTTGAGTAAGTGAAAAGTGCGTTTTACAGACAGAAAGCTGTCAAAATGGATCCAAGGTTAAACAGCCTCTTTAATATTTATTCATACACATTAGAATCTCCAATGGTTGAATTAATAACACAAATAACACAAAATTTTTAGATAATCGATTTCTGACTTACAAAATGTTGTAAATTGAAAATGTGAGTTCGTTTTCGATGTTTGAAACAGTTTTCATTATATATATTTTTTATCCTGCATTATCTAAATTATCAGATACTTCGACCAATGCCATGTGATTTACATGTTTTCAGCGATATTTAATTATTCCACGCCACGAGTTTGGTGGGGTACATATGAACAGGGTTCGTTGTCCATTCCTTCTGGGGACAATTTTTTTCTTAAACTATTTGAGTTAGAGAAATGAAATTGTATACACTGATGTTACTGGTCACCTTCTCAAATGAGTTCGAAATATGGTGTCAACAAATAAACTTTCTACAGACTTACGGCCCTCGTATACAACTGAGTGCATACTATGTGAAATAGGGACAAGTCTTCTCATGTCCATGTAAGAGATACTTGTTAAGGCTGAGCTTGCTCTCATGACATAAAGCGACTCTTAGCTCCCCCTCTCTCCTTAAGGATTTAAAGGACTGGGTTAACATTAGTTAACATTAATTTCCTTATTGGTCACTACTATACACAATTCTTATGTGAGCCATTATGGGGATAGTAAAAATGCTGTTTTCTTGTTTATTTTGTATCTTTAACAAAAAATGAATTTGTAAAAGAAACATCAAGGAGCAAGATGGAGCAAGTTCAATCCTACATGTTCCTTCCATGCTGCAGTAAGGCCAAACGAAAAAGGAAAGATATAATTACTGAAACCAGCTATATTAATTAACGATGTTTCTGGTAATATTAATGATGTTGCTGGTTATATTAAGGATGTTGCTGGTTATATTTTCGTAATTCAATGACATATTCTGTCATCTCTTTTATGACAAAAAAACATCCATTAGTTTCATTGATCTACGATCACTATATATTTCAAACTTTTCCTTCTGTAGAATTGGATGAAATATCTGTAAATGTACATGCATATCAAGGTGTAAATAAATCCTAAAGTCGCGTTTAAAAAACAAACAAAAATATTAATTAAAGAATATAATTAACAATAATTTAATCCAAGTAATTAATATTTTCGTAATGTTCTCTTTCACTTAATCTAGATATTACCTTTCACTTGCGAAGGTTATTAACCTATGGTTTCCTTGTATTAACTATAGCCTATTCCACACTTCTTGAGCTTTCAAATTCAAGTATTAAAACTGTCCAATTATATCACGTTTAAAGCTCTTTATAAAGTAGATTTAAAACATTAACTACACATCATAACACCCGATGTATATATAAGGGTCTGCGTGATTGCACAAGGAATTGATGCTTGTATGACACAGCGCCTGAGCGATCGAAAATAGATTTGTTGAATAGATTTGCTGACAATGAAAAATTTTCAACCGTTTTGATTAAACCCACAAAAACTTAATCTTGGGTGATATAGTACTTAGTATATTCTTGTAAATTATTAGGAAATTATAATGTTGTCCGATATTGAGAAATGTCAATTTGAGCATTGTTTTAGCTGTTTTTATAGCCAGCCATCTTTTATATTTTGTCCTTTGAAAATGTCCGATGTCAGTCACCCCGAGGTTGTGTTTTCCACTAATGAGAGAGCACTGACACTGAAACAAATACCAAGGATTTTGTCAAGATATATAATCGAAACTGTCGTTCATATTGTAACATAATCTTTGAAACAGTCTGCGCATGAGCCAATCACGATCCTTTTGGTCACATTTGTTTTGACATAAAAAACACAGACAATTTCAACGGGATTGTTGATCCGTAAATTAAACTCAAGACAATTCTCAATGAATGTATACTTTGACACAAATGTCATATGTCTTTCATCGTTAGAATGTGTATTTTACAATGATATGAATTATTGGAGATCTAGATTTCAAACAAGGGAGCTCGCTAGGCTTTACTTGCCACAGTCGGGTGCTTCAATCTGACAGTTAGAATACCGGCACTTTCATCTTGGCTAGGCCAAGCATATATACTAGTATATGCCTTTCGGATTTGTTGAGTTTAGATACTGTTGGAGAGACACATCAACTCCAGTTGAATGTTATACAATTTGGTTATACTGTGAACCTTGTAAGACTTGTATACAATGTATACGTTTTTGAAACCGCGACGTCATCAGAGTGCGGCACTGAGCCGTGTACAAAGCAAGCTGACGGCCAGGCACCATGTGGGTTAACTCGAATGGTTATCTCAAAGTAAGGAGTAACTTCGTTTCTGGGGACAGGGATCGCGAACGCTTGGCTGCTAGTGTAATAGAGGGAGAGACTGTTTCTAGCAGTTTCAAGAGGGCGTGGCGTGACATACGACATCTCGCAGTTCATGGTCAAATAACGTATCCAGCTGCCGGGTGCGGTCTCTAAACACCCTTTCCTTGTGTAAGACACGATCCATTTCCTTGCACATCATAATAGAAATCGCCATGTTTGTTGCTAAACAATTTAACATCGATTTTAGCGATCCTAAGTTGGCCTGGAGCAACTTAGTATTTTGATCTTAACTTACAACTCTCTAAGTGAAGATTGCTTTGTGGAACGGGCGGCCAATCATAACAAAATTTAGATAGTGTACTTATAGTGAGTTACAATCAACTTTGCCCTACGATGGCTTTGCGGAACCATCCCGTTTTTGGTAAGTTGAATTGAGCCAAGCATAATTCACGCGCTCGTGTTGGGGCAGACGTGCAAAATATGGCCGTGCAACGCCCTCCATGGCACAGCTTTTGGAGCTGATTGGTAATCATCCAAGTTTGACTGAGAAGCCATTATCTTAAACTGTGCTTCAAAAGCAGCAGAATCTCACTTGTCATTAAAATAAGGCAACTGCACGGAAATACGCGCTGCAGAGGTTTGACTGTCTGAACAAATAATATATAAATATTATAAATGTAATATTTCAAAGGGCAAATGGGCAAATATGTGTACAAGTATCACTTGTCCCCAACTTGATTCAAATGAAACTGTTTTCTGTAAAAGAATTCTAGGGTGGCAACTGCACAACCACCCACCCACCCCCAGTATTTTCGCTTCCGATTTCCTTGTACTACTTTACCTGAATACACATTTCTGTATATCATTAGAAAGCCCTTGTGAAAGCCGTTACGGACGTATTAACATATTTAACTTATCTCTTTAATCAGAGTATGTGTTTCCAAACTAGTTTTAGAAATTCCGACAATTTTGTTGATACTGCTTCAGGAAGCCATAAATAACGTCCTTATCTTTCTGAATTCATATTTGCTGACATCCCAAGAACGTCCTTTAAGATTTGACAATTGTGGTGTAAACGGCGTTTCTATTCACATTTGAATCGGCATGGTTATTTCAAGATAGCTAATATTCCAGCGTATTGGTAGTTGTTCCTATTATGTTGCACCTGTGAAGATGCGTGTTAGAATAGGTCTTCAATAACTCATGCAACTAACGGGATCGGCTGGTCAGGCTGCTGACTTGGTTGATGCATGTCATCATATCTCAGTTGCGTGGATTGATGCTCATGTTGTCAATCACTGGATTGTCTGGTCCAGACTCGCAATAGAGATGGAATATTGCTGAGTGCGGCTTTAAACAACAAAGGAAGAAACAAACATCACATGACACTCACAGTACATGCCATGATACTCGCATCACACCATACCACACCACACCACACCACATGCCATCACTTAAATTCAGATTACATCACATCTGAACAGGCTCGCTGACTTGCATGGTTGATACATGTCATCGTATCCCAATCGATGCTCAGGATATCTGTCACGGGTTGTCTGGTCCAGACTAGATTATTACAGACCGCCGTCATATAGATGGAATATTGCTGAGTGCAGCGTTAAACAAACAAACAGACAAGCAAACATGGTTCATTGACTGACTGAAGGGGCTGACAAACTCCTGAAAAAGAGCCGTTTACAGCTTGCCAAGTCAATATTATGATTGAACTGATTGAAGCGGCAGAGAAATATTTGAAAACGGACGTTCACAGAAACCAAGTTGGCTTCAGTGGCTGCAAGCCTGATCCTCAGTATGGATTCCACGTGCTGGAATAATGTCGCTAAAAACATTAAAGCCACGGTAAAAGATTAATTGATCTATGCATGTATAATATATACAAGAGATAATTAAAAAGATAAATCAATGTCTCTGATTTCAAAACAGTGGGTTGCTGCCGACTGCTACAAAGACACATGCAAGTAAGGAAGTAATTTTCCTAGTCATACCTAAACGTTCTTAGAGGTTCTCGCAAGGAATAGAACATGACATATTTAATATGAATATATACAGGATATACAAATTATGGCTCGATCGCTCATTCATGACCACTGGTGTTGGGGAAAATGCAGATCATCTAAAGATGCAAAATTCAGACTATGAAACAGCAGAATGCTGGGTGGGTGTTTTTAACCATGGGTGATTTTGTGATGGAACACAGCCCGAAGGAACGTTTCTCAGAGTGGGCGTGGCCGAAACATACATGGGAGGGGATGGGTGATTTTATGATGGAACACAGCCCCGTAGGAGCGTTTCTCAGAGTGGGCGTGGCCGAAACAAACATGGGAGGGGACTAAGAGGCCCAGGCACCGGTACAAAATATTCAGGCTAGATATAGCAAAAGACAGCACTGAATATAAACCTATGTAGTTCCAGTATATACATTTACACTGGTTCTAAATTCGGTTCTGTAATTTAAAACAGTCGCTAATTGATCAGGGTTTTAAGGATGCACTTCTTTACAGAGCAAAAAAGGAAACTTTTGGAAAGGTTTACTGATGGAATTATACCTATCATATTATATCAAAGCTAGGCACAGGAGCTGCAGGTATTGCATTCTTTTTGATAATAGGGACGTGTGTGTGAAAAAACAGATTCAATAGAGTGAGTAAAAATAAAAATAATATGTAGATGTTTGTGTATCTGTATGCATTAATTTTATAAAAAAAGAATGAACAACGCACAAAGCTTTCTATATATGGTACATATCATTCCAAATGTAGCTGGTCTATAATGCGAACCAAAATTATATAACGATTTCGTCTTTCTGCCCCAAGGCACTGAACTTGGATACGTCTATAGAAGAGCGCACAGCATAGTTTAATCAAAACCAGTCTGCTTGAACTTGTTTTCCTCTCTCCCAGCACAATATTTGAGACGTTTAAGAGACGGTACCAAGCTTACACGAAAGTCTTCTCGACTGTTGGACAACCTAAAGCCGACTTGAAACCTGTGACGTCAGAACTGGCGATGCTGACGTCACAATCAATGTACTCGAACTCTGTGACCTTGGTCCTGAGGCAGCTGAATGACGCTTTATGTGGTCAAATTTCTGTTGCATTCGGCCAAAATCTGGGTCAACTTAAAGATGACGTTTGCTGCCCAATGCGCCAGTCTATGAGGCCATATTTTGAATTGAAGAAATATCATAATTTCACCCCTAATTGATATGTATTAATAAGGCGACGGATTGCTTTTTTAAAGGAGCTACAGAAAGAAATTGACCTATATTACGTTGATAAATTATCTATAACGTCACGTGACCACCGCCATACTGGTCTGAAGCTGGACCCAGCAGCGAGACGACATTGACGAAGTACAAACATAGGATGAGGGTAGTCGGCACCGTTTTCAGTTCTCCCTTCCAATTTAGAAGATAGACATGGAGTACAAATTAAGTACATTGTTATTGCCTTGTCTTTTATCACAAACACAAGGAATGAGCGGTGTGTGAATAGAACTTCAGATGCACATCCACTAATCTGCCAGTTCTAAGGATTTTCCCTGAGTGTATTTGTTCACAAAATTTAACTAATAATTGAAAATAGGTGGAATGAATATATGTAATTTTCAAAACCTCAGCACTAAAATGTACAGGAAAATTCGTAACCCTATTCACCACCATTTAATGAAATGCCGGGGCGGACTCTGTGTTCACTGCTCGAAATTTGTAGTCTACATTCACGGCCTAGATTATCTGTTATCTTTATTACAAAGGTGTGAATGTAAGGAGAAATTGTTAAGTTTTACTAGCTAATTTGCAACTGCTGGGGAACGAATGTTTACACACGTGTTCGCGGTGGCCATGCAGACAAGTCAACAACAAATAATCCTAATGCTTTTATTTCTAAACATATATGATAAACAAATAAACAAAGTCACAAAAAAACTCGTAGACGAGGGCCTCCCGCGAGTTTGTTATTATTATTAGCTACATGGTCCTGTGGTCAGACAGGCAGTCAGTAAGGCAGTCAGACGCGCACAGGCAGGTGTTTGGTTGAGGTTCTCATGACGAAGCTTAGAGACGATAAAACTTAAGAATATCGCCTCATATAATTATGTTAATGATGCCATATGCAAACACAGAGTGCACTCTTTGGAGACATATTTGAATGAAAGGCCAACAGACAATGTAATCTGAAGTAATGAACATTATTTTTATTACCCAGCTGTTATCATATTAGGTGAGACATCTCCCAATACTTCCTGATTCACCAGGGTCAACATTACCGTACACATACGAAAAACAACACTAGTGTGGATATATAAATCACTCTGTGATACTTCAATACAAACACAACTTTACTTTTATGGTGAGTAGGTTCATGGTTTGTTTGTGTTGTCTCAAAATGCACTCAGCAATATTCAACTATATGAGGGCGGTCTGTAAATACTCGATTCTGGACCAGACAATCCAGTGATTGATATGGTGAGCATCGATCCACGCAATATTGAGGTACAATGACATGCATCAAGCAGGTCAGCGAGCCTTACCACTGATAGGCGCCTCTGTGACAATTATAAGCCGGTGTGGTGTGGTGTGTGTGTGTGTGTGTGTGTGTGTGTGTTGGTTCAGGAGTGGCCATACCCCTCCTTTTTTTTTAATAAATGACTCTCCCCTACCAAAAACTAAGTAAATATATAACATGATGGTCGTTAAATGGTGTATATTGCGTTTGTGATACTTTCGGTGGAGTCAACTTTGACAACTAGGCTATTCCACCATCCTGCTCTAAAAGGAAGACTGTTCCATTATTTTCTGGGCAACTTGTGTCACACATAACAGATCCAGTGTGGTTGACTGTATGCTTGCCACTACAGATTTATGCCAAAATTTTGTGATTTTTAAATTCTTGAAAGGGCTGACTATAACCATTATTTCAGTTGTTTGTGCATCAAACTGGAAACTCAATAAAAACAGATGAGTGGCTAGAGGATGGATGGTCTTGCCTCGGGAAGATCGGTGGGACTGTGTCTAAAACAGAAGAAATCTGCAGCCCTGAGGGCTCATAGAGCTACCGGTACTAGCTTTGATACTTACGGGAGGCTACACAATGTTTTCAAGAAGCTGTTTAGGGGGGCAACAAAGAACTGTGTTAATAAATTCAAGAAAGGATCCCAGGGGTTTTCGGAAAATCCTTAAAAGAGGGAGAAGCAGTCGTACAATCACCATGACTACATCAGTTGAACAGTGGTGTAACGATGTTAGACATCTGTATGTCAGTGACACTATGGATTTGGTGTGGTGTGGTTGGATCAGGATATTGGTGATGTACAAGTGTTTATCTACCTATTGTAACAGAGATTCTATAACTGTCTTCGCCAAGACTTGCATAATGCTACTGCGTATCCTCCAAATGTAAATCATATGGACAATTCAAATCAATGCTTGTTTGTTTGTTTGTTGTTTAACGCCGCACTCAGCAATATTCCAGCTATATGACGGCAGTCTGTAAATAATCGAGTCTGGACCAGACAATCCACTGATTGACATCATGAGCATCGATCCACGCAATTGGGATTTGATGACAAGCATCAACCAAGTCACTGAGCCTGACCACCCAATCCCGTTAGTCGCCTTTTAGGGCAAGCATGGGTTGCTGAAGATCCATTCTATCCCGGATCTTCACGGGTCCAAATCAGTGCTTAATGCTTAATGTGGAAATGTACCTTCTGAAATTCCAGTATTTAATAAACATGTTATATGTAGGTTTAGATATAATAATTTTAGATTGGCTGTGGAGGCAAGAAATACATTGTAACACTCCCTTTGTGAACAATATTGATGAACTTCTGAAACATACTGTTCCACAGCTAGTATACAGTAGTATACAGAATGGTCTGTAAATCTTATAAATCTGTACTGCTATTTGGGGATTTTTTAAATTTGTATTTACGCCTGTTTCCATGGAAATAATTTAGACTTAGCTGAAACGGAGGAAGGTATCGTTTCCCGGGAAGAACTAAAAAAAACATTTTTATGTATTGACCAATGACTGAAATGATGCCTTTTGCTATTTAGGAATGTCAAAACGTTTCTATGGCAGCAAGTTTGAATTTGACTCGGTTCATGGTCGAGTTCGTACACAAAGGTTGTCAAATGGTGCATTTTGCTACTTTGGCGTGTTTACAATTAATATTTTTTGTGTTTCCATGGCAACAAGTTTGATTTTGACTCTGTTCATATTGGTGTGTACCTGGCATAGAAATACAATTCCCAATCCATTGTATTGTTTTAAAAGTTTAATAGCTCAATACCTACTCTTGTATAAGGACAGACAGATTAGATAGAAATTCTCTCATCAAGTTGGGTGGCGGTCGGATAGCCTAATGCTTAAAGCTTTCGCTCGTCACGCGGAAGACCCGGGTTCGATTCCCGACATGGGTATAATGTGTGAAGCCCATTTCTGGAGTCCCCCGCCGTGATATTGCTGGAATAGTTCTAAAAGCGGCTTAAAACTACACTCACTCACTCATCAAGTTGTACTTAAAATAACAGTCACATGATTTGTTCTTTCGAATTTGTGGGGGCCGGGGGGATTTGTCATCTTCTGATGACTCTTGTTGTAACAGCTTTCATGAACATGATTACACATAACATTCCAAGACTGTTTACAGTTTGAGCTACATTATGTGTTATGATTTTTACACATTCATTAACCAGGGTATTATTAAAGAACATGCTTGTACAAAGTTGTTATATTCTTAAGCTGTCATTCCCCATGATGTAGGTTTAGAGTGAAGGAAATAGCATCTCGGTACATTCAAATTCTGAAATTTCACAGGACACCCTAGGGTAGCTTCTGTGGCACTTCTACAGCCCCTGGCAATCAAATTCGTGTATTGCTTGTCAAACTTTCCAATCTGTCTCGCACAGTCTCACGCACCTGTCTACAGTCTGTCCAAGTTTTATAACCTGGCCAAGGCGGCTTTACCATTGACTTCTCGTCCGCTGTGAGTCGGAGCGACTGTAGCGCACGTGCTGCGCGAATCTCACGTCGTTGAAACTGACACAATTGCAATATATACACACAAGTCGTCTGAAGATATTACAGCGGGCCAGAGAAATGGACAAGAATACTCTTGCCTGTCCCCATACTCGCCATATATACAATACTCTGGCATTCACATTTGTGAAGGCTTTCAAACTTTCTAATCCACCTCTTCCACACCCCAGCAACGCGCTTGTACATTCAGTTCGACCATACTTTAAAATGACAAATTCTTGTTTAGTTTAAAAAAAAATTCTATTGAACTTTCAGTAAGGCTAAATGGAATATTTAAAATATGGTCAAACCTACAAATTACAGGATCAGTAGATTTTATTGAATTAGGTCCAGCACACCTCAGATAGTTTAACAAAATCTGCAAACTTACAGCCAAAACGTATCATCTGCAAATAATCGCATCTGTACCAGGCGATCCAGTGATTGATATTACTAGTTTTACGACCCACGCCGCTGACTTGGTTGATGCATGTCATCGTTCCCCTGATTGCGTGTATCGAGGCTCATGATATCAATCACTGGATTGTGTGGTCCAGACTCGATTATTTACAGACCGCCGTCATATAGCTGGCATATTAGTGAGGTGAGGTGAAATGTCCTGAACACACGACTTTTAACCTGCATGATGACTAGATTAAGACACAAGGACAGCACAATCTATTTTAGATTAGGTCTTCAGCAACCCATGCTTGCCATAAAAGGCGACTTTGCTTGTCATAAGAGGCGACTAACGGGATCGGGTGGTCAGGCTCCAGACTTAGTTGATGCATGTCATCGATCCCAATTGCGTGGATGGATGCTCATGATATCAATCACTGGATTATTTACAGACGGCCTTGATATAGCTTGAATATTGCTGAATGCGGGGTTAGAGAACAAATAAACAAAGGCATTAGACAACAAATAAACAAACTCCGATATCCATATTGTATTTTCATTTGGAGACTGTACGCTATAACATTGTTTTACATGGGAAAGTGAAAATGCTGTTGGCAAACCATAAACGCTGTCGCCCAAATACGCCTATCGCTTTGGACGGACAGTTTTGGCCCACAGCGAATTCCTGATCATATGAAAAATGTAAATATTGTCAGTAACTTGATTAGGCCTCAAGCAAAGCATGTCTTGTTTCCTTATTTTTATTTCGGGTATTTTAATAAGAATTATAAAAGACTGAGTCACTGGGTTATTGATTTATATGACAAAACTCCTGCATTGCAATAAATAGTAATATCTAACTGGTACACCTAGTGACCCACTATGTAATATTTAGTATGGGGTGAATTCAGTATTCAAATATATATAAATATGAGAGACCAGCCTGGGAAAATACTCACAGAGTATATCACTAAGTTTGGACCAAGTGTAGAGGGATAGGGGAGAAGGGGTTAAGAATTGTGTTTGATCAGAACTAGGGCTTCAACAAGTACTGGAGTACTCGGGGCGGGTCAGTTTTACTGGGACTCGAGTACGTTATCAAGGACTCGAGTACTCGTAAGGGGAGATTACTCTGTTTCAATGTTCAATTGTTCATCCATATATTGATTAAAGCTTCAAAAAATATTGTTTGAATAATGTATTCTTTGTAGAATGTAGATGTACATGAGAAAAATTGATAATGTCACATAAAATAGACGTAATTATTGTTTTTCCTTCCCGACTTTGAGAAATTGAATGTATCATGGCGATTATTGCTTCTTTGCTCCGACATCAAATGCCAAGTGTATTCCCTTACACAGATTAACAACTGATTAGCTGATATATATGTGTTATTTCAGTGCTTACAAATCAAGCGACAGGTCGACAGTTTGGTACAGTTTGAAAACGAGACCAGCTCATGAATGAATAAACTTATAGTACTACATTTCCATATTAAGCGGCCTTAGTCTTGAAGGCCAGCAGCTGTGTATACGTGTATATCGTGATGCACATTATCGATTTTCTTCCTGCAAATTATTGTTCGTGCTTGTTGGCAGGTGTCGAAAGGAACGCTGATCGTCAGAAAAAAACAAACTTGGTTTGTGTTCAATATGTACTGTAGTATTAGTAGACGTGGCGTAATGTTTTTGAAGGTCGTGATTAAAATTAGTGCAGTTCCAACAAACATTAACACTGAACACTTCCATACACTTTGACAGATAAACAAGTTCCGTGGACGCTCTCTATTTACATTTCAGTGCAGTTCAATTAAACTTGTAACATGCTTTAATATTTTTAGATGGCAATTTTGATCTAATGAACCAATATTCTTAAAGGACTTTCAATTTTCGGGTACTCGAGTACGAGTCGAGTTTCACCCCTCGGGTACTCGAGTCCAAAAACTTGGACTCGTGGAAGCCCCAATCAGAACAGAACAGAACAGATATTTATTCATGAAAAAGACTTGGACTTCTGCCCCTCGTCTAGCAGTGTCAACAACACACCTGTACGTTCACCTGATCTTGGTTTGATCTTGTCATGTTTCAAGCAGTGACAAGGACTTACCTTGACTTAACACATTTTCAACATTTGCAAATCATTCCTATCTATACATTTCTCAAGAATAATCGGCGACTAGCCATAACGTCTTAACACACTGTTTGCCAAACGGTTTTGCCAACCTGGCCACCAGATTCGTTAGTCGCCTCTTGCCACAAGCAAAGTCGCCTTTTACCCCAGACTTGGGTTGCTGAAGACCAATTCTATCCTGGATCTTCACGGGTCGGGATCGGAGAGTAGTCACGCTCAGATTGATGGGAGTATAAGCATGGGCACTTTTAAAACTGAAATAAAGATTTCAATATGGGTCTGTGTGTCAGACACGGTAGGCATGGAGAACGATTCTGTCAGGTTAATCAACTCCCAGGAATCATTATGCACCTGGTGTATAAATCTCACACTATAGCACATGGCATTGTTACCATGTGCATTGTGCTTGTTTGGCAAAATCGGTTCGCAAACTCATAAACACACAGGAAGAGCCCCAAACACAGCTATGAGGTTGATCAGGCAACACTGTTTCAAAGTGATGCCTGGCGGTTCCTATACATCGCATATGTTATAATGGGGGCCTCGCTATTAGGACTAAAGTCGGAGATAAGCAGTTGTTATTTCACTTATAATGACACGTTTTTAAGTTTTGTTTTGATTTAGGGAGTTTATAACTGTGGTAAATGGTCTACTTAATTCATGTTCACTTGCAACAGTGAAACAATGTCTCTTATAGTTTCCCGGAGAAACTGCGTAGTCTCTGTGAATTTGATTAGAGGAATGACTGAAGCACTAAGATGATTCATTTAATTATTAAATGTTAATATACCCCGCACCCCACCCACCCCACACAAAATCCAGGTGAGCAACTGGTAGTGAATTGCCACTGTGTTAGCAATGAACAAAAATGATGCGGGCCTCTGAAACACGCCCGCCTTTCATACAGGCTGTGTCAACTGCATGCATGAAACTAATAGACTCATGAAACTCAGAGGCGCGTGGGCGCCAAATAGAGGGAATAGGACCTTAGGGCTTACAGTCAGTTTGGTACATTGTGATTGTACGTGGTTTAGTTTGCACATTAGATAATACTCCGGCTTATTGATGGCGTACTTATGATGATTTTTGCAATATTAGATTGATCATTATTTATTATAATGGATTTTCTTTATAAAATTAAAATTCATATTCCACGTATTTTCAACACATTTTGGCCATAGAAGGTGATAACATTTAGTAAAATAAGGTCGTTATTAAAGGTATTTAGTTGAATTATAAATCCTATGTCTTTATAGTTTCGCCAAACCTGTATAGTTTGTAATAGGCCTAGAGTTACATTCTTCCTGAGGAGAGTCAATTGTTTCTCATCGTTGTAATGGTGCCGCCTTTAAAAGACAACGGTATGCCACAGTGAACAAACACCTTTCAATTTGTCCTCAGACACTTGAACATATGTCCATAGGTGACGTTGTCATCCATAGCGAAAACTCATGTGCGCCAAAGGGAGATAACTCTCCTGAGTTCTCGAGCACTAGCTCACTCGAGTAATGGATCTACCTGAATCGTACGATTATCGCGTACCCTATTTCAAACCTATGTATAAATACACTATGAAATAGTTTGATAAAGGAATACATTTGATACATTAAAATCCATGTGAGGAATCGATCTCACACACTTTGCAGAATGTCTGCTCCATAAAAAGTTCAAAATATGCTACTATTGCGTAGGTGCTATGTATGCGGCTTGCCTTGAAATGGCGTAGAATTGTCTCGTTTGGTGAATTAAGAAGGACGCGGAATAATAGACACAAAATATTCACGCTTTTAATATATTCTTAGAAGCCATAATGCAATTATTAAGGTAAGTATGTATATGATACACTTATTTCCGTGGGAAAAAGACCCTTTCAAGTGATACTACCATTGGGCAGGATCACGGCTTGACTGTAAATGGCGTAGAATTGTCTCGTTTGGTGAATTACGAAGGACGCGTAATAAAAGACACAAAATATTCATGCTTGGGATATATCCTAAGAAGCCATAATACTATTAGTTAGGTAAGTATGTATATGATACACTTATTTCCGGTGTAGAAAGACCCTTTCAAGCGATACTACCATTGGGCAGGATCACGGCTTGACTGTAAATGGCGTAGAATTGTCTCGTTTGGTGAATTACGAAGGACGCGTAATAAAAGACACAAAATATTCATGCTTTCAATATATCCTAAGAAGCCATAATACTATTAGTTAGGTAAGTATGTATATGATACACTTATTTCCGGTGGAGAAAGACCCTTTCAAGTGATACTACCATTGGGCAGGATCACGATTGACTGTAAATGGCGTAGAATTGTCTCGTTTGGTGAATTACGAAGGACGCGTAATAAAAGACACAAAATATTCATGCTTTCAATATATCCTAAGAAGCCATAATACTATTAGTTAGGTAAGTATGTATATGATACACTTATTTCCGGTGGAGAAAGACCCTTTCAAGCGATACTACCATTGGGCAGGATCACGATTGACTGTAAATGGCGTAGAATTGTCTCGTTTGGTGAATTACGAAGGACGCGTAATAAAAGACACAAAATATTCATGCTTTCAATATATCCTAAGAAGCCATAATACTATTAGTTAGGTAAGTATGTATATGATACACTTATTTCCGGTGGAGAAAGACCCTTTCAAGCAATACTACGATTGGGCAGGATCACGGCTTGGCTGTAAATGGCGTAGAATTGTCTCGTTTGGTGAATTACGAAGGACGCGTAATAAAAGACACAAAATATTCATGCTTGGGATATATCCTAAGAAGCCATAATACTATTAGTTAGGTAAGTATGTATATGATACACTTATTTCCGGTGGAGAAAGACCCTTTCAAGCGATACTACGATTGGGCAGGATCACAGCTTTCTTACATGTTCATGAATTTGTTACAGACAAATGTACTAATGTTTACCCTCTCCCTCGATTTCACACACAAAATACTGTTGATTTTACATTGAAATGGGTCGAACTTTCGCAGCTATAGACTCGGAGTGAAACACTAAATAAATCACAATGATTTAAGAATCTCATTTTCAAGTACATAATAATACGCCAGCCAGAAATATTTTACGTCTGTTTCCTAAGATTCACGGAAAGTGTTGAAATAGTTTTGATTTATAAATAAGATAAAACATCTTACGTCATGTAGAGGAGAATTGTGTCTGTTTGTTCCATGACCTTTCACCGTCAGTTTGTCATATTGGAAACAGAACTCGTATGTACCTTGAAAGCTCCACTGATAATATTTTTTGGAACTGGACTAATGTATGAACACACATACAATGCCATTTAAAGAGTGGTCAAATGTAACATGTTATGTTTGGGGTTAACACTTTCTCAGTAAAGTACATATTCTAGTACTTTTGGGGGCTAAGTTCCATCGGATCATTTGTTACATACTGTAATGTAGCTCTGATGGTTATCTTGCATTAAAAATCACTAACAAGCTTTTACTTTTGTTATGTAGTTATTTCCAAAAGAAACGCAAGATCAATGAATAATTAACAAATCTCATTGGAACACTAGGAAGCTCGCATCACAACAGCAGCCAAGGGCCGCTACCTTCAGGTCTTCAACACAGAACACTAACTGCAACGTCCACTGCAACACCAATTCTTGGTCTACGTCCCATACGTCCACGGCCATAACCATTAACGAGCAATATCCGAGCCGGAAGGCCCTACCACTGCAAACGCAAAGACGTCGGGGTTGTCTTTCCCTATGTGGTCCTTGGAGGGAGAAGCAAAGAAACATTCATTACAACTGATTAATTGGTGAACATCCAGAAAGTGTCCGGCTTTGGTGTTTTTAAGCGTAAGATAGACGAAATAACCCCATGCCTTTTGCAAACAAAAATCACCTGGGAAGTGTAATTTACGGAAGCCTTTTAGGGCCATTTGTTTTTTATATTTTTTTCGATACTATCTTGAAATATCAAGATAAAGAAGTTGAAATTTCAAGATATAGAAGTTAAAATTTCAAGATATAAGTTGAAATTTCAAGATAGTAGTAATTTATATCAGGATCCCAGTGAGTATTTTAAACAGCTGTGAAAAACTACATTTTTCTTTTTCTGTTTAGCGTCAATACGTTTTAGTACACATTCTGTTGCCTGTTGAATGTCTGACCACGCCTGCATTCACGTCACGTGACGTTGTATATAATTTCTCTACATTATGAAGAACACTTTTCCATAAAAGTAAAGGTTTTGGTAACACAAATCCATTATTCCTTTAAAAGAAAATTATGGTATTAGTCACAGTCCGGCAAAACGAGTCTGTGAAACATTGGTCTTTTGATTGTAAACATTTCTCAAAACTTACTGGTTTTTATGCCAAGCTGAAATTTGACTTGATACTACTGACAGCTGAGTCACTGCCAAGTTTATAACATGCAAGCTAGATGGGAGATTTCAACCAGTCAGTCCCTGAACCATATTTTATTCCCTTCCGCCCGGCCCTTTCTGCAATGCAACAGCCCGAAATAGAGCAAATTTGGATTTTCCTCACATTCTCAATGAGGCTCCTTTTAAATTTAAATGGAGTTGTTTCTTTTAAAATTATTTATTCTCACAGACGAAGCGTAAGTCTAGCACCATGCAACACGACCTTGAACTTTCTTGAACAAAATGGCGGCCAGGAAGCGTTTTTATGAATGATAACCACAATGTTTGCTGTTTTATAAGCAAAATATGATATGTCAAGGGATGCCTTATCAGCCCGTGGATACATAAGGTAGTATCTTTCCTTATTAATACTTTTTAAAAATATTTTGCATATATAGATAAAGTTGTAGCCACGGATATAGCAAGACTTGCATTCGGCTGCACCACCAGGCACTGCTGGGTGCGGCCGAGGCAAGACATGCTCCTTGGTGTCAATTCTCGCTCCTCCCAGGAAATAATGGAGCAATGTTCATTAATATTATGACCGCTAATTGTAAATGAACTGCATTCTTGTATACACAGATGCGCCGTAAGTGTGTCCAGTGTTAATTTGGGTTGTTTTACCTTTTCTCGCATGATATCTCTCTAGTATTGTCAGCCTAAAGTTTGTTAAAAAGCTCTCTTTCGAAAGTATCGTTTTGTTTAAATGGCAAGCACGCAATCGTTAGCCATTACCTGTGTGTTTTTTGTTCAGATAATTTAATATATTTGAAGTGGCCACTGACTATGGTATTTAAATTGAATCTAGCATGTTTTGACCGTTAATTACTTTGCCTCAGTTGCGTGGATCAATGTTCATGATATCAATCACTGGATTGTCTGGTCCAGACTCGATTAGCTGGAATGTTGCTGAGTGCGGCGTAAACAACAAACCAACCAACCAACCAGGACAATTATGTGTAATCTACAGGCCACAGCAAGCAGTAATCTTGATTTTCTGTTTAGAAACACATTTTGACATTTTGAAGAATGAAAAATATAGTCTAGTAACTTGATAAAAAAAATGGTAAAATATCTTTAAAAAACTTTCAGACTTAATTCCTCAGAGACCACTGGCTGAAATACTTTGCTATGATGTGTAATAAACAATGTGGATAATAACATCATTTTTATTTATTAAACTTTTTTTATGAATTGATTTTTACCTTAATTAAGTTAACTTTTCCAAACCTTGCTACAGGGCTGAGGAAGCTGCAGTGGTATGGTGCTCAAAGCTGTTGTTGTTGTGTAACGCCACATTCAGCAGTATTCCAGCTATATGACAGCATATATGAAAATAATCAGGCTGGACCAGACAATCCGGTGATTGAAATCATGACAATCAATTGGTCTATGCAAGTAGGATGCAACAACATGCATCAACCAAGTCAGCGAGCCTGACCACCCAATCCGATTAGTCTACGACAAGCATGGACTGCTGGAGATCAATTGTAACCCAGATCTTCACTGATTGTTCATGCCAGTCAAATGTCTTTTTGAAAATTATAAACAACAACACTTTTTCTGAGATTGGGCCTGGCATGGGAAGATGATACCTTAAATCATACAAAGTTTTTCATGCCAGTCAAATATAGGAAGTACCTTTCTCATAAGAAATGGCAAAAATCTTTTGCAGGGTTTGAAATTAACAGAAATCCTTGATATTATGAATTGTTCTTTTATATGTTTGAAAATAAGGGGGTCCCGGGGTCCTTCAGGTTTGTTGTTATAGCATTCAATTAAAGGAAGCCACTTAAATTTTGAACTTTTCACATTAGGGCTATGACAAGTACTCTTTGAGTCTCATGCTTAATTTCGAACCCTGTTTTAGGTCTCAGAAGATGTAGTTTCATTTGTTTGACATCTTCCACACAGCATGCTCAGCTTCATCCGGAGAATTTCATTCAGGATCATGTTTATCATTGTTATCCAATTTGAATTGAGTAATTTTGTTGCAGCTGAGGACCACTGCCACCAGCTGTTGGTCACACCATCACCACCACCCACAACAGAGAACTGGGCACAGAGTACACAGTCACAAATGTAGTGTCTTTAGGCTAAGCCAGGAGAGACACCATCACCACCACCCACAACAGAGAACTGGGCACAGAGTACACAGTCGCTAATGTAGTGTCTGGAGGCTAAGCCAGGAGAGACACCATCACCACCACCCACAACAGAGAACTGGGCACAGAGTACACAGTCACTAATGTAGTGTCTGGAGGCTAAGCCAGGAGAGACACCATCACCACCACCCACAACAGAGAACTGGGCACAGAGTACACAGTCACTAATGTAGTGTCTGGAGGCTAAGCCAGGAGAGACACACAAACACACCCAGACACATCGATGGTAGGGACAAGACAAAGTCTTATTATTATGTAGAGTAGAGACAAGCACCTGACAGCCCCTGTTGAGTACAGACAAGCACCTGACAGCCCCTGTTGAGTAGAGACAAGCACCTGACAGCCTCTGTTGAGTAGAGACTTGCACCTGACAGCCTCTGTTGAGTAGAGACAAGCACCTGACAGCCCCTGTTGAGTAGAGACAAGCACCTGACAGCCTCTGTTGAGTAGAGACAAGCACCTGACAGCCCCTGTAGAGTAGAGGAGTGCACCTGACAGCCCCTGTTGAGTAGAAGAGTGCACCTGACAGCCCCTGTTGAATAGAGACAAGCACCAGGCAACCCCTGTTGAGTAGAGGAGTGCACCTGACAGCCCCTGTTGAGTAGAGACAAGCATCTGACAGCCCCTGTTGAGTAGAGACTTGCACCTGACAGCCCCTGTTGAGTAGAGACATGCATCTGACAGCCCCTGTTGAGTACAGACAAGCACCTGACAGCCCCTGTTGAGTAGAGACAAGCACCTGACAGCCGCTGTAGAGTAGAGGAGTGCACCTGACAACCCCTGTTGAGTAGAAGAGTGCACCTGACAGCCCCTGTTGAATAGAGACAAGCACCAGGCAACCCCTGTTGAGTAGAGGAGTGCACCTGACAGCCCCTGTTGAGTAGGGACAAGCATCTGACAGCCTCTGTTGACTAGAGACATGCATCTGACAGCCCCTGTTGAGTAGAGACATGCACCTGATAGCCCCTGTTGAGTAGAGACATGCATCTGACAGCCTCTGTTGAGTAGAGACACGCACCTGACAGCCCCTGTTGAGTAGAGACAAGCACCTGACAGCCTCTGTTGAGTAGAGACATGTACCTGACAGCCCCTGTTGAGTAGAGACGAGCACCCGACAGCCCCTGTTGAGTAGAGACATGCACCTGACAGCCTCTGTTGAGTAGAGACATGCACCTGACAGCCTCTGTTGAGTAGAGACATGCACCTGACAGCCCCTATTGAGTAGAGACATGCACCTGACAGCCTCTGTTGAGTACAGACAAGCACCTGACAGCCCCTGTTGAGTAGAGACTTGCACCTGACAGCCCCTGTTGAGTAGAGACGAGCACCCGACAGCCCCTGTTGAGTAGAGACGAGCACCCGACAGCCCCTGTTGAGTAGAGACATGCACCTGACAGCCTCTGTTGAGTAGAGACGAGCACCCGGCAGCCTCTGTTGAGTAGAGACATGCACCTGACAGCCTCTGTTGAGTAGAGACAAGCACCTGACAGCCCCTATTGAGTAGAGGAGTGCACCTGACAGCCCCTGTTGAGTAGAGACGAGCACCCAACAGCCCCTGTTGAGTAGAGACATGCACCTGACAGCCTCTGTTGAGTAGAGGAGTGCACCTGACAGCCCCTGTTGAATAGAGACATGCACCTGACAGCCCCTGTTGAGTAGAGACAAGCACCTGACAGCCCCTATTGAGTAGAGGAGTGCACCTGACAGCCCCTGTTGAGTAGAGACATGCACCTGACAGCCTCTGTTGAGTAGAGACAAGCACCTGACAGCCTCTGTTGAGTAGAGACAAGCACCTGACAGCCCCTATTGAGTAGAGGAGTGCACCTGACAGCCCCTGTTGAGTAGAGACGAGCACCCGACAGCCCCTGTTGAGTAGAGACATGCATCTGACAGCCCCTGTTGAGTAGAGACAAGCACCTGACAGCCCCTATTGAGTAGAGGAGTGCACCTGACAGCCCCTGTTGAGTAGAGACGAGCACCCGGCAGCCTCTGTTGAGTAGAGACATGCACCTGACAGCCTCTGTTGAGTAGAGACAAGCACCTGACAGCCCCTATTGAGTAGAGGAGTGCACCTGACAGCCCCTGTTGAGTAGAGACGAGCACCCGACAGCCCCTGTTGAGTAGAGACATGCATCTGACAGCCCCTGTTGAGTAGAGACAAGCACCTGACAGCCCCTGTTGAGTGGAGACAAGCACCTGACAGCCTCTGTTCAGTACAGACATGCACCTGACAGCCCCTATTAAGTAGAGGAGTGCACCTGACAGCCTCTGTTGAGTAGAGGAGTGACAGCAACCATGTCTTGGCAATTAGAACCTACACATGGTCTTTCCTTAACATGAAATACTCCATCACATTTGTCTTGTTCACCTGTTCACTGATCTCACATGCCTTCACCTGTTCACTGATCTCACTTGCCTTCACTTGTTCACTGATCTCACATGCCTTCACCTGTTCACTGATCTCACTTGCCTTCACTTGTTCACCTGTTCACTGATCTCACATGCCTTCACCTGTTCACTGATCTCACATGCCTTCACTTGTTCACTGATCTCACATGCCTTCACCTGTTCACTGATCTCACTTGCCTTCACTTGTTCACCTGTTCACTGATCTCACTTGCCTTCACCTGTTCACTGATCTCACATGCCTTCTCTTGTTCACCTGTTCACTGATCTCACATGCCTTCTCTTGCAAATATTTTTTTCAGTACTGATAATTTTGTGTATCATGAGGATGTCTTGATTATGCACAGTAAGTGTTGCAGAAAAGTCACAAGTTGTCCAGGTCTAAACTTCAAATTCTTGTTTCAGTTCCGGTCTGCCTGGTGTCCACGGCCACGCCAAGCCAGGGCAATGGTTGGGTTCGTCTGTTAGAGTCTTAGGGTCAGGGAACCAGGGCAAGGGTGGGGCTCCCCTGTTAGGGTCTTAGGGTTAGGGAGCCAGGGCAAGGGTTGGGCTCCCCTGTTATTGTCTTTGGGTTCGGGAGCAAGGGCAAGGATGGGACTCCCCTATTAGAGTCTTAGAGTTAGGGAACCAGGGCAAGGGTGGGGCTAGGTTGGGGCTCCCCTATTAGGGTCTTAGGGTTAGGGGATCAGGGCAATGGTTGGGCTCCCCTGTTAGGGTCTTAGGGTTAGGGAGCCAGGGCAAGGCTGGGGCTCCCCTATTAGGGTCTTAAGGTTAGGGGACCAGGGCAAGGCTGGGGCTCCCCTATTAGGGTCTTAGGGTTAGGGGACCAGGGCAAGGCTGGGGCTCCCCTATTAGGGTCTTAAGGTTAGGGCACCAGGGCAAGGGTGGTGCTCCCCTGTTAGGGTCTTAGGGTTAGGGCACCAGGGCAAGGGTGGTGCTCCCCTGTTAGGGTCTTAGGGTTAGGGGACCAGGGCAAGGGTGGGGCTCCCCTATTAGGGTCTTAAGGTTAGGGGACCAGGGCAAGGGTGGTGCTCCCCTGTTAGGGTTTTAGGGTTAGGGAGCCAGGGCAAGGCTTGGGCTCCCCTATTAGGGTCTTAAGGTTAGGGGACCAGGGCAAGGGTGGTGCTCCCCTGTTAGGGTCTTAGGGTCAGGGGACCAGGGCAAGGCTGGGGCTCCATGTTTGGGTCTTAGGGTCATGGGGCAAGTATGGGGCTCACTTGTTAGGGTCTTAGGGTCAGGGGACCAGGGCAAGGGTGGGGCTCCCATGTTTGGGTCTTAGGGTCAGGGGGCAAGGGTGGGGCTCGCCTGTTAGGGTCTTAGGGTTAGGGGATCAGGGCAAGGGTTGGGCTCCCATGTTTGGGTCTTAGGCTGAGGGGGGAAGGGTGGGGCTCGCCTGTTAGGGTCTTTGGGTTAGGGAACCAGGGCAAGGTTGGGGCTCCCCTGTTAGAGTCTTAGGGTTAGGGAACCAGGGCAAGGGTGGGGCTCCCATGTTTGGGTCTTAGGCTCAGGGGGGAAGGGTGGGGCTCGCCTGTTAGGGTCTTAGGCTCAGGGGGGAAGGGTGGGGCTCGCCTGTTAGAGTCTTAGGGTTAGGGAACCAGGGCAAGGGTGGTGCTCTCATGTTTGGGTGTTAGGCTCAGGGGGGAAGGGTGGGGCTCGCCTGTTAGGGTCTTAGGCTCAGGGGGGAAGTGTGGGGCTCGCCTGTTAGAGTCTTAGGGTTAGGGAACCAGGGCAAGGGTGGGGCTCCCATGTTTGGGTCTTAGGCTCAGGGGGGAAGGGTTGGGCTCGCCTATTAGGGTCTTAGGCTCAGGGGGGAAGGGTGGGGCTCGCCTGTTAGAGTCTTAGGGTTAGGGGACCAGGGCAAGGGTTGGGATCCCCTGTTAGAGTCTTAGGGTTAGGGAGCCAGGGTAAGGGTGGGGCTTCCCTGTTAGGGTCTTAGGGTTAGGGGACCAGGGCAATGGTTGGGATCCCCTGTTAAGAGTCTTAGGGTTAGGGAGCCAGGGCAAGGGTGGGGCTCCCCTGTTAGGGTCTTAGGGTTAGGGGACCAGGGCAATGGTTGGGATCCCCTGTTAAGAGTCTTAGGGTAAGGGGACCAGGGCAAGGTTTGGGCAAGCCTTTATATATAACATAGTGAGGTGTGGTTGGTAGGGGATATAACATGGTGAGTGGATGTTAGTGATGGATATAACCTGGGAGGTGTGGTTAGTGGAGGATATAACATGGAGAGTAGAGGATATAACATAGGGAATGGGGAATGTAACATGGTGAGTGGGGGATATAACATGGGAGTAGAGGATATAACATGGTGAGTGGGGGACATAACATGGTGAGTGGGGGACATAACATGGGAGTAGGGGGTATAACATGGGAGTAGGGGGTATAACATGGGGAGGTGTGGTTGGTGGGGATATAACATGGTGAGTGGATGTTAGTGATGGATATAACCTGGGAGGTGTGGTTAGTGGAGGATATAACATAGGGAATGGGGAATATAACATGGTGAGTGGGGGACATAACATGGTGAGTGGGGGATATAACATGGGAGTAGGGGGTATAACATGGGAGTGGGGGATATAACATGGGGAGATGTGGTTGGTGGGGATATAACATAGGTAGGGGAGGATATAACATGGGGAATGAAGGATATAACATGGGGAGATGTGGTTGGTTGGGATATAACATAGGTAGTGGAGAATATAACATGGGGAATGTAGGATATAACATGGGGAGATGTGGTTGGTGGGGATATAACATAGGCAGAGGAGGGTATAACATGGAGAATGGAGGATATAACATGGGAGTGGGGGGTGGTTGTTGGGATATACCATGGGGAGTGGGGGATATAACATAGGTAGTGGAGGATATAACATGGGGAATGGAGAATATAACATGGGGAATGTAGGATATAACATGGGGAGGTGTGGTTGTGGGGATATAACATAGGCAGAGGAGGATATAACATGGAGAATGGAGGATATAACATGGGAGTGGGGGGGGGGGGGGGGTTGTTGGGATATATCATGGGGAGTGGGGGATATAACATAGGCAGAGGAGGATATAACATGGAGAATGGAGGATATAACATGGGAGTGGGGGGGGGGGGGTTGTTGGGATATAACATAGGTAGTGGAGGATATAACATGGAGGATATAACATGGGAGTGTGTGTGTGGGGGGGGGGGGGGTTGGGGATATGCAATGGGGAGTGGGGGATATAACATAGGTAGCGGAGGATATAACATGGAGGATATAACATGGAAGTGGGGTATAACATGGGGAGGTGTGGTTGTGGGGATATAACATAGGTAGTGGAGGATATAACATGGAGGATATAACATGGGAGTGGGGGTATAACATGGGGAGTGGAGGATATAACATGGGAGTGGAGGATATAACATGGAGAATGGAGGATATAACATGGGAGTGGGGGTATAACATGGGGAGTGGAGTATATAACATGGGGGAATGGAGGATATATCATGGTGAGTGGGGGGTATAACATGGGGAGGTGTGGTTAGATGGGGATTGAACATGGGGAGTGAGAAAGTGAATCAATGCATGTATAGATGTGAATCTCTGTTCACAAGGAGGATCGATTGAGTCACCAGAGTGTTTGACTGAATGAATCATTGAGTGAGAGTAAGTGAGTGTTTGTTCCTTCGTTAGTTCTTTCTTTTCATGGTCGCTATCTGCCTGAAATAATGCCGATGCAACATTAATTTTTAACTCACTCACTCTTTCTTTTCATGGGTCTATTCACACTAAGGTAGTATTCACTGAATATTTCTGCCAATGAATAAAACAGACCTAAGCATATGGCAGTGCACCATTTTGGAATCTGAACCGATTGTTTACCTGAGTTACAAAAGTCGGATCAAACCAATTTAGTTTTCCTATTTTCTTCTGAATCAATGTACAAATGGCCAGGAGGCCACAGTAAAATGCTGTGGACGTTCATTTGAGTTTCATTCCTTGACAATAAAAGCTTTTAATAAAGAAAGCGAAACAATATGTTTGTTTGTTTGTTTGTTTTAATGCCAAACTTAGCAATATTCCAGCTATATGTCGGCGGTCCGTAAATAATCGCGTCTGGACCAGACAATGTTGTGATTGACATCATGAATATCGATCCACGCTCTGTGATGACATGCATCAACCAAGTCTGAGAGTCTGACTACCGGACCCCATTAATCACCTCTTACGACACCCTTAGTCGCCTTTTACGGCAAGCATGGGTTTCTGAATCTTAACGAAAACATGCACTCACTCACTCACTCAACGAACATGGTGTGTCAGCAATTTTTCACAAGATCGGTGATTACAAAACGACATGTTTTCTGTCGGCCTTCCGTATGTTGTATTGTGTACGGGTCGTCTAGTGTCATTACGTGCACCCCAAGAGAGACTAATCTCACACAAAGAGAGGGGAGGGAATGCTTTTGTCTAATAGCTGTGTACAGGTAATTGACACCATCTTTTCACAGATCACAGATACTCTTTCCATCAATCACGGATCATGTAAATTAGTTCATTATTTCATAGATATCAGAAACCATCCATTCTTCCTTATTAATCTGATAGTGACTCAAACCTTGTCATCGTCAGGTTTATGTGTTTGCATGTATAAACTAGGACTGCACATCATATTGTGACATGTAAACTTGGTAGCAACTTGTCAGACTATCTCAGGCGTTTCTTGATAGTTTTTGGCTGCTCCAAATTTAATACATCGTTTTCCCATTTTCGATATGAAAATAATTATTCACGTAAAAAGGCTCTTCAAAGACATCATTTTATAATTGGAAAATTCAGAAAAAGGAACTGTGGAGAATAACATCGCAGCTCATTCCTAACGTGAAATATCGATTCACGACAAATGAAAACAGCCAATAATAGGTATTCCCTACCCACATAAATGTGCGTGCGTGCGTGCGTGCAAGCTACTAAACAGACGACCAAGAGAATCCCCACTTCGTTTCCTCCTTCAGGCTACAACAAATAGATCTATGTTTTTGGCTTTAATAATTCTTTATCAATGTTATTTCCAATGGCCATCTTTTCAGATCTTACAAATGTCGCCTTATTTACCAGTGGGTGCATTGATGTGTGAAAACGACTCAACCTAACAATAAATCAACAAAGTGAATTATTTGTTAATATTTGGGATAAATAGACTGTGGAAGAATTAATTGCCCTTCACTGAAATTACTCGGAACTGGCAGATCAGTACGTGTAGTGTTTTTGAATTTCTTTTCACACACTGTTCATTGATTGCTCTTGAAATAAAAGAACAATTTAAAGCAAACGACAATGTACGTTGTAGCCCATATCAATATAAAATAGGAGAGCGAATTGAAAAAAGAATTTCCCACGTCATGTTGTATCGCAGCCTATATCGGCGCGGCTGTAAATAATTGTTTTATATTTACCTGGTCTATATATTAAATATCTTCCCTTTTCACACAGTCCCATTTGAACATACAAAAATATACTTGTAGCTCAGCTTTCACACCCAACATTTGATTAATTTTAGTGATGTAATTAATCCTCAGTATCAGTTTACCAACTCCAGATCTTTCAGAGAGGAAGCTTCATTTTTCTCTTTCACAAATATGCATCCTTCATACTTCTTATCCTTAAAAAATTACAGTTTTTTTTATGAAAAATGCCATACTCCTTTAGTTTTGGTATTACTTTTTAGTTTGAGGGTTTGTTTAATTACCTTCATATTTTTGGGTTAGATTATATAAATACATTTTCACATATTAGGGCTACGAGTTTTATAACTTTCCTATATTAGGGCTAGTTTTATCCTATGTAGGCCTGTACCAACACACATATTACCACACAAGTTGCACGCCGGCTAGCAACATGTAGAGCAAGCACTTGTCGGACTCCCTCTTGTCCAATATCCCGCAGTGAGATGTTTTCAAAACATCCGCAGCACACTGTAATGCGCGGACCATTTGATTTCTATTTTGTGGAAAAAAACAAAACAGCCACCATCTGCTTGAAAAAAATATAACTCAGCATCCATACAAAGTCTCATCAATACCGAGTATTTAGTGAGCAAAGCCATAATCTTTCATAGAGAGAGTGAGTGAGTGAGTTGGGTTTAACGCCCCTTTTAACATTATTCCAGTTATATCGCCTCCTCTCTCCTCTCTCCCATCACCCCATATCCTGGTGTTGTCCATGTCATATTCCACTGGTGTACATATGTCGCACTTCACTCAGAGAGTGAGTGAGTGAGTGAGTTGGGTTTAACGCCGCTTTTAACATTATTCCAGTTATATCGCGGCGTGTGAGTTTAATGTGGGAGGAAAGCCCGAAGTGACGCAGGTCTCAGACGTTTACCACTTCGGTGAAAACCACGAGCACGCGTATGGTGCTGACAAACCTAGAAACATAATCGGGGCGAACCGGGATTCGAACCCACAATCATAGGTTTCTGGCGTGCCCAAGGGACGCAACTCTGCACAGCGAATCGCGGCGCCTTAGACGTCTGGGCCACCCGTGCCCCCAGTAAATGTGATAATGTAGCTTTGTTGTAGACCATCTGTTGTTGCCAGGGAAGTGACTGCTCATGTGTTAGAAGATGTGGTACGTTTACTTCTCTTCCACTGTGGGTGGCACTCGCCCCTTTCCGTAACTTGCAAGAAGACTCGTACAACTATAGATGAATGTTACGTGCGAAAATATGAAAGCAGCGTAAAACCATACTCACTCACTGAGATACCCGTGAAGATCCGTGGTAGAATAGGTTTTCAGCAACCCATGCTTGCCATAAAAGATGACTGTGCTTGTCGTAAGAGGTGACTAACGGGATCGGGGAGTCAGGCTCGCTGACCTGGTTGATGCATGTCATCGATCCCAATTGCGTGGTCATCATATCAATCACTGGATTGTCTGGTCCAGAGCGCAGCATTAAACAACAAACAAACTTAGATGAAAGCCAGTTGCAATATAGCCACAAGAGGGGGCACGAGTTGCTATTCGGCTTGTCCTGGAATAACCCAGTTGTTGCAGTGCCTAAGACTGGGCCACCTGTGTCCCCTCAGTTATATCAACTGTGTCGATAAAGTATCATCTTCCCGATGCAAGTGAGTTAACTGACTGTAAAAGTCCAGTTTCCTGGACTTTTAAAGTCAGTTAACTCTCTTGCCTCGGGAAGATGATAAAGTATAGGACAGAAGCTGGAATTGATGAATGTTGGAAACAATTACCATTGTCCCTAGAGTTGACAGGTATCTCAGCTGATTATCCTTGGTTGCTTATGTTCAAGGTTCCATGACTCAAACTCTAGCCCTAATTCATTATCAGGTAGTATGAGATGGTAATGTGACATTTCGGCATATGCATGAAGAACTTATTTATTACAATTAGGAGCCACACTTCGGTGAAGGTTCTAACACCGTTATCAAGCAAGGAAATTAACCGTCTGGCGCCACACAAGCAGCTTGGGTAGTATACTCCCCAGGGAGCTGAGAAAGAAGAACATATGAGTGCACACATATCAAATGAGGGGTGTAATGAGCATGTCTTAACGGACTATACCCAATACAAATATCCCTTTATTATTATGCATAAATAATTTCAATAAGAGGTGAGGTGAAATTGGGTTTAACGTCACGTCCAAGTCCAAGATTATTGCACTTATATAGCAATGTGCATGCACGTGTGTGTGTGTGTGTGTGTGTGTGTGTGTGTGTGTGTGTGTGTGTGTGTGTGTTTGTACTAGTCCGGACTGATGCCGATTTATAGTGCTAGCCCACTGAGATACCATGCCGCAGTTTAACATTAATACCCCTCTCAGACACAGTATACTGACTCCGAGCCGACCAGTCCTTGTTTAAGCCCCTTAATGCCGCGCGCCAGACAGGGTAACAACAAGTACCATCTTTTAACGTCTTTTGGTATGACGTGGCCGGGGATCGAACCCCGGACCTTCCGCTCTCCGGGCCGACGCTCTACCACTAGACCACGGAGGCGGTCTTCAATAAAAGAAACAAACACAGAATTACTCAACATATTTATTAATAACACTGACAAAATACAAGCATATTTAACATCAAAATATCAGTATGAAATGTAAGCACAACAACAGATTCAATAATTCTCCTGCTTGAAAACAATTAAGTAGATCATGTCATGAAGAGGTCAAATGGATTTTCATGAGTCAATGATCATGTTAGCTAGCACTGGATTACACTTGCATCTTTAAAAAACAATGCTCAACTAAGATGGACACATAATACTGTAAACTAAACAATACTCCTGAAACCCAGGAGTTGCTAATACCATGAACACATCACTACACAAGGATAAAGCTCTGGATGTCTCGTTGTTCATAGGTAAGGCAACCTACTGCGTCTCCTGTACAGGGCTATGTTGTGACATTGTTGTTTGAGTGAGTGAGTGAGTTGGGTTTAACGCAGCTTTTAACAGTATTCCAGTTATATCACGGCGTGTCAGCTTAATGTAGGAGGAAAGCCTGAAGTGATGCAGGTCTCCGACGTTTACCACTTCGGTGAAACCAATGGGTATGGTGCTGACAAACCTAGAAACATAATCGTGGCGAACCAGGATTCGAACCCACAATCATAGGTTTGTGGCGTGCCAAAGGGATGCAACGCTTAGACCACTGGGCCACCAGTGCCCCCTTGTTGTTTGAGTGAGTGAGTATGGTTTTACACCGCTTTTAGCAATATTCAAGCAATATTACGGCAGGGGACACCATAAATGGGCTTCACACATTGTACCCAGGTCTTTGGCAAGACAAGTAAATGCTTTAACCACTGGGTCACCCACCTTTGTTGTTTGAGGCTGCACACTGTAATATTCCACTACAGCAGCATGTATACTCAAAGACAAAAGTTAATGCAACATGCAGTACACAAAGAGGATCGGTCAAACAAATGTACTGCTTTGTATGGAACTATACAACAGACAGTTCAATGTCTAAGGCGATGGTAACGAAACAACAGTCCACATACGGAGCGCTTGTACCATAAACCAAATGAGTCATGTCGGAGGGTTCAGAGGCTAGTTCATATAAAAATCCACGTCACAATAACTTTAGCCTTTGAGTATAAATAATGAAATAGGACCAGACAAACCAGTGATCGATAGCATGAACAACACTATGTTGTCGGGGTATGCTGAGATACAATCAACCAAGCCTGCCCGCCCCGATCAAGTTTCCTTGTGGGGTAAGTATAGGTTGCTGGACACTAAGTGTGACCTGTATTTCCAAGATATGGTCTAATCTTTTTCGGTTTCTGGATTGGATACAGGTTGGGTAAACAAATTAAGCAACAAAAATATTTATTGATCACTTCAAGCTATTTGGGAAATGACATTTCTTTTGTATGCTCAAAATGAGAGGATAGAAGAAGTGATGCAATAATATAAATCACATGAGAGAGAGAGAGAGAGAGAGAGAGGGGGGGGGGGGGCAGGGAGAGAGAGAGCGGGGGCAGGGAGAGAGAGAGAGGGTCAAGAGAGAGAGAGAGGGTCAAGAGAGAGAGGGAGGGAGGGAGGGAGAGAGAGAGGGTCAAGAGAGAGAGGGAGGGAGGGAGAGAGAGAGGGAGGGAGGGAGAGAGAGAGAGAGGGTCAAGAGAGAGAGGGAGGGAGGGTGAGAGAGAGGAGGGGGAAGAGAGAGAGAGGGAGGGAGGATGCTGCGAAGAATGATCTTCACACTGTGTTCTCTTACCAGGGACTAAATGCATGGCAATCAATCCCTTTGCCCTTTTCTGAGGTTGTAAACAAAACTCTCAGAGTGTTCATTGAAACTTGTCAAGAGTGAGTATTACACGATAGGTCACGTTGGTATCATATTGTATTCTATGCAGGAAGTTACAATCCTAAATGAAAAATGTATAAAGGAACCTAAGGATTGAAACAGTATTCATGATAAGGGCAGCTATAGCCAGCATAGTGTCCCCGAATAGGTATTCTTAAATCATTATATAAAATGAGGCAACTACAATACATGAAGTGCCAAGTCCATAGATATAAATATTGAAGAAAGTAAAGCATGGGTTCACTGCTAAAATTCTGAATATCCATGCTGAGGTAACTACAGCCAGCATAGTGTCCCTGAATAGGTATTCTTAAGCATTATTCAAAATGAGGCAACCACATAGTACAATACATTGAGTAAGTCCAGAGTCATAAGTACTGAAGAAATTAAGGCATGGATTCAATTACAATATTCTAAAAATATCCATGATGAGGGCAACTACAGCCAGCATAGTGTCCCTGAACAGGTATTCTAAAATACCTAAAATGTCGGCACTACAGGCTCTGACCTGCCCCCAGAAGAAAGCATGAAAATGGAAAACATTCTTCACAAATCTCAATACCAAGTACAGAATTAAGGCACAAAATAAGCAAGGCTGGTGGTCTACTGGCAATGTACCAACAAAATACAACCAACCATTGCTTCCGTAAACAAACGTAGTTAGGAGTGAGAGTGGCCCCATCTGTCAACTTCACCGAAGGGAGCTTGGTTTTGTTCTGTCTTGAAATTTTAGAACATCTCGCCATGGCGAGACCAACAATAGGCTTTACACACTGTTACCATTTGGGAATCAAACCCCAGTCATGATAGGCTAATGCATTAACCACTAGGCCACCAACATTGGAATCAACAATCATGACATAATTCAACTAGACACGTATACACATTGAAAAGTGAACAAGATCTCTAAAAACATTAATACTGTACATCAAGGCAACTATGTTTCTCGTAAGACGCGACTAACAGGATCAGGTGGTCTGGCTGACTTAGTTGATCCCAATTGCATGGATTGATGCTCATGATGTCAATCACTGGATTGTCTGATCCAGACTCGATAATTTACAGCCCGCCATCATATAGCTGGAATATTGCTGAGTGCGGCGTTAAAGAACAAATAAACAAACAATATTTCTGTGGATTGGTGCAGCCCTATTCTCAAGAAGAATGTCAGTTATTTCAATAACTCACAAATACTGATAGAAATACAAGATCAGTGAATATTGGGTAAAGCCAATACTTAAAGCAACATAAATATTTAAAGAGAAAATGGAATTCACTGGAAATGACACTCAGATGGATGAGCCAAACAAATATATGGAGCTGTAGTTTGACAGGTGTCATTGCATCCTGACACAAGCTTATTCCACCGTGTACACACAAAACATAACAGTAAAGTTTAATACATACCGTATTCGACGTAATAAGCGCCCACGGCAACATTTGCTAATATATTGGCTAGTGAACAATCCAAATTAGCACCCTTCCAATTGATCAATGTACGCAAGACTTATTTATTTGCGTATAATACGCACTCATGTGTTATATGCACCCTTAATAATGGGCAATTAAATTCTGGAAAAATATATCTGTCGTATATAAACATTTCAGGCTGTCAGCATAAACCACAAAATTTATCTTTTAACTCTTTTTTTCTCACCAAAATAATATTCTAATAAGAGCCCCCTATTTCTACTTTTGAGAGCTCCCTGGGCACTTATTACGTCGAACACGGTACCAGTAAATATAAATGGTGCAACTTAACACTTAAGTACAGGTCTCCAAGACAAACAAAATTTATAAAATGGTATAAAAATAGATTTCTGACTATCAAAGGAGCCATGTCAAAAGATCATTTCAGAAAATATACCAGAGTACAATTGTATTACATACTGAACTAAAAATAAGTTAGGCATCATGATTATTTTGGGATATTTTTTGTAGTGAAGACTGAGTTTCTCAAAATGTGTATGGCATATTTGAACTTTTTTGTTCAGAATATTTTGTACCTGAAGAAAAAAAAGAAAGACAGATAAAATGGCTACAAGACTTTGCTTTTTCAACACAGGAGGAATTTGTTTCGACATGGTCCAGTGTTACTGGTAGGATAGCTACATTGTTGTGACCTTTAGCAGTAAAATTAGAAAACAGGTTTCATACATCGAGACATCGGTAGTTAATCGGTAGTAAATACTGTGTATTTGGGAAAAAACTGACACACAAACAGTTAACAATGAATTGAGGTGGGCGTGTCCAGTACATACACAGGTCCCTGGGGTACCGAGGTGGGCATGGCAAGTACATACACTGGTCCCTGGGGTACCGAGGTGGGCGTGTCCAGTACATACATGGGTCGCTGGGGTACCGAGGTGGGAGTGTCGGGTACATACACAGGTCCCTGGGGTACCGAGGTGGGAGTGTCGGGTACATACACTGGTCCCTGGGGTACCGAGGTGGGCGTGTCCAGTACATACATGGGTCGCTGGGGTACCGAGGTGGGAGTGTCGGGTACATACACTGGTCTCTGGGGTACCGAGGTGGGAGTGTCGGGTACATACACTGGTCCCTGGGGTACCGAGGTGGGAGTGTCGGGTACATACATTGGTCCCTGGGGTACCGAGGTGGGAGTGTCGGGTACATACATTGGTCCCTGGGGTACCGAGGTGGGAGTGTCGGGTACATACACTGGTCCCTGGGGTACCGAGGTGGGAGTGTCGGGTACATACATTGGTCCCTGGGGTACCGAGGTGGGAGCGTTGGGTACATACACTGGTCCCTGGGGTACCGAGGTGGGAGTGTCGGGTACATACACTGGTCCCTGGGGTACCGAGGTGGGAGTGTCGGGTACATACACTAGTCTCTGGGGTACCGAGGTGGGTGTGTCCAGTACATACACAGGTCCCTGGGGTACCGAGGTGGGCGTGTCCAGTACATACACTGGTCCCTGGGGTACCGAGGTGGGCGTGTCGGGTACATACATGGGTCCCTGGGGTACCGAGGTGGGAGTGTCCAGTACATACACTAGTCTCTGGGGTACCGAGGTGGGCGTGTCCAGTACATACACAGGTCACTGGGGTACCGAGGTGGGCGTGTCCAGTACATACACTGGTCCCTGGGGTACCGAGGTGGGCGTGTCGGGTACATACATGGGTCCCTGGGGTACCGAGGTGGGAGTGTCGGGTACATACACTAGTCCCTGGGGTACCGAGGTGGGCGTGTCGGGTACATACATGGGTCCCTGGGGTACCGAGGTGGGAGTGTCGGGTACATACATGGGTCCCTGGGGTACGGAGGTGGGCATGTCCAGTTCATACACTGTATCCCTGGGGTACCGAGGTGGGAGTGTCGGGTACATACATGGGTCCCTGGGGTACCGAGGTGGGCATGTCCAGTACATACATGGGTCCCTGGGGTACTGAGGTGGGAGCGTCGGGTACATACATGGGTCTCTGGGGTAACGAGGTGGGAGTGTCGGGTACATACACTGTATCCCTGGGGTCAATGGTGGGAGTGTCGGGTACATACATGGGTCCCTGGGGTCAATGGTGGGAGTGTCGGGTACATACATGGGTCCCTGGGGTACGGAGGTGGGAGCGTCGGGTACATACATGGGTCCCTGGGGTACGGAGGTCACTGGTGGGAGTGTCGGGTACATACATGGGTCCCTGGGGTACAGAGGTGGGCGTGTCGGGTACATACATGGGTCCCTGGGGTACGGAGGTGGGAGTGTGGGGTACATACATGGGTCCCTGGGGTACGGAGGTCACTGGTGGGAGTGTCGGGTACATACATGGGTCCCTGGGGTACAGAGGTGGGCGTGTCCAGTACATACACTGGTCCCTGGGGTACCGAGGTGGGCATGTCCAGTACATACACTGTATCCATGGGGTACCGAGGTGGGAGTGTCGGGTACATACATGGGTCCCTGGGGTACCGAGGTGGGAGTGTCAGGTACATACATGGGTCCCTGGGGTACGGAGGTCACTGGTGGGAGTGTCGGGTACATACATGGGTCCCTGGGGTACAGAGGTTGGCGTGTCGGGTACATACATGGGTCCCTGGGGTACAGAGATGGGCGTGTATGTACTGGACACACCCACCTCGGTACCCTGTGGGTGTGTGAGGTACATACACTGGTGGGTTCAATCTGATACCATACTGTCTCAGTTCTACATATTATGTCCCCGGGGGGTACCGAGGTCGGTGTGTCCAACAAATGGTCAAATCTTTACAGACAGGCCTATTTCGCACCATCAGCAGTTCAAAGTCAAATAATTGAAGCAATACAAGTCAATACTGAAGTGGAGGTAAAGTAAAATACCAAAATAAAATCTATCGAAAAAAACATCAAAATCGGGGCACATCTTTGGTGAGCAGCAGCATGACCCCATGATGAACACTTCAAAAAGTAAGGCCTCGTATTATGGAAGGGTGATAAGACCGTGAAAGGCTAAACATCATTATCTGAATGGGATTAATATACAGTAAACTATGTTCAAAACGAACACGCTTATAACAAACTTATTCTTAAGTCCCCGCCATTTGTTGTACATATGCTGTATATATGCTCATAACGTTATCATGAACTAAAATTAGTGGTCCATTTGAGTTTGTTATAACCATAGTTTACTGTACTACTCAAAAGAAGTTAAAGGACACCCGATTTTTTCCACGACAGATAAACTTTCCCTTTACAATCCAAACAGAGAGCCATGGGGTGTAGGGGGCACTTGCTGGAGCAGAGTGAGGGAGTGAGTATAGTTTAACGCCACTTTTAGCAATATTCTAGCAATATCACGGCAGGGGACACCAGAAATGGGCTTCACACATTGTACCCATGTCGGGAATCGAACCCGGGTCTTCGGCGTGACGAGCGAACGCTTTAACCACCCAACCGCCCCTGCTGGAACAGAGAGCTTATTACCGTACAGTACATTAAATATGGCACTTAACCATTAATAACCATTGTTCAGAATCCATTCAAGATAAGAATACTTCGATACACACGTGCAATGATTTGTCATGGAAAATGTTGCCCTTTGAAATGAAAATGAATTTTTGAATGAAATTTTCAAATATTGCAAATGATGAAATTCTGGGTTATAATTGTGATGTGTGAAAAAAACAAAACAGAAATATATCCACAAATAAATGTTCAGAATGAAGCTAGACACACTCTGCATGAGCAGGCGACTTTTCAACAATACACTTACAATATTCGACGTAATAAGCGCCCCGCTCTAATAAGCGCCCACGGCGACATTAGCTAATATATTGGCCGGTGAACAATCCCTATTAGCACCCCTTCCGATTGATCAATGTACACAAGACTTATTTATTCGCGTATAATACGCACTCGTGTGATTATATGCACCCTTAATTATGGGCAATTAAATTCTGGAAAAATATATCTGTCGTACATAAACACTTCAGACTGTCGGCATAAACCACGAAATTTATCTTTCAACTGTTTTTTTCCACCAAAATAATATTCTACTAAGAGCCCCCTCTAATTTTAAGAGCGCCCTGGGCGCTTATTACGTCGAATACAGTAGTCCACTTTCAGATGCAAATGACATTCTGGGTGACTCTTTGAAGAAAAATACTAAAAGTTAGCTGACTGTAAAGGTCGCCTTTTACGGGAAGCATGGGTTGCTGAAGACCTATTCTACCCGGGATCTTCACGGGTCTCATATGTATTCACAGGTGATGGAGGAACATAGTGTACATGTGACTTCTTGACGATGATGGAAATGTCAGTATCATATACACCACACTACCAGGAGTGCTTAATTTCACAAAGGATCACTGCATCATGAAAGCATCCGTATCTACAGTAGGTTTACAAATTCGTCACTTAAAACACTGTATCAAGGGAAGTCTATTTTTAAAAACAATCACCTATCCTGGTGTTCTAAAATAAAATAAATATTTGACATTAAAGGTTTGGGTATTTTTTAGAAAAAAATGTTTTGGTTTTCCTTTATTTATTGAAATTAGAATGCCTTACAGTTGCATTTATCCAGGGAATTATATTTGGGCTGGGACAGGTATCTCAGATACTCGGGTAGGGTGGGTACGGAGAAGGACCTAGAAACCATGGTTAGTCACGTGATATATTATTTAATGACAAAAATTCCCTTATTTCAGGGTTACACAACAAATCACAAATATTTGCGTTTCTTTCTGACTATGCACATATTCCTTGCACATGTTTGAATAAAGATACAACTTCCATCACCTTCAGTCAGTTACTTGACTCTTCTTTCAATTATGATGATGCGGGCGGTGCTTAAGAACCAAGACCATTTTCTTTAGCCTTACAGATCAAAATAACCTCTGTACTTTGAGGGCTCAGACCGGTACACGAGATCTCGACCATGGGGCAGGTGTCAATGGACTCAAGCCCTACATCATGGACTGCACAAGGGAGATAACTCACATCTTCACTTCTCCACATCATGTGCAGTCATGGAAAAGAATTGGAAAATCATTTCAACAGAGATGATGCTTATGAAACAGAAAAAATGTTGACTGTGTGCGTTATTCTTTTGAAATCGGGAACTCCAGTCAGGGTTGAGTTTTGAGATGCAGCTACCCGGTACCCGTCACACCACAATTACTTCATGCAACTGGATCTGTCCGGTACAACACTGACACTGCAAATATTGACTGACCAACACAAACATATCAAGGCAGTCAGTATAAACCACATAAATGACAATGAAATTATGACAAAATATGAAAACAATATGCTTCAACTATGATAACAATAAATCAATGACACGTCAATCTGAGACTTACCGATGTCAAGCTAAGACACGATGGCATCAATCTCAGACACAATGATATCAATCAAAGACACAATGATATCAATCAAAGACACAATGATATCAATCTCAGACACAATGATATCAATCAAAGACACAATGATATCAATCAAAAACACAATGATATCAAATTAAGACACAATGAAATCGATCTAAGACACAATGAAATCGATCTAAGACAATGATATCGATCAAAGACACAATGATATCAAATTAAGACACAATGAAATCGATCTAAGACACAATGATATCCTTCTAAGACACAATGAAGTTGATCTAAGACACAATGAAATTGATCTAAGACACAACGATATCCATCTAAGACACAATGGTATTCAGTCTGAATGATGTAGCAGTATTATGCGACAAATAAGCACCTTTACGCACACATTAATCATTTCTTCACAGTGAAACTTCTAACCAACATTTTTCAAGTAGGTTAACAAAATATTTGGATTTCACAAAACAAGACATCTACTAAAATATTTACCAAATAACTAACAATAAAAAGACTTTCATTCTAATTAATGCTGTTATTCCTCTATTCCTTAGTTCAATAACATTCAGTAGTATCTTCCACAGAACTGGTTTGGAAATGTATCCTCTAATGACAGCTTTCCTGTAACCATTGTAACGCACGGGCAAATATACACACATCTAAATAATAAAAAAAAGTTGGAAAATTCACATCATCACATTCAACAATAGACCTCCACAAAAAATATCTCTCAGTTACCTCCCCTTTAGCTCTGGAGGTTCTACTCTGAGCATATTTGACTGTGGTTGTGCAGAAAACAGTCTCAGTAGCAGGTATCTAAGAGAAGATAACTCCAGTCTCCTCTTCTCACTGGCCAATAGAGTACTGTTATCATAACTCAGGCATTCTGCCCAAAGTTCCAAAGGGGAGTCACTCAAGAAATACAACAGCACACCAAATCAAATCGTTGGGAACACTTCACCTGAATCAAATTATCACAATCTAAGCACAATGAATTTTAATGATATATAACAAACAATGCACTTGAGTACATCATGTGCACATTAGATCACCCTCAAACTTAGGTCATCAAACTTTTGATACTCAATATCAATGTGATTACAGTGTTCGAAATCAAGTCCAGGGAGCCTTGTCATACAAAACACTAACATTCAAACGTAAAAGATTTTGGGGGTGCCCTGCATTCAAATAAATCAGGGATGGAAATTAACAAAGAACATCTCCTATCCCGAAGTGATCACATTCAGCAATTGCCCCCAAAATGTCTGAAATTCTTAGGATTCGTAGTCCTGATAATGGCTTCGACATTTACCATGCCTCCAACACGGGTACCGCTAACTTCCATCTCCGCAACACACATGTACCAAGGAAGAAGAGCTCCAACACGGGTACCGCTAACTTCCATCTCCGCAACACACATGTACCAAGGAAGAAGACCTCCAACACGGGTACCGCTAACTTCCATCTCCGCAAGACACATGTACCAAGGAAGAAGAGCTCCAACACGGGTACCGCTAACTTCCATCTCCACAACACACATGTACCAAGGAAGAAGACCTCCAACACGGGTACCGCTAACTTCCATCTCCGCAACACACATGTACCAAGGAAGAAGACCTCAAGGGCCGACGGTTCCCTTAATTCCCAACACTGAATAATGATGTGAGTTGTATCTACCTTAAGACCAATGATTGCTATACCTTGAAAGTCTATTGCACGATTAAGTACATGTAAAAACAGTACAAATAAAGCACTTTCTGTTACCACTGGTTACCACATTCTATTGTGACTCATACATGACAATAAAGAGTAAAGTGTTCCAGTGTATCCAAGCACCATTGACCATTTCTCGGGCTACATCTCGTTAAAAGTCACAGATTTTCAACACGCTGGAGTATTGGAGTATTTAGCATCAACTGGTCCAGTTCGTCTGAATGTACGCTCATATGACAATAGTCATGAGACATTCCTGTGACGTCTGGTATTATGTGATCAGCCACTGAGAAATAGACTCCAGAGTAGTGCACTAGGCATCATATCCAAACTAAGGCATCACAGTTAAAGAACGGATACAGATGCTTAAAGAGCATCTTGTGCAGACCCAGTAAGTTGGACTAAGTCTTTAAGGCCATGTGTAAGTCTAAACTGCTGGGTAAAAGAAAGTACCAGTATACAGCCATGTTTGATAGTGGCTAAATATGAGTGAGCGAGTGAGTGAGTGAGTGAGAAAGTGAGTGAGTGAGTGAGTGAGTGAGTGAGTGAGTGAGTGAGTGAGTTGGGTTTAACGCCGCTTTTAACAGTATTCCAGTTATATCATGACGTGTCAGCTTAATGTGGGAGGAAAGCCCAAAGTGATGCAGGTCTCAGACGTTTACCACTTCAGTGAAACCCACGAGCACGGGTATGGTCCTGACAAACCTAGACACATAATCAGGGCGAACCGGGATTCGAACCCACAATCATAGGTTTCTGGCGTGCCCACGGAACACAGTTCTGCACAGCGAATCGCGGCGCCTTAGACGACTGGGCCCCCCTGCTAAATATGAAACAAACAAGATGGTTATTCGATGATGATGCATTTGATGCAGATATCATAGTTGTGTCCTGGACCTCAGTTTGCAGTGTTTCGGTGACTGTTTCAGCCTAGTGAGGTTTTGATGTCTCTAAATTGTAGGTCAAATCCCATTTTCATGTGTACACTTTCTTTTGCCCAGCAGTTTATTAACTCAAACTTTATAATGAAGATGAATCTGGCAGTTTAGGATGACTGAGTTACAAAGAAATACTGTTTCAAAACTGACACTGACTACATCCAGACTGGAAATGTTTATAAGACCACGATGGAAACTCCCCTTTAAGTAACAGACACTTAAGGAATAACTAGCTATCAGAGGTACGAAGTACTTTCAGAATTAGTTATGGAATGACAGGTAACCAGACATTCTGGAGGAACTACCTTGAGGCTTCAGTCAACATCACAATAATGATGGCAGTGTTCAAAATTAAGAATGAAAGTCAAAAGGTCCTCGTCATAACCCTAATGTTAACAGTTAGATATCTAGGGGTAGGAGTGGAACGATATATCAAACTATCGATATATAGCAATACAATCACAAGATTGAAACATAATCAGGGCTAAACGGGATTCAAACCCACAATCATAGGTTTCCGGCGTGCCCAAGGGACGCAACTCTGCACAGCGAATCGCGGCGCCTTAGACGACTGGGCCACCCGTGCCCCCGTATTGTAATGAAGGCCTGAGAGAAGTGATCTGTCAAAACTTACAGCTGTTGCCAATTGTTTCTCTGATGTTCACACAAGCGGGGTAAAGGGATTGTATATATTCTTTTAGAAGTGATTTTCTGACACATTGCTCAAACATCCTAAGATTTTTTTTTAACTTTACTGGTGTTAAACTAAGAGTGTTTATAAGATTTCTATTTTTTCAAATACAAAGTTATCAAAAACTAAACTATTTTTTCAATTCAAACATATCAATATTGCCAACTTTAAATTCATGTGCAGCCACTTTTTTTCATGTTCCCGTGATTTAGCTCGAAACAAAAACCTTTGAGAGAACAATTCTATATCATTATCAAATTTAAAAAAAAGTTCTTTAGAACATTTTGGATGACAATCAGTCAATGTTCTGTAAAATAAACCAATCTTATAAACTCTATTCAAAACAACAGTAAAATTTCCAGACAGCCGGCATTGCCAACGGACACCATCTTGAGAGGGCAGAATGCCTATTACGTACAACCTAGGTCTGTCTTAAAGCTCCTTGTTGAGAACCCAGTTGGCAAAACAGCAATCTTTAAAACCAAATAAGTTACATTTGTCTTCTAGCAAGGGTGCGGTATTATCGGTAAATTGAGGTTTATTCTTTCCACGATACGTATCACAATATCATTTTATTATGTTTGATATATAGGGTGTTTGTCATGTATTTTTTACTAAATACCTTCGCTGTCCTGCAGCATGCATCAGGTGCCCCAAGATGTCTGTGTATTTATTGACTGAGTAAACATCATGTTGTACCAGCACCTGTTCCATTTATGAACTTTAATTTACACCTTAATGTATTAGAATGCTTCTGAATTCAAAATTTAGAGTTAAACAATATATTGTGAAACGTATCGCAATACGGCCTTGTGCATAGGAAAATATTGTGATACACTTTTAAACTTCCCATCCCTATCCTATCCCATCCCATCCCATCCCTATCTTCCAGCATATTTCAAAACTGAACCGCTGAGATCTCCTGATGCACCAGCTATCAGGATGTTACCCTAGATCCCGGTTGCCACTTTCCCTGGAAAAATTACAACACACAAATCTCTGTTAAAAAATTCGACCCTTACTATCCAATGACATTATAAGGCAGTGCTTTCAATGCAGAACGGTAAAGGGAAAAGAGGGTATTCCTCATCTTCGAAGCGCAATCATAAGAAACTTAGAGTCCAGTCAATTTCTGTTTTCAAATGGTTGCTGATGTGTTATATGGACAGTGGCCCGCCCATCTAACCTATCAAAGGCCAGATCTAGAATCATCCCTGCCCTTGCAATATTAAAATCAGATATTGAAAAAAAAAAGCCACACCACAATTCGTATCTACGGTGAAAATACAAATTCAGCAACATTCATAATTAGCCTATTGTGACAGTAACCATGGTAACAAGCAGCAAAACAATTTCAATAATCGATGAGTATTTATCGAGCCTGCTTTCTGCATTAGCAAGAAGCATCAATGACTGAGCTTTGATTGAAGATTATCTGTGATGTATTTTTGTATCTGTGACCTTTTGCTCTCTGACCCCTGTGACCTTTTGCTCTCTGACCCCTGTGACCTTTGGTCTCCTGACCTCTGCGACCTAACCACAACCACAGTGAAACTGCTTTGTTGAGTCTTTGACGTCGTCATAGCGACAACCAGCACACACAGTATGGAACCATTTGTCACAGTCATCACACTGGACCTGAAATGTAAAACATGAACAATAAAAACAGTGAGCTGAAATAATGATATTTTATGCTACTTCAAACAGTATTGAAATTATGTCACAGTGAGTCAGCTTCGTGCAGGAGGAAAGCCTTCAAAGTGTTGTTTGTTTGTTGATTAACGCTTGATTCAGCAATATTCCAGCTAGATGGCGTCAGTCCGTAAATAATCGAGTCAGGAACAGACAATCTAGTGATTGACATCATGAGCATCGATCCACTCAATTGGGACACAATGACATGTATCAACCAAGTCAGCATGCCTGATCACCTGATCCCGTTAGTCGCCTCTTACGAGAAGCATTGTCGCCTTTAATGGCAAGCATGGGTTGCTGAAGACCTTCCCTACCCCGGATCTTCGCGGGCAGCAAAAGTTTAGCAACTCATAGGTGTTTGCTTGAGGTCACGAGTGAGTGAGTGAGTGAGTGAGTGAGTGAGTGAGTGAGTGAGTGAGTGAGAGTGAATATGGTTTTACGCCGCTTTAAAGGGCAAGTTCACACGGAAATGAACCTATTTTTCTTGTACTTTTTCCACATTCAAAGTGTTAACATAGAAGTGTCATAGACAAAAATATAAAAATATCACAATTAATTAACATATTTTTCGCATTAAAACGATTTATATTTTTCACATTTACCAAGTGTTCTATTTCCACAACAAAAACACCATGGCTTATGCCCCTTGCAATATGACGTCATTGGTGCCAATTGATAAACATTATGACATCATCATGCTTTGTTAGAGCCGCTTCACGTGGTGTAGGTCCAGGTGTGTGATTCTAGCGTCTCAGTTGCCAGCCAGCATAGTGTTATGCTGAGTCACCACTGCGCCGGAGTGTGTCGTAGGCCATGTTGTTTTACCGCAAACTGGTACCGTATATCGCTGTGTATAAGGCGAGTTTTTCGTACCTAAAATGAGGGGGCTAAGAAGGGGGGTCGTCTTATACACGGGGTCGAAGATCTCACATTTTTTTCCACTGGCGATGTCAACCGGCGTCCGATAGCCAGCCCAGCATTTGACAATAAAACTTCGCAATCGCATTTCGTCCTAAATAACTGTTCCAATAACTATTTCCATACATAAACATGATTTGTATCTCTTTTCCTTGCATAAAGTTTAATAATTTCTGCAAATAAAGTTGAAATGACCCTCTCCTCGATGCAGATTGTCAAACCAGCTGACACGGTAAAACAATCAACATCCGTGATTAGAGAGCCGGAAGTACCGGTAATCATTTGCATATTGCACATGTGACCTAACATGTGATAACCGGTGAAGCTGAAATCAATTCCCGCTGTTTTTACAGTTGTATGAACAAGTGTTGGAGACGGTGTGTACAAGTGATTGTGGAATAAACACGCTGAATGTGAAGCAAACATAAGCCTAGTTAGTTACAACATAGTTAATTGGCGATTAAATTACTCACCATTGTCTCTTATATGTTATTACTTCATAAATGAATTTTATTTTACGGGCACCAATTTGGTGTCGTCCCGTGTAAACACAAAATGGCGACGTGTGCCGGAGTTACACATGCGACCTATCATTGTAGAAAAAAAACAAAGCAAGATAAACATATTTTTATTGCATATATAAGGTTTGTGTGCGCACTTGTGATGTCCGTGTGCGAAATACGCATCAGTCGGAAAGCGCACATTAAATCTCCAAAGTAACTAACTTACTAATTTGTGATGTCCGTGTGCGAAATACGCTACAGTCGGCAAGAGCACGTTAAATTTTCTATATCAGTCAGACTTTTGATGTGCTTCATTCCAGGTCGCCTTATACACGGAGTATAGGATTTTGGGTTGATTTTTAAGGCGTGTACAGGGGGGTCGTCTTATACGTGGGGTCGCCTTATACACAGCGATATACGGTACTTGATATCTTTTGCGTTGAGAATAGACAGGGACCCAGTTGAATTGGCACCAATTACGTCATAATCTAAGGGGGATAACTCAGGCCTGTTTAGCTCGAAAAACGAAGGCCTCATAACGGCATATCATTTTCACACTATTGTGAGCTTCCTACGTTCACTGTGAAAAAAATGAGTGTATATTTTCAAACACAGATACTAATTAATTCTAAAATTGCGTTTTGTTTAGAAAAAGAAAGAAAGTGATTTTTGCGTGTACACTTCCCCTTTAAGCAATAATCCAGCAATATCACGGCGGGGGACATCAGAAATGGGCTTCACACATTGTACCCAAGGGACCCCCCACCCTTTTGTAAGTGAAAGTATAACCCTGTACTCCCTGTTTTGACAGCCCACCTGGTCCTGAGATGCCAAGGAGTGACGGACCACCTACCCATTGCACCCTGCGGTCTCTGGGCTTGCTGCAGTCAGGGGCTGCACAGGTCTCTTCCTCATACCACTCCACGCCATCCTCCAGTTTCTCGTCATCTGTCAGTCTCACCCGCGTCCTCTTGGTGCGTGGCGCGAAACGCCTTGCTGGAAAGACAAGGCCGATTAATCTGTAAGCACTGTCAGATCTACATCAAACTGAATGCTGTGGGAATAGAGATAGGAATAACAGTATCAAACCAATGACACATAAAGATGGTTACGGGGATTTTTACTATGATGTACAGGTAAGTGGGGAATAAAGCACTTTATCATCAAAAACTGGCTCCCAAAGGAGATATCCCTTGGGTGAGATCAAGCGATATCTACATTGAATCAGACAATCCAGTGATTGACATCACGAGCCTCGATCCACACAATTGGGATACGATGACATGCATCAACCAAGACAGCGAGCCTGACCACCCGATCCTGTTAGCCGCCTCTTACGACAAGCATAGTTGCCTTTATGACAAGCATGGATTGCTGAAGATATGTTCTGCCCCGAATCTACCCGGGTTTAGGGAACACGACAAAATCAGTAAAACAAGAAAATAGACTGGTCTGGTTTATAATCTTTTTGTGATAATCATTCATCAACACTTTCACCATCGTTCACAGGTCATCCATCTCCAGAGAACACATACGGGAAGTAGCCGCTGGTCTCGACCAACAAACCAAGCCATGGCCTGGTTCCTCCTGGAGGGAAACCCTGTCACACCAATCGGCACTCAGATTACATCGCACAAACGGCAATATTTCTAACGCAACATGTGATACAGTGTGGCATCCATCTACTCCCCATGTTGCTTCAAGCAATGGTTGGGTTCGCCCAAAAGTCATGCACGTTCATTGAGCACAATCGACTTGCACTAGTTACCACACAGCAAAGCTGCCGTATGTATTCACGGTGTATGAAGTGAGTGAGTGAGTTTGGTTTTACACCGCTTTTAGCAATATTCCAGCAATATCACGGCGGGGGACACCAGAAATGGGCTTCACACATTGTACCCATGTCAGGAATTGAACCCGGGTCTTCGGCATGACGAGGGAACGCTTAAACCACTAGGCTACCCGACAGCCCCCGGTGTATGAAGGAACATACAGCATACACAAACTAGTGAAGTATTGACGATGATCAAGTTTGTGCCCGATGCATCCATACCTTTCCTCCTCTTGTTGGGGTTGGAGCCTGGCTGACCACTGGTCCTGGTGTCTGATGATTTGCCTGAAACAGGAGAACACATTACACCACAGGAACATCACAGGAATATCACAGGAACATCACAGGAATATCACAGGAATATCAGTCAGTGAGGCAGACATGTCCCTGATCAAACTGTCCACTCTCCTACAAGAGTTCCATGCGGCCAGCGACATGAGACAATGTCACATCTTACACACTCCATTCAAAATATTGCATATGTTTTCTGTTTACACATATAGATAAAGATGTCATCGAATATTGAATTTTCATTGAGACAATATCCCAAAGCGTGAAAAACAATTTCCATTTGCATATTTATCCTTTCTATCAATTGGATGTACGGCTCCATGCACTGGTATCGAAGCCCCACGGAGAGCTAGCGATACGGCCAATTTGATGATTAAAGATATCTTGTTATGCACCTCGGTGTTGCAGTTGCAGTTGCAGTAGCACATCTTTAAAATTGTGAAGCGCACCAAAATGCTTTTTTATTTTTTTAAATTTCAGGATAAGTTTGTGTGTTTACAAATCAAGAGATGTCTGGTCACATGATATGCAAATTAGCCTGTGGCAGTGGTGTGATGCTACAGACTGTTATCAATGTTCTACATGTATTTTGTGAATATGGCAACGTGAGCTGTATCAGGCCAGACATTGAAAGCTTGATAAATAGTCAACAAACATGAAAATATGAATGTTCTTCTATTCTTTTTATCAAAACATAATGATCCTATCAACATCACTAGTATTGTAACAAAAACAATTATCTTCCACTTTAAAGTTTACAAACATCAGTCCAGTTTATAGTGAGTGAGTATGGTTTAACGCCGCTTTTAGCAATATTCCAGCAATATCACGACAGGGGACACCAGAATGGGCTTCACACATTGTACCCATGTCGGGAATCAAACCCGGGTCTTCGGTGTGACGAGCGAACGCTTTAACCACTGGGCTACCCGACCGCCCCTGTCCAGCTTATAAAGGAGTTTACTCAATTCTATAATTTAATAAAGTACACTGTCAATATAATAAAGTACACTGTCAACGTCACCTGTAAAAGAGATAACTTTTAAACTAAGCAGACCTTTCGCCAATTCTAAATATAAAATATTCATAACAGGTACTAAATATCATGAATATAGCCTTGGAAAGTGTAGCCTTGCTGGTATGACCAACTCAAATGACGGCAGTATTTTGTTCCGATTATGAACATGCTTTAGGACAAGCTCTCTGATTGGTTGTTCAGAGGATCACATAGCCAATTGCACAACATATTGTAAAAAGTCATGGCAGACTCTCTATCCACTGGACCATGAGACGGTCACAAGCACATTTACAAGTCTCTCTTAATATAAGAATTTTTGTTTTGTAAAAACATCTTAATCTCTATACAGTATGTCATAAAATGATACATCATGTTATTTTAGGGAGGCACAGACATAACGGAGGATAATATTTGGTTTTACAATATTTGATGTGTTTTTTTATACGAACTATAAATGGAAATTGTAAAACAAATAATAAATAAATACAAAAACACACAAAAAAATCCCTATCTATCGTACCTACATACCCTAATTTTAAAACTGCTATTATCAGAACAACAAAATTTCTTCCGTGTGGCCTAAATAGCAAAAGACACGAGTTGACAACCTGGTCTTTGTGCGTACAAAGTTTCATGAAAGAAACAGATGGATGGACAGACAGACAGGCTACTTACTATATCCCCCCCATATTACATACTAGGGATATAATACACATATATCATGTATATATCACTAACCCTACTCCTGTCAAGTTCCCAGCAATTTTCATTCTCTTTCTGGAGTGTAAATAATAAATGGTAACGACATTGCATTGCAAAGTCTCTGAATTCCCCAAAACACTAAAATATTTTTTGCATGCATAAAACAGTCAACGGAAACATCATATCAGAATAATCAATAATGGAAATGAGGACATGAAATCCTTTGACATTTTACAACAGAGACAGGACTGAACAGAAAGCTTCACAAATGCATATTTTCGCTCACTTCAATAATCTCAAATATCTGTTTTAAATACAATAACCTCACATTGTGATGATATAAATCCTTGCATTCAACTTTGATCTTTGAAATAAGCAGTGCAAAACTGGATTTGAACACACAATTATGGTGAGGTGAGGTGAAATTGGGTTTAACGTCGCGTCCAAGATTATTGCACTTACATAGCGATGTGCATGTACGTGTGTGTGTTTGTGTGGCTGCTTGTACTAGTCTGGACTGATGCTGATTTATAGTGCTAGCTCACTGAGATACCATGCCGCAGTTTAACATGAATACCCCACTCAGACACAGTATACTGACTCCGAGCCGACCAGTCCTTGTTTTAGCCCCTTAATGCCGAGCACCAGACAGGGTAACAACAAGTATCATCTTTTAATGTCTTTTGGTATGATGCGGTCGGGGATCGAACCCTGGACCTTCCGCTCTCCAGGCAGATGCTCTACCATTAGACCCAATTATGCCTGAGGGACATGGCCTAAGATGACTTGCCCCCACTCACACGTACTTTTGTAAGGGCATACCACGACAGACCTCAGAAACCTATATTCAGCCCTAAATCTGTGTGTACTATGTGGATTAACACAGCACTCTGCAATAAAACAGATCGGATGAGAGACATTGTTTGTTTTTTGTTTAACGCCACATTCAGGTGGAGTCAGCAATATTCCAGCTATGTGACGGCAGTCTGCAAATAGTCGAGTCTGGAACAGACAATCCAGTGATTGACATCATGAGCATCGATCTACACAATTGGGATACGATAACATGCCTCATCCGTCCAATCCCATAAGTCGCCTCTTATGACAAGAATAGTTGCCTGTTACGGTAAGCATGGGTTGCTGAAGACCTATTCTACCCCGGATCTTCATGGGTCTGTAAATAATCGACTCAGGACCAGGCAATCAATGATTGATGTGAGCGATGATCCACAATGCCCGTGGATGATGACATGTTTTTATTGTTTGTTTGTTTGTTGTTTAACAAGGCACTCAGCAATATTCCAGCTATATGACGGCAGTCTGTAAATAATCAAGTCTGGACCAGACAATCCAGTAAGTAATATCATAAGCATCGATCCACGCCATTGGGATACGATGACATGCATCAACCAAGTCACTGAGCCCGATCACTGCCTCTTGCAGACAGCATATATCATTATTCCAGCTACCCGGTATATGACAGTGGCCTGTAAATAATAGAGTCTGGACCAGACAATCCTGTGATTGTGATATTGTGACCAACAAGCCATGCCATGAGTCAATCCATTTGGTTGCCTCTTATATTCTGGAAGGTAATTTAAGGTACAGATGTTTACTACAATATCTGGCCCTGTGACGCAGGGGTAGCATTATGCAGATGGCTGTTACAATGAATGCTGGTTCCACCCGTGACGAACAAGTCTGGTTGTTGATGAAATATAGTGATAGCTAAATAGACAGATTTTTTATTCATGCACCGATTATCTTTAAATGTAATATCCAGTTATGGATGACTGTTTAATAATCTCATACCAACTTTGACTGAAATAGGTCCATTAGTTTTTCAGATATTGTAGTAAACATCGGTACCTTAAATTACCTTCCAGACTTATACAATCAGCATAAGTTGCTGGGGACCTGTTCAAGCCTATATGACATGGCCAATATTAAGGAAGTGGATTTCTTCTTCAGTTTTATTTGATTGCATTGAGTGTGATCCTAAAATAACTCTGACAGTAATTAAGCAAATCTGAACTCTTTAATAAAATTATTCTGTGTGTTAAATGAAACATTGCATGCAAAACAGTTAACAAGGGTAAGGTCAACACAGTTAACAAGAGTAAGGTCAACAAAGTTACCAGGGTCAAGGTCAACAAAGACAACATGGTCAAGGTCATCAAAGTTAACATGGTCAAGGTCAACAAAGTTACCAGGGTCAAGGTCAACAAAGTTAACATGCTAAGGTCAACAAAGTTAACATGCTAAGGTCAACAAAATTACCAGGGTCAAGGTCAACAAAGTTAACAGGGTCAAGGTCAACAAAGTTACCAAGGTCAAGTACCGGTCTTATTATCGTCTGCACTGAGTGACCCCAACAAACTGGACACTTGCACATGGAGAAACTGGAGACATCGCTCTCCTTCAAGGAACAGAAATGTTATGACAAACAGCAAGGGAGAAAATTATGGATGCTTTCAGCAACACCATGACAGGGAATTATTTCCTTATAACTATGTGGGAATCAAACCCTGATCTTCCATGATGTCAAGCAAACACCTCACCATAATGAGTCCTGTTTTAATTAATCGATTAAGTTGCTAAGCTTACATTTCAAGCAAACATGAAGCAGGGAGTTGACATTTTTAAATCAAAATAAACATGTGATGGTGTTTTCATGCGTACATGTACACAGATATGCAGGTTATCATGCTTAAGTGGAGTTCTGCACCTGGCAAAATCTAATCTCGCTACTTGACAATACACTTCGTCAGATCCAAAGATGAGATTAACATTTGATGAGAAAGACAAATATCCTACATACCGTATTCGACGTAATAAGCGCCCAGGGTGCTCTCAAAATTAGAAATAGTGGGCTCTTATTGGAATATCATTCTGGTAAAAAAAACACAGTTTATGCTGACAGCCTGAAATATTTATATACGACAGATATATTTTTCCAGAATTTATTGCCCATAATTAGGGGTGCATATAACACACAAGTGCGTATAATAATAATAAATAAGTCTTGTGTACATTGATCAATCGGAAAGGGGTGCTATTTATAGGATTGTTCACTGGCCAATATATTAGCAAATATCGCCGTGGGCGCTTATTTGAACGGGACGCTTATTACGTCTAATACGTATCTTCAGGGGTCTTAAAGATTTCAGGGTAACAAGGCTTCCCTGTATTAAGTATGTTGGTGTGTTCCTAGGCCAAAAGAAAATATGTTTCCCTCCTCCTCTCTCCTCCCCACCCCCACCCCCTATATCCTGGTGTTGTCCATGTCACATTCCACTGGTGTACATATGTCGCACTTCATATGAGTGAGTGAGTGAGTGAGTTGGGTTTTACGCCGCTTTTAACAGTATTCCAGTTATATCACGGCGTGTCAGCTTAATGTGGGAGGAAAGCCCAAAGTGATGCAGGTCTCAGACGTTTACCACTTCGGTGAAACCCACGGGCACGGGTATGGTGCTGACAAACCTAGAAACATAATCGGGGCGAACCGGGATTCGAACCCACAATCATAGGTTTCTGGCGTCTGCACAGCGAATTGCGGCGCCTTAGACGACTGGGCCACCCGTGCCCCCCCTTCACTCAGAGATGTCAAGTGAGGTGAGGTGAGGTGAGGTGGGGTTTAATGTCGCATCCAAGATCATTGCACTTTTATAGCGACGTGCATGCACACGTATGTGCGTGGGTGTGTCTGCTTGTACTACCCTGGACTGATGCCGATTTATAGTGCTATCCAGCGGTAGAAACTAACATTTTTGGTCCACTTGTCCTTATAATGATAATATATAGCAAAACCCTTAAAAATGGCAAATTTCTACTTGTCCTTATGACACCTTAACTACTAGACAGTTTGACTAGTGCCAATTTCTAACTCTGCTATCTCACTGAGATACCATGCCACACCTTAACATGAATATCCCACTCAGACACAGCATACTGACTCCTAGCGGCCCTTTAATGCCGAACAGGTACCATCTTTTAACGTCTTTTGGTATGACACGGCCGGGGATTAAACCCTCATTGAACATGGGGGTTTATTACAGCAAATATGGTACCTGCATGACCTGGATGAGCTGAAATAGGAAGCACACACATATTGAGGGAGCTGTCATACTTACTATCACTGTCCTCACTGAACATAGAGTTGGTTTCACCGTCGTGGTCCTTCCTGCAATGGAAGAGAGGTACCTGGTCAAATTAATAATGGACAACCAAAATATCCCCTTACACTTGCCCTGGATTCCTAGAGACTGATCATATGGCTCCAGTGAGTACCATATACATGATATAACTTGTCAATTTTCTCGGTTAATTTTACGCCCTGAATAATCATTACATGCCCATGATATGGGTTTGAAATTGAGAGGGTCCATGGGTCCATGAGGAATGTTACAATAGTATTTGAATCAGGGAACCCCTAAATCTTCATCTTTTAGCAAGAGCGAGCGAGTTGGGTTTAATGTCACTTGGAACAATATTTCACTTATATCACAAGGTGTCAACTTGATGTGGGAGTAATGCCCAATGTGAGTGAGTAAGTGAGTTGGGTTTAATGTCACTTGGAACAATATTTCACTTATATCACAAGGTGTCAACTTGATGTGGGAGTAATGCCCAATGTGAGTGAGTAAGCGAGTTGGGTTTAATGTCACTTGGAACAATATTTCACTTATATCACAAGGTGTCAACTTGATGTGGGAGTAATGCCCAATGTGAGTGAGTAAGTGAGTTGGGTTTAATGTCACTTGGAACAATATTTCACTTATATCACAAGGTGTCAACTTGATGTGGGAGTAATGCCCAATGTGAGTGAGTAAGTGAGTTGGGTTTAATGTCACTTGGAACAATATTTCACTTATATCACAAGGTGTCAACTTGATGTGGGAGTAATGCCCAATGTGAGTGAGCGAGCGAGTTGGGTTTAATGTCCCTTGGAACAATATTTCACTTATATCACAAGGTGTCAACTTGATGTGGGAGTAATGCCCAATGTGAGTGAGTAAGCGAGTTGGGTTTAATGTCACTTGGAACAATATTTCACTTATATCACAAGGTGTCAACTTGATGTGGGAGTAATGCCCAATGTGAGTGAGCGAGCGAGTTGGGTTTAATGTCACTTGGAACAATATTTCACTTATATCACAAGGTGTCAACTTGATGTGGGAGTAATGCCCAATGTGAGTGAGTAAGTGAGTTGGGTTTAATGTCACTTGGAACAATATTTCACTTATATCACAAGGTGTCAACTTGATGTGGGAGTAATGCCCAATGTGAGTGAGTAAGCGAGTTGGGTTTAATGTCACTTGGAACAATATTTCACTTATATCACAAGGTGTCAACTTGATGTGGGAGTAATGCCCAATGTGAGTGAGTAAGTGAGTTGGGTTTAATGTCACTTGGAACAATATTTCACTTATATCACAAGGTGTCAACTTGATGTGGGAGTAATGCCCAATGTGAGTGAGTAAGTGAGTTGGGTTTAATGTCACTTGGAACAATATTTCACTTATATCACAAGGTGTCAACTTGATGTGGGAGTAATGCCCAATGTGAGTGAGTAAGTGAGTTGGGTTTAATGTCACTTGGAACAATATTTCACTTATATCACAAGGTGTCAACTTGATGTGGGAGTAATGCCCAATGTGAGCGAGCGAGCGAGTTGGGTTTAATGTCACTTGGATCAATATTTCACTTATATCACAAGGTGTCAACTTGATGTGGGAGTAATGCCCAATGTGAGTGAGTAAGTGAGTTGGGTTTAATGTCACTTGGAACAATATTTCACTTATATCACAAGGTGTCAACTTGATGTGGGAGTAATGCCCAATGTGAGTGAGTAAGTGAGTTGGGTTTAATGTCACTTGGAACAATATTTCACTTATATCACAAGGTGTCAGCTTGATGTGGGAGTAATGCCCAATGTGAGCGAGTAAGTGAGTTGGGTTTAATGTCACTTGGAACAATATTTCACTTATATCACAAGGTGTCAACTTGATGTGGGAGTAATGCCCAATGTGAGCGAGTAAGTGAGTTGGGTTTAATGTCACTTGGAACAATATTTCACTTATATCACAAGGTGTCAACTTGATGTGGGAGTAATGCCCAATGTGAGTGAGTAAGTGAGTTGGGTTTAATGTCACTTGGAACAATATTTCACTTATATCACAAGGTGTCAGCTTGATGTGGGAGTAATGCCCAATGTGAGTGAGTAAGTGAGTTTTGGGCAATATTCCAGCAATATCACGGCGGGGGACACCAGAAATGGGCTTGTACCCATATCAGGAATCAAACTCGGGTCTTCGGCGAGACCTGTATACATGGTATACAGATACCTGTATTACAATATATTGCAAAACGAGTATGTTGCCAATGCACAATGGTGACATAACACCCTGGACTAGAGAGGATGATTCGTTGGGTGTCATAGCTACTTACCTGAAGTTAGAGTTCTGTACAGCATCAGTGAAAAACGATTGTCCAAAGGCAAGAGTCTCATTGTTTGTGAGGGTGTCACACGACCCATCTTGTTGGTGAATGACTGGATTATGAGATTGGTCGTAGGACTCGCCCATGGGACTAGGTGCGGAGCTATCTTTCATGGCGTCATCGTTACTGTCGGACATAATACTCCAGATATTCCGACCCCCCTTGCCATCCCCATCACACTCATCGTAACTACTGGAACTCTTAGCACTGTTCGGTCGGGAATTGCACTTCCGTTTTGTATTCGCTGGCCCTTTCATTTCACTCATTTCCAAACTTGCATCAACCTGTTTACAAGGCGACACATCCTCAGTTCTTGCGACAGGCACGTCTGAGCCATTTTCATCTTCACTTTTGTTAAAGTCACAGTGGTCACTTAAATTTGATTTGGTTTGGAATGTCTCGCGTTCCCCTTGAACGTCTTTGACAAAAGCCTTAGGACTGTCCACCTCTTCATCTTGACTAGATGCTTCTCCTGAATTCCCATTGGTTAACACAGGACTTTTGCATTGATTTGATTGGTCGACTTCACTTACGTTACCACAGTTACCCTCAGAACATTCAGTGTGACTTTCGGCTGAATCTGCTGCTCCAAGAATCTCCACTTCTTCCATGAAATCTGGCACTTCGGGTGTTGACGCACTTTTCTGCACATGACACACTTTGGGGGTTGGACAATCAGTACTTACATTTTTCAATCTACCACTTTCTAAATCGTTTTCTTCCCCTCTTGTGACAGGTATGGTTGGGCTGGCTGGCAGTGTGTGTTCCTGAATGGTGGGAGATCTACACGTTCGTAAAGCACCCTGTTTGTCCAACGTGTCACAACACTCGCTGCGGTCGTACTCCGGCGAGGAGGGCAGTTTGCGGGTGCCACAACACGTCCTGGTTTGGTGGTACTCCACACTGTCCAGGCCCTGGTGCTTGGGCAGCTCATGGCGCTTCTGGAACTTCTCAAACTACAAACAGGTCAAGATCGGGTGAGTGAGTGAGTGAGTTGGCTTTAACGCCGCTTTTAACATTATTCCAGTTATATCGTGGCGTGTTAGCTTAATGTGGGAGGAAAGCCCGAAGTGATGCAGGTCTCAGACGTTTACCACTTCGGTGAAACCCACGAGCACGGGTATGGTGCTGACAAACCTAGAAACATAATCGGGCGAACCGGGATTCGAACCCACAATCATAGGTTTCTGGCATGCCCAAGGGACGCAACTCTGCACAGCAAATCGCGGCGCCTTAGACGACTGGGCAACCCGTGCCCCCCAAGATCGGGTGAGAGTGTGTGAGTATGGTTTTACGCCGCTTTTAGCAATATTCCAGCAATATCACGGCAGGGGACACAAGAAATGGGCTTCACACATTGTACCCATGTTGGGATTTGATCCCGGGTCTTCGGCGTGACGATCGAACGCTCTAACCACTAGGCTACCCGACTGCCCCAGATCGGGTGTGAGACATTGTTTGAATGTTGTTTAACGCCACACTCAGACGAAGTTAGCAATATTCCAGCTAATATGGTGGTGGTCGGTAAATAATCAAATCTGGACCAGACAATCCGGTGATTGACATCATAAGCATTGCGATATGATGACATGCATCAACCAAGTCAGCGAGTCCTGTTAGTCGCCTCTTCCATCAAGCAAGGATGGATGAATGTAACATCTACAAATAGGTCAAGGTTGGATGAGAGACAAGGATGGATGAATGTAACATGTCTACAAATAGGTCACAGTTGGATGAGAGACAAGGATGAATGAATGTAACATCTACAAATAGGTCAAGGTTGGATGAGAGACAAGGATGGATGAATGTAACATGTCTACAAATAGGTCACAGTTGGATGAGAGACAAGGATGGATGAATGTCACATCTACAAATAGGTCAAGGTTGGATGAGAGACAAGGATGGATGAATGTAACATCTACAAATAGGTCAAGGTTGGATGAGAGACAAGGATGGATGAATGTAACATATCTACAAATAGGTCAAGGTTGGATGAGAAACAAGGAAGAATGAATGATGACATGGACCCCGTAACTTTCAGGATTAATTATAACACTACAATGATGACATATTACAAGTTATAGCGTCAAAACCTATAAAATACTGGTCTCGTTCTCAGACAATTATAAGTAACCTTTAGGAAAGCTATGAATCAATCATAACATCATAAAACAGGAAATTTTAAAGATCTTAATCATGTGCTGTCAACCTTCAACTGAATACTGGTGTCAGATCTCTGATCGGCTGACATAAAATAAGCATTATTCTGTATCTATACTTCTGGTTTTAACTATCTGTACATTAGAGTGAGTGAGTCAGGTTTTACACCGCTTTTAGCAATATCCCAGCAATATCACGGCGAGGGACACCAGAAATGGGCTTCACACATTGTACCCATGTCAGGAATTGAACCCAGGCCCTTGGCATGATGAGTGAGTGAGTGAGTATTGTTTTACGCCGCTTTTAGCAATATTCCAGCAATATCACGGCAGGTGACACCAGAAATGGGCTTCACACATTGTACCTATGTCGGGAATTGAACCCAGGCCCTTGGCATGATGAGTGAGTGAGTGAGTATGGTTTTACGCCGCTTTTAGCAATATTCCATTAATATCACGGCGGGGGACACCAGAAATGGGCTTCACACATTATACCCATGTCGGGAATCGAACCCGGTCTTCGGCGTGACGAGCGAACGCTTTAACCACTAGGCTACCCGACCGCCCCCTTGGCATGATGAGCGAACGCTTTAACCACCAGGCTACCCCACCGCCCCCTTGGCATGACAAGCGAACGCTTTAACCACTAGGCTACCCGACCGCCCCCTTGGCATGACAAGCGAACGCTTTAACCACCAGGCTACCCCACCGCCCCCCTCTTTATATCAGGAGATAGGTCGTGGTCAACATTTCAGTTTTACAGCAAGAAGTCCACTGTTCTCATGGTTAAGTTAACCATATTTTCTTGAGTATAGTGCGCAGCCAAGAATAATGCGCATCCCCCTCTAGCGGATTCAGTAGTTTGGAGAAAAAAAATTCAAATATTATGCGCAGAAAAAATTATACTGCACCCCTTCAGCGAATTCCGGTAAACGAACGGGTGATGAGAAACTTGGTAAGTACAAATTTGAAATTAGAGATAAACAAGTATTTGTCACAGAAGTGACGAAATATCCCCCGCCTGTATATACACCATAGTTCCAAATATTAAGACAATCCTGCGATTAGTTCTTGAGATATCGCGGCAACACCGTTTTCCAACTCCAAAAGCAGATTTACCTGCTGTGACCTTGAAAATGGGCTCAAGGTCACCAAAACCGACTGGTGTCTGCGGAGTCTGTATATACACCATAGTTCCAAATATGAAAACAATCCAGTGTTTAGTTCTTGAGATATCGCGGCAACAAACAGGTGGGACGTACGGACGGACGGACGTACGGACGGACGTACGGACGTACGGACGGTCGTGAATACTATATCCCCCACTTCGCGCTTTCGCGCGGCAGGGGATAAAAAATCACCAGACATGTTGATTTACCGTTTAAATTGTATTTTTTGTTCTGCTAGGCATTGTTTTACGTCAAGGGATTAAGATTACCTTGTGTATTTTCTCGTAAACTAAGCCGGAAACAACAATCAGCTGTACACACGGTTTCTTGGAATCTACCGGTGATCCGGTCAAGATACACCCAATGATATAACTTTACAGGATGCAGGTTTTTTTTAAAAAAGAGTGTGCACTATACTCAAGAAAATATGGTATATGTTGCTGTTGTCCGCAAAAATAACGTGAGGCGAGGTAAGGTGAGCCGAGGTGAGCCAAGGTGAGGTGAGGTGAGCCGAAGTGAGGTAAGGTGAGGTGAGCCAAGGTGAGCCGAAGTGAGGTAAGGTGAGGTGAGCCAAGGTGAGCCGAGGTGAGGTGGGCCAAGGTGAGCCAAGGTGAGGTGAACCAAAGTGAGGTAAAGTGAGGTGAGGTGAAAGGGGTCATGTTCAAGATAATGCACTCAGGACAGACACATTTAGTTTCATGTTTTGAACAGAGAGTGTGAGTATAGTTTTACGCCACTTTCAGCAATAATCCAGCAATATCACAACGAGGAACACAAGAAATGGGCTTCACACATTGTACCCATGTCAGGAACTGAACCCAGGTCTCTGGCGTGACGAGTGAACGCTTTAACCACTATGCCAGCCACCCTACTGACCTATTGACCTCCAGACAGGGCAAGCATACCCTAAACCAGGGCAATATTTTAGCATCTCCTTTTAAAATTTATAAAGTTTAATGTTTTCAGGTACCATCACCATTGCTGTAACTAAACTTTATATATGACCCGTGAAGATTCCGGGGTAGAATAGGTCTTCAGCAACCCATGCTTGCCATAAAAGGTGACTTTGCTTGTCGTAAAAGGCGACTAACGGGATCGGGTGGTCAGGCTCGCTGACTTGATTGATGCATGTCATCAATCCCAATGGCGTGGATCGATGCTCATGATGTCAATCACTGGATTGTCTGGTCCAGACTCGATTATATACAGACTGCCGTCATATAGCTGGAATATTGCTGAGTGTGGCGTTAAACAACAAACCAACCAACCAACTAAACTTTATGCACCCCTCATGGTATTACTGTACGATAAACAATGACCTCAAGTTGTTTTTTTATCGTATTTAACATATTAACATTATTTACAACCTCCCTAAGGGTGTTAATAAAATGGACAGGCTTTAAAAATATTAACCCCTATTGATATAATGATGACTCCCTGAATACAATCCCAAATCAGAAAGGTTGGACAAGTCCATTTTATGAAATGGGGGGTTGTGTCATTTCCTGAATATTCTAACAAATCACACATAAATTTTTCTCCTATTACATAGAGCTGTATCTCGTCCACTTGTGGATGCGATCGTTCGGCCATTGTGTTTTTCTGCATTGCACAGCCCAGCTATATCTAAGGGACCAATTACTACTCTCCAAAAAATAATGTCATCCAATTTATGACGTCCACAAGTCGCAGGTGTGTGCTCGAATCTCCATACATGATGTAATAAAAGAACAATGTTATTATCGTGAAACACACCAAGCCTCCTTCTTCATTGTTCTTTGCGATTTATCGCGTAGCTATTTTATATCTTCTGATACACTGGAATGTTCTACTCACCATAAACTGGAACTCGGAGTGAAGCTGGCGAGAGTACTGGCCCGGCTCGATCTTGTAACCATTTGTGTGTCCGAAAGTGATCTTGTCACCCTCGGTAAGAATACTTGATCCCTTGATCTGTGAAACAGAAACATGGAAAACCAACTGTTTTACGACTGATTGTACACCATCTGTTTCAGGTCCTGCCATTAATGGTTTGACATACCAGACATCCTGACGCCATTGTGTGAGTGTGAGTTGGGTTTAACGCCGCTTTTAACAGTATTCCGGTTACATCTCTGCGTATCAGCTTCATGTGGGAGGAAAGCCTGAAGTGATGCAGGTCTCAGACGTTTACAACTTCGGTGAAACCCACGAGCACGGGCATGGTGCTGACAAACCTAGAAACATAATCGGGGCGAACTGGGATTCGAACCCACAATCATAGGTTTCTGGCGTGCCCAAGGGACGCAACTCTCCACAGCGAATCGTGGTGCCTTAGACGACTGGGCCACCCATGCCCCCCTTGACATCATTGACGAGTGAGTACGGTTTTACGATGCCGTCACCCATATTGCTGGTAGAGAAAAGGTCATCATCAACCCTTGCTTGCCGTAAAAGGCGACTATGCTTGTCATAAGAGGCGACAAACGGGATTGGGTGGTCAGGCTCGCTGACTTGGTGGGCGCATGTCATCGTGTCCCAATTGCGTAGATCGATGCTCATGATGTCAATCACCGGATTGTCTGGTCTAGGCTTGATTATTTAGACAGCCGTCATATAGCTGGAATATTGGTGACTGCGGTGTAAACAACTACAGAGCTCCAGATAAGCTGCGATCTGCATAAAATATGCATCAGAAATGCAGAAATACGCAGTAAAATAAAATCCAAGCGTATCAAATAGGCAATGATCATTTCAGATATGCTACAAAAATAAAACTTGTGCGTATCATCAAAATATTGTGAAGTAACCCTGCATATTCGTTTAGCAAATCAGCAACTTATTTGGAAATTATAAACGGGCATTCCGTCAACCTTGCCAAACTCCATGATGACAGTTACATCATGATCATTTGCCATCACACTTTCTTGTGGAAGTATCATGGTATTTTTGAGTCCTATAAAGCTCTCGAACCAACACGACACCTGTTTGCAGGGACTAGATGAATAGTATTTTTAAATATTTAACTTAAATACCCACATGTGTAAAAACTACTGGGTAACAGAAATTTGAATACCCAGATATAATTACTGATACCCAATGATCTTAAAATGCATGGGTAAAATACCCACAACACCAAAAGCTTATCTGGAGCTCTGCAACTAACAAGCAAGCAAACACCGACAACATATAGCAGTACCACCCAAAATGTTAGAAATTCTACCATGTCTACAAGATTATGTAGATACCTTAAACATTAGCTAAACGGGAACGGGCTAGTGCTAATTTCCGTTAGGGCTGCAACGACACAGGAAGGTCATGATACGATACGCATCTCGATATTCTGATCACGATACGATACGTACCTCGATACGCAGTGATATAAAAACAAGACTTAAAGCATGTCAAGATTGAACCTTTCATGATTTTGGAACAGTCAGCATTATTTTATAATAACAAGACTACTGAAGATGTTAAGCTTCAAAGTGGAACTTTTTCTAACTTTCCTTCAAAACAATTCAAAGTTCAAACACCAGAAAATAATTATTGTATTTCACCAGTGATACAACTTTAAAGAATTTGTATGCAATGGTCCAAGAAATTGTAACTGAAATTATTGTTTTATCAGGAATAATATATTCCAATATCTTGTTATTTTAGTTGCAGCTTTTACAAAATATATTTAATATAATTATAACCCTAAGCTAGGCAGCTGATTGCTATTGCCAGTTATTATTTTTCACATGGAACCAGTTTGACAAGTCACCATCAAGGTTCCCGCGCACGTGATCGCGAGAACTACGTGTTGACATAGAATCGTCAAACTATAACAAATATGAATTTTAACGAGTCAAAGTATGGCATTTATGATATATGTATCCATTCTCTGTCAACTAAAGTTCGTTTCAAGGAGTCAATAGTGGTAATCCGACCATGGTTGCTGTTAATAACGGTGAGCAGTGCCATCTTCCTAATTGAAACAATATTAAAAGGTATTTTTTAATAAAATTAATGAAATAAGTTACAAACATAAGTCCAGATATACAAAGAACACTTTTTATAGCCAGACTGTGTAATTTCATGATTAATTTGCGTACTTCAGTATGGATTTGTTGACATGGTATACCCAACACAATGAGCACAACTTATTGACAGCCAAAGAAAGAAAAATAAACCATAATTACTATGCACATGTAAATGTTAATGCCCTGATATCATAGAAATAAAATACAAAATGAATTTCATGTAAATTTTTAAGTAAGGTAGATCTATGTGATTTTTCGTGGGAGGGAGACATGGTTATGTGACATTGGCAGGCCTTTACAGCAGCAATGGAATAAAGACAAAGAACTTGGTCAATGAGTGGATCATATTGAATAAACATAATAAAGACAGGTGTTTTTGTTGGAAATACTTCGGTTTGTTTACACTGTTCGGGCATGGTCAGTGTGTGAAGGTACGCACTTATAATACATACAAGAATACAGGAAGCGCGCTGCCTGCTTCCTCGCCACACAAACACTTGGCATGTGCAGCAGAGGGCAGCAAAGACAGGTGACAATGTCTTGGAAGGCTGTAAATGGCCAAGGCATGTGTGATAGTTTCAAGCGTGCCTCATCCCTATTTGACAGAATGGCAGCTCCATGCGAGACATATAAACTGTCAATTGAAATATATACATGAACTTACGACTGTCCCTGACCAGCAATGGAGATGCCACGAGACAGAATGTTGGAGTAGTGATGCCAGCCACAAGTAACATGCCACCATGGCCAGCTGATTGAGATAAACAAGGACCCTTGTGATCTTTCCTGTGATTGGTGCTTGCTGCTTCCGGTTAAGGAAAGGTGGGTGATTGGCTAGACTTGCTCCAAGTCTCTACTGAATGAGAAAGGCGGGGATTGACACCAAGCACAAGTTACATTTGTTGTTAGGGACATGGCGCGATTTTCCATAAATGACTTTAGATCAAGTAAAAGAGATAGCTAACCCATGCCCTTCTACATAACTAACCCTAATGATCGTAAAGGGGTGCTTGATCGTAAAGGGGTACCTAACCCTAATGATCGTAAAGGGGTACCTAACCCTAATGATCGTAATGGGGTGCTTGATCGTAAAGGGGTACCTAACCCTAATGATCGTAAAGGGGTGCTTGATCGGAAAGGGCTAAATAGAAAGTTGTGGTTAGCCTATGTTTGGATTGGAACACAGACCTGTGAAGTGAGAGCCACAATCGACAGCCTGAGTCAATTAGTGCCAAATCAGCTGGTCCCAGTAAAGTGCATCGACAGTTACTCCTTCACCATTGCTGTAATATACACAAAAAAGGAACTGTCGCGTAAATCTATTTTGGGATTATCTAGACTTGCTCGGAGGCCCATATTCTGCCTCAAGTCTGCGGCAAATAATTGTACAAATTCCCAATTTGAATGTAAAATTTCCCAATTCCTCAGAAAGTACGAAAATCTTACATTACAAAATTCAAATTTTGAACTATATCCCAATGTTTACCCAATTTGCCTGCCAATTCTAGATACATCCTTGCTATTATAGGAGCGGTGAGCTTGATACCACAAATACAGCACACCACATGACAAATATTATCGAGAACAATGAGACCAAGGTAAAATCACCTACCTTTCACAATCTTCCATTAAGCAGAAAATATCAGGGGCTGTGGTAAGTTGTGTCAGGAGATTATGTTGGTGGTCACGGAGGCATCTTGGAGAGGGTCTGCAACAATGTCCAACACAATGAGCACAAGTGATTCACAGACCACTCTCAATGCTCTGATACTTTGGAAACCAACAAAACCATGAATTTCTTTGAAATTTAGATATAAAGGTTTTAATAAAGATGTCACTTTGGTTCATGATACTGGGATAATTACAGAACTGTTACCATGGTTTCAATCAAGTGGTAACACAAGGAGACTAATGTCAACAATATTATTGACTTTTACCTTAGGTAATGTGCATATTGAAGAAAAGCAGATGTTAAAGGTAATAGTCAATGATACAATGAACTTGGCAGGATGGGGGGGGGGGGGGGGAGGGGGGAGGGGAGAGGGGGAGGGGGGAAGGAGAGAGGGAGGGAGGGAGCCAGGGAGCCAGGAGGGGGACATCAGTTCGGCAGGCCGGTACCACAGCAATGGAATAAAGACAAAGAACCTGATCAGTCAAAGGAGCATAATGAATGTATACTCATCATAAAGGGATGTGTGTTTTTTTAAGGAAATACGGTAGTTGAATACTTAGGTTTGTTTACATTGAGGGACGTGATGAAGTTGATTAATGATAATAAATTGCAGTTCTTCTGTCGGATGAAATACGGTAGCTGTATACTCTGTTATAGGGCTTGGTCAGTGTGTGAAGGTACGCATTTATCACCCATACACGAATACAGAAAGCCCCCTGCCTGCTTCTTTGCCACGAAAACACTTGCAATTTGCACCAGAGAGCGGCAAAAACAGGTGACATTTTCTGTGATGAAAGAAAAACTTGGAACATGCTTCGTCCCTGGTTGACAGAATGGCCGCTCTGTGCGGGAAATAAAAGATGTGGAGTGAAATATATGAATGAATTTACCTTCAGATGCATGTGCATAATCGTCCCCTCCCTCGATGGAGATGCGACGAGAGCGAGCGAGCGAGCACCTTGGGTGTGTTGATGCCAGCCTGCCACAATCAGATACGTGAGCCGCCATGGTCAGCGATTGCGGAAATGACGGCCTTGGCATTAGTGATCTCGCTTGTGATTGGTGCTTTGCCGCTTCCTTCCGGGTGTATAAACTGCGTTTTTTGGCGGTCGGTGCAGTGGCCAGATGCTCTCGGTGTAGCCGGTGGCCTTTGAGTGGCTTGGTACCGTCTGGCTAAACTGCGTTTCTTGGCGGTCGGTGCAGTGGCCAGATGCTCTCCGTGTAGCCGGTGTAGTCACGTGTTGGATTTGCATGAAAAGTGGAAAGAAGTAGAAAAAAGTGGAACTAGTGTACGATGAATAAAAACTATTCCCAATTTTAGAAAAAATAAGTATAACTATGCAATAATTTGTTTTAGAGACAACAGAAGATGTGAATGTGAAGGCAGCGTTAGAAATTAGCACTAGTCCTGTAGTCCTTGCCAAACTGCCCAATGGTAAAGGTATGCAAAGTACAAGTAGAAATTGGCCCATTTTAAGGGTTTTGCTATATGTTATCATTATAAGGACTAGTGGACTAAAACTGTTATTTTCTAACCCTGTGAAGGTAAAGTAATGAGGAGTATAAAAGGTGCAGACGAGGTGTAAGATGTATAAATGGTGACAATTGGAGAAGAGAGTTAAAACTGCATTGCAAGCAAGAAAGAAAGAAAGAAAGAAAGAAAGACAAGACACAATTTATGCCACATAGTGAAGGAAGTAAAATGAACACTTTGTAATTGTATTTTTTGCTTTGAATTTGTAGTGAACTTTTGTGTAAAAAATGTGATGAAATGAAAGACAAGAGAAGTTAATTTACAATATTGTGTTTGAAAGCGAAGCCGTGTGTAAAATGAACACTTTAAAATTCTATCTTATTTTTCTATTTTTTTTAAATTGTAGTGAAATTTTCTGAAAAATACATTGTGTTTGAAATCGAAGCCGTAAACATGGAAGAAAGCGGGGCAGAAGCGGGTTAAAAGCGGAGACTGGGTAATTGAGGCAAAAGAACGGAAAGGGAGAAAAGCGAAGAGGACGAAGCCGGAATTGTGGGTGAAAGCCGAGCAAAAGCGTGTTAAAAGCGAGGAAGAAGCGGAGTAAAAGCGGGGCGTGGATAATCGAGGCTAAAGAACGGAAAGGGAGAAAAGCGATTAGTCGGTCGATGAAAAGGAAGCGATCGGATTGGCTCGGGTCGAAGGGTGAGAGTTGAGCGTGGGGTTCATGTAGCTTGTAAGTAGTTCTTTTAAAAAAGAGTTCCTTCCAGAAAGGGCGTTTGCACCCACTCAGGGTGCCCCTGGGCCAAAGCGAACGGTGCCAAGAGACTGCCGACCAAACCTGGAGACACAAGCACTTTCGAAAGGACCCACAAGTACCACGAAGTGGATTTACAGACGGGTGTGAATTGTCTGGAAAACACCCTTTCTATTTATAAACGTTGGGATATAGCGCGAGATTAACAAGACGACTGGTGGCCCCATTAGCGCTGTGAAATAATACCTTCTGGCTTATGGGCGTACAGGATAGTTTTTCTGGCCCCTGGATGTTTTATTTGTAGGTTCTAAGCTCGCGGCATTCCCCGTTAACCACAAGTGCCGGTTTTCTTCCTGGGGCCCAAAATTGAATACCAAACGTGTGTTGCACGTTGAATGATAGTTCAAGTTTTGCAAATACGCCCAAAATGCTGAAGCCACAAAGACATATACTATTGGTAAATTCTGAAACAGAAAGATCAACACTATTCGTTGAAAAAGAATAATATTTGTGGACCATTATATGTTATATTTATATAGATCTTACTATTTCCCAGCGCACTTTTTGAAATATAAATCAATAATTGTTACTACAAATGGCCAAAATGACAAACGTTTTACTTGATATACTGCAAACCATGGGTAATCATATGGTTCCATGTGCTGGGCTTTAGTATAGTAAGAAGAAGCGATGGTTTGTTGAGTGTCAAAGCAGCACTCTGAATTGTATCAATGTTAAAGTGAAACGCATTGCTGTGTGGTCTTTCTTCGTGATTCACTTGTATTGATGGAAGAGAGGACTAAAACTCATTTAGTATGGGGGTGTGACACTGAATGGCCGATTTGTTCTGGATAATGTTGCACAATGTTGGACATTATATACATGGTATCATAGCCTCTCCAGTTTCATTCCTTTTCTGATCATTCAGCAGAATATGTATTAATATGCTTAAATGTATACATATCTTGTTCCAAAACTGGAAGGACATGTTGTTTCTGTTAAAGTACCTTGTGTTTCCATACAAACACAAATATCAATTATGATGTTATGATGAGCATATGACTTTAATGGTCACGACACAAGCATAATGTATGACACAAGCCTAACGATGCAGGTACTTTTCCTCCCCTTCCCCTCCCCTCCCCTCCCCTCAGACGCACCCCCCCCCCCCCCCCCCCCCCCCCGCTCAGACGCACCGGAAGTGAACATCAGGCAAACCGGAAGTGGATATCGGGCAAACTAGAAGCGGGCAGACCGGAAGTGGACATCAAGCAAACCGGAAATGTGCATCGGACAAACCGGAAGTGGACATCGGGAAAAACGGAAGCGGGAAAACCGGAAGTGGACAAAAGGCAAACCGGAAGCGGGCACACTGGAAGTGGACAAACCGGAAGTGAACATAAGGCAAACCGGAAGCGGGCATCGGGCAAACCGGAAGTGGACATCATAAAACCGGAATTGGACAATCGGGCAAACCGGAAATGTGCATCGAACAAACCGGAAGTGGACAAAAAAAACGGAAGTGGGCGATCGGGCAAACCGGAAGCGGGCACACCGGAAGTGGACAAACTGGAAGTGGACATAGGGTACACCGGAAGTGACATAGGGTACACCGGAAGTGGAAAGACGGGAAGTGGATATCGGACAAACCGGAAGCGGACAAACTGGAAGTGAACTTCGGGCAAACCGGCGGAAGTGGACAAACAGGAAATGGGCATCGGACAAACCGGAAGTGGACATCGGGGACACCGGAAGTGGACTTCGGGCACATCGGAAGCGTGCACTCCGGGTATGGACATCAGGTACACCGGAATTGGACAAACCGGAAGTGGACACCGGGTACACCGGAAGTGGACACGGACAAACTTGTTGCTTTTCTTGAACACCTACTGTGCAGAATCAACTCATTCTTATAAAATACAAAAGTATCAATATGGGAAAAACATATCTGTCAATTCTTTTTTGTCAATTGGTATTGACTTTAACATGTGTTTAACTGTGTTTACAGTGTCTTATGTATACGGGAACATCTAGAATGACCTCAGTATTTTTCTATTCTATAGCAATGATTTATGTCACCCAATTGTGATATGGCGAGGCTCTTAACCCTTTCTCTGTTCACCTCACACAGTGTATTGCCAAAAGTAGTGGCGAGGCTCTTAACCCTGAACCTGTTCACCTCACACAGTGTATTGCCTAAAGTAAGGCGAGGCTCTTAACCCTGAACCTGTTCACCTCACACAGTGTCATGCAAAAAATGGTGGTGAGGCTCTCAAGAGGTCCTGCTCCTGTAGTATTTCAAATGGGGGATTTGAATCTTATTCAACTTTCAGTATTGTGCTTATGACAAAGACAAACATTTCAGCAATGTTCCAACAATAGCAATATCCAGCAATATCCAGCAATGTCCCAGTAATAGTCCAGTAATAGTCCAGCAATATCCAGCAATGTCCAACCAAAGTTCCAGCATGGTCACAATATCCCAGTAAAGTTCCACCAATGTTTCAACTTGTTTTAGAAATTGGAGCACTGCGAGGAATCGACTTTGTTGTGACCAGTGCATACCATCTGGCCCTATTTCCAAGTTGTATAAGTTACATGACCCAAACATTTTACATGGGTACAATAAGGGCCCTGGAACTATTCGTTACAATGCAGATACATTCCCAGCTAAGGAAAATTTGCAGTGTGCAGATTTAGCCACTTGTCCAAAGCTAGTGTCTAGCAAGGTGCTGTTCGGCCTGGTAAGCTCAGCTAATAAAAGTCCAGATGATGACACTAAAATGTACACAACATGATACCAGAGTCAAGTTAGTGCTACTAGACTCAAAGTATTGGCACACACTGAATGCAGTAACATTTTTCAGCAAACAAGTAAAGTTCATGTGAGAGTACAGCATGACATCAATGGAATAGTCAAAGGAAATTTGTTATGACAAAATAAGACATGAAAACCGTCACCATATTTGATAAAAATTATTAACTTAGTGTTAGGCTCAGCCATATTCTAGCTATATGACGGCAGTCTGTCAATAATCGAGTCTGGACCACACAATCCAGTGATTGATATCATGAGCATCGATCTAGTCAATAAGGATACGATGACGTGCATCAACCAAGTCAGTGAGCCTGACCACCCTATCTCTCTTTATCTGCAATTTCCCACGATGTAGGAATAGAACGAAGGAAATAGTATTTGGTGATTTAAGTACAGAAAATGTCCTTGGACACCCCAGCTACTGTGGCACTTTATACAGCCCTCTAATCAAATTCGTATTTTGCTTGTCAAACTTTTCAATCGGCATCGGTATTATATCCATACAGGTTTATGCACCTGTCTACAGTCTGTCCAAGTGTTATAACCTGGCTAGGGCCGCTTCACCAAAGGCTTCTCGTCCGCCATTAGTTGGTGCGACTGTATTGCACGTGCATCGCATGGGGGGATACACTGGACAGCTGAAACTTTGCAATATACACTCATGTTGTCTATATAATAAAACAAGCCAGAGAAAATGGATAAAATACTCTTGCAAGTTTGTTTGTTTGTTTGTTGTCTATATAATAAAACAAGCCAGAGAAAATGGATAAAATACTCTTGCAAGTTTGTTTGTTTGTTTGTTTGTTTGTTTGTTTATTTATGTGTTGTTTAACGCCGCACTCCGCAATATTCAAGCTATATGACGGCAGCCTGAACCAGACAATCCAGTGATTGATGAGCACCAATCTACACAATTGGTATACGATGACATACATCAACCAAGTCAGCAAGTTTGACACCCGATCCTGTTCGTCGGGTACAGATACATGGTGGGTGGGTGGGTGGGTGGGTGGGTAGGTACAGATACATGGTGGTGAGGGGTGGGTAGGTACAGATACATGGTGGTGAGGGGTGGGAGGGTACATATGCATGGTGGTGAGAGGTGGGTACAGATGCATGGTGGGTGGGTGGGTGGGTGGGTGGGTGGGGGGGGGGGGGGGGGTAGGTAGGTAGGTAGGTAGGTAGGTAGGTAGGTAGGTAGGTAGGTAGGTAGGTACATATGCATGGTGGTGAGGGGTGGGTACAGATGCATGGTGGGTGGGTGGGTGGGTGGGTGGGTGGGTGGGGTGGGGGGGGTAGGTAGGTAGGTAGGTAGGTAGGTAGGTAGGTAGGTAGGTAGGTAGGTACATATGCATGGTGGTGAGGGGTGGGTACAGATGCATGGTGGTGGTGAGGGGTGGGCGGGTACAGACACATGGGGGTGAGGGTCGGGCGGGTACAGATACATGGCGGTTAGGGTTGGGCGGGTACAGATACATGGGGGTGAGGGTATGGCGGGTACAGATAGATGGTGGTGAGGGTTGGGCGGGTACAGACACATGGGGGTGAGGGTATGACGTATGTGCTTTTTAAGACTTGCCTTTAAAAAGCGTAAAATTTTCTCGTTGGGTGATTTACGAAGGACGCGTAATAATAGACACACAATATTCTTACTTGGAATATCTCCCAATAAGCCACGATACTATCATTGGGGTAAATATGTATTCGATATACTTATTCTCACGGGAGAAATAGCCTTTCGTGTTATAGTGCTGTTGCATATGCGCTGTGTACGACTTGCCTTGAAATGACGTAGAATTGTCTCGTTTGGTGATTTACGAAGGACGCGTAATAAAAGACACACAACATTCGTACTTGGAAATATGTCCCAATAAGCCATCATACTATCATTGGGGTAAGTATGTATACGATACACTTATCCTCACAGGAGAAATAGCACTTCGCGTTATAGTGCTGTTGTGTATGCGCTGTGTACGACTTGCCTTGAAATGACGTAGAATTGTCTCGTTTGGTGATTTACGAAGGACGCGTAATAATAGACACACAATATTCTTACTTGGAATATCTCCTAATAAGCCATGATACTATCATTGGGGTAAATATGTATTCGATATACTTATTCTCACGGGAGAAATAGCCTTTCGTGTTATAGTGCTGTTGCATATGCGCTGTGTACGACTTGCCTTGAAATGACGTAGAATTGTCTCGTTTGGTGATTTACGAAGGACGCGTAATAATAGACACACAATATTCTTACTTGGAATATCTCCTAATAAGCCATGATACTATCATTGGGGTAAATATGTATTCGATATACTTATTCTCACGGGAGAAATAGCCTTTCGTGTTATAGTGCTGTGGCATATGCGCTGTGTACGACTTGCCTTGAAATGACGTAGAATTGTCTCGTTTGACGTTTACAAAGGACACGTAATAATAGACACACAACATGCTTACTTGGAATATATCCTTATAAGCAATCATACTATCATTTGGGTATATCTGGAATGCGATACACTTATTCTCACGGGAGAAATAGCCTTTCGCATATTCTGTGTGACAGGGAAATGGATGATTGTTTTACTCAATGCTGTTGGAAGTCACAACCAGTAGGATATCATTAGAAACTTCACACTATTTCTCAAAGAATAACGTACAAAAGTACATACGACTAGATAGGTTGTATTTTTACTTTCTGTATGACACAAGTTGCACCTTGTAGGGACTTTCCTCTTGTGAAACACAAAGTGCAGGAGCTGGTAGATAATATGACAAGTCTGCAGTTTACCGGGCACAGCATGTCAAACTCCCATACAGTAAAGATACTGAAGGAAGCGCCCCACAAATATACAAATAATCCCCATTCACTGGCTCAGCATTGACCCAAGAGCATTACACAGTCATCAGTCTTTCTAATGACATATTTACATTTGGGTTAACCACTTATGGATACGATGTGCTGTATAGTTCTATTTGGAATTGGTTTTCCTTTCATTGAAACTGTGATGATGGCGCTATGATTGGTTTGCTGAAATAGTATTTTACGTGAGTCTAATGTACATGGTACATACTGTGACTTTACAAAATAATAGATAACTAATTATGTATGTCTATATATTATCAAATACACATACTACATCTCCTCAGAAAATGGAAAGTATTATCATAACACGATAGGTATTGTATCTCCAACATTCTGCAATAGATATGAGATTTAATTAATTTTAGATTTTCAAATTATTGATGTCGAGTCTACTCTCGATTATAATAATCTATCACAAGTTTTGAACTTGTTATATGCAGTGTCAGCTATGAGTAAACGCTTTCATTTTTCGTTCAATGATGTTACAATGTGCAATTTTATTTGTGTTGGCAAACAGACGGTCGGTGATTTCCCACGGCTGTATCGTCTGGACAGGTGCGAGTGGTTTGACTTCACGTGTGTAGTGTTGTGGATGACGTCACGTCAAACAGCTGATCTAATGTCGTGGTCATATGATGGATGCACATGGTTTCAGTGTCTAGATACTAATATTCTCTTTGTCAGAATTGATCCGAACTAAAAGTAGATCTGGTACCACGTCATTGGGAAGATTTCCACAGCAACCATTGAGAAAATGAGATGTTTTTCACTTAACTAACCCGTCAAAATTTGGTGCAGTTTACTATTATTGGTATGTTGACATGTGCTTTTCACATCGAGGCCTGATATTCCAAAAAGAATAATGAGCATATAGCTGAGTAAGTGAAAAGTGCGTTTTACAGACAGAAAGCTGTCAAAATGGATCCAAGGTTAAACAGCCTTTTTAATATTTATTCATACACATTAGAATCTCCGATGGTTGAATTAATAACACAAATAACACAAAATTTATAGTAATCGATTTCTGACTTACAAAATGTTGTAAATTGAAAATGTGAGTTCGTTTTCAATGTTTGAAACAGTTTTCATTATATATATTTTTTATCCTGCATTATCTAAATTATCAGATACTTCGACCAATGCCATGTGATTTACATGTTTTCAGTGATATTTAATTATTCCACGCCACGAGTTGGGTGGGGTATATATGAACAGGGTTCGTTGTCCATTCCTTCTGGGGACAATTTTTTTCTTAAACTATTTGAGTTAGAGAAATGAAATTGTACACACTGATGTTACTGGTCACCTTCTCAAATGAGTTCGAAATATGGTGTCAACAAATAAACTTTCTACAGACTTACGGCCCTCGTATACAACTGAGTGCATACTATGTGAAATAGGGACAAGTCTTCTCATGTCCATGTAAGAGATACTTGTTAAGACTGAGCTTGCTCTCATGACATAAAGCGACTCTTAGCTGCCCCTCTCTCCTTAAGGATTTAAAGGACTGGGTTAACATTAGTTAACATTAATTTCCTTATTGGTCACTACTATACACAATTCTTAGGTGAGCCATTATGGGGATAGTTATAATGCTGTGTTCTTGTTTATTTTGTATCTTTAACAAAAAATGAATTTGTAAAAGAAACATCAAGGAGCAAGATGGAGCAAGTTCAATCCTACATGTTCCTTCCATGCTGTAGTAAGGCCAAACGAAAAAAGGAAAGATATAATTACTGAAACCAGCTATATTAACGATGTTTCTGGTTATATCAATGATGTTGCTGGTTATATTAACGATGTTGCTGGTTATATTTTCGGAATTCAATGTCATATTCTGTCATCTCTTTTATGACAAAAAAACATCCATTAGTTTCATTGATCTACGATCACTATATATTTCAAACTTTTCCTTCTGTAGAATTGGATGAAATATCTGTAAATGTACATGCATATCAAGGTGTAAATAAATCCTAAAGTCGCGTTTAAAAAACAAACAAAAATATTAATTAAAGAAAATAATTAACAATAATTTAATCCAAGTAATTAATATTTTCGTAATGTTCTCTTTCACTTAATCTAGATATTACCTTTCACTTGCGAAGGTTATTAACCTATGGTTTCCTTGTATTAACTATAGCCTATTCCACACTTCTTGAGCTTTCAAATTCAAGTATTAAAACTGTCCAATTATATCACGTTTAAAGCTCTTTATAAAGTAGATTTAAAACATTAACTACACATCATAACACCCGATGTATAAATAAGGGTCTGCGTGATTGCACAAGGAATTGATGCTTGTATGACACAGCGCCTGAGCGATCAAAAATAGATTTGTTGAATAGATTTGCTGACAATGAAAATTTTTCAACGGTTTTGATTAAACCCACAAAAACTTAATCTTGGGTGATATAGTACTTAGTATATTCTTGTAAATTATTAGGAAATTATAATGTTGTCCGATATTGAGAAATGTCAATTTGAGCATTGTTTTAGCTGTTTTTATAGCCAGCCATCTTTTATATTTTGTCCTTTGAAAATGTCCGATGTCAGTCACCCCGAGGTTGTGTTTTCCACTAATGAGAGAGCACTGACACTGAAACAAATACCAAGGATTTTGTCAAGATATATAATCGAAACTGTCGTTCATATTGTAACATAATCTTTGAAACAGTCTGCGCATGAGCCAATCACGATCCTTTTGGTCACATTTGTTTTGACATAAAAAACACAGACAATTTCAACGGGATTGTTGATCCGTAAATTAAACTCAAGACAATTCTCAATGAATGTATACTTTGACACAAATGTCATATGTCTTTCATCGTTAGAATGTGTATTTTACAATGAATTGAATTATTGGAGATCTAGATTTCAAAAAAGGGAGCTCGCTAGGCTTTACTCGGTTAGAATACCGGCACTTTCATCTTGGCTAGGCCACGCATATATACTAGTATATGCCTTTCGGATTTGTTGAGTTTAGATACTGTTGGAGAGACCTACAACTCCAGTTGAATGTTATACAATTTGGTTATACTGTGAACCTTGTAAGACTTGTATACAATGTATACGTTTTTGAAACCGCGACGTCATCACAGTGCGGCACTGAGCCGTGTACAAAGCAAGCTGACGGCCAGGCACCATGTGGGTTAACTCGAATGGTTATCTCAAAGTAAGGAGTAACTTCGTTTCTGGGGACAGGGATTGCGAACGCTTGGCTGCTGGTGTAATAGAGAGAGAGACTGTTTCTAGCAGTTTCAATAGGGCGTGGCGTGACATACGACATCTCGCAGTTCATGGTCAAATAACGTATCCAGCTGCCGGGTGCGGTCTCTAAACACCCTTTCCTTGTGTAAGACACGATCCATTTCCTTGCACATCATAATAGAAATCGCCATGTTTGTTGCTATACAATTTAACATCGATTTTAGCGATCCTAAGTTGGCCTGGAGCAACTTAGCATTTTGATCTTAACTTACAACTCTCTAAGTGAAGATTGCTTTGTGGAACGGGCGGCCAATCATAACAAAATTTAGATAGTGTACTTATAGTGAGTTACAATCAACTTTGCCCTACGATGGCTTTGTAGAACGGGTGGCCAATCATAACAAAATTTAGATAGTGTACTTATAGTCAGTTACAATCAACTTTGCCCTACGATGGCTTTGTGGAACGGGACCCTGGCTAAGAGCATCGAGAGTCACACATCAGGACGTGCGGCACCATCCTGTTTTTGGTAAGTTGAATTGAGCCAAGCCAAGCATAATTCACGCGCTCGTGTTGAGGCAGACGTGCAAAATATGGCCGTGCAACGCCCTCCATGGCACAGCTTTTGGAGCTAATTGGTAATCATCCAAGTTTGACTGAGAAGCCATTATCTTAAACTGTGCTTCAAAAGCAGCAGAATCTCACTTGTCATTAAAATAAGGCAACTGCACGGAAATACGCGCTGCAGAGGTTTGACTGTCTGAACAAATAATATATAAATATTATAAATGTAATATTTCAAAGGGCAAATGGGCAAATATGTGTACAAGTATCACTTGTCCCCAACTTGATTCAAATGAAACTGTTTTCTGTAAAAGAATTCTAGGGTGGCAACTGCACAACCACCCACCCACCCCCAGTATTTTCGCTTCCGATTTCCTTGTACTACTTTACCTGAATACACATTTCTGTATATCATTAGAAAGCCCTTGTGAAAGCCGTTACGGAAGTATTAACATATTTAACTTATCTCTTTAATCAGAGTATGTATTTCCAAACTAGTTTTAGAAATTCCGACAATTTTGTTGATACTGCTTCAGGAAGCCATAAATAACGTCCTTATCTTTCTGAATTCATATTTGCTGACATCCCAAGAACGCCCTTTAAGATTTGACAATTGTGGTGTAAACGGCGTTTCTATTCACATTTGAATCGGCATGGTTATTTCAAGATAGCTAATATTCCAGCGTATTGGTAGTTGTTCCTATTATGTTGCACCTGTGAAGATGCGTGTTAGAATAGGTCTTCAATAACTCATGCAACTAACGGGATCGGCTGGTCAGGCTGCTGACTTGGTTTATGCATGTCATCATATCTCAATTGCGTGGATTGATGCTCATGTTGTCAATCACTGGATTGTCTGGTCCAGACTCGCAATAGAGATGGAATATTGCTGAGTGCAGCTTTAAACAACAAAGGAAGAAACAAACATCACATGACACTCACAGTACATGCCATGATACTCGCATCACACCATACCACACCACACCACACCACATGCCATCACTTAAATTCAGATTACATCACATCTGAACAGGCTCGCTGACTTGCATGGTTGATACATGTCATCGTATCCCAATCGATGCTCAGGATATCTGTCACGGGTTGTCTGGTCCAGACTAGATTATTACAGACCGCCGTCATATAGATGGAATATTGCTGAGTGCAGCGTTAAACAAACAAACAGACAAGCAAACATGGTTCATTGACTGACTGAAGGGGCTGACAAACTCCTGAAAAAGACCCGTTTACAGCTTGCCAAGTCAATATTATGATTGAACTGATTGAAGCGGCAGAGAAATATTTGAAAACGGACGTTCACAGAAACCAAGTTGGCTTCAGTGGCTGCAAGCCTGATCCTCAGTATGGATTCCACGTGCTGGAATAATGTCGCTAAAAACATTAAAGCCACGGTAAAAGATTAATTGATCTATGCATGTATAATATATACAAGAGATAATTAAAAAGATAAATCAATGTCTCTGATTTCAAAACAGTGGGTTGCTGCCGACTGCTACAAAGACACATGCAAGTAAGGAAGTAATTTTCCTAGTCATACCTAAACGTTCTTAGAGGTTCTCGCAAGGAATAGAACATGACATATTTAATATGAATATATACAGGATATACAAATTATGGCTCGATCGCTCATTCATGACCACTGGTGTTGGGGAAAATGCAGATCATCTAAAGATGCAAAATTCAGACTATGAAACAGCAGAATGCTGGGTGGGTGTTTTTAACCATGGGTGATTTTGTGATGGAACACAGCCCGAAGGAACGTTTCTCAGAGTGGGCGTGGCCGAAACATACATGGGAGGGGATGGGTGATTTTATGATGGAACACAGCCCCGTAGGAGCGTTTCTCAGAGTGGGCGTGGCCGAAACAAACATGGGAGGGGACTAAGAGGCCCAGGCACCGGTACAAAATATTCAGGCTAGATATAGCAAAAGACAGCACTGAATATAAACCTATGTAGTTCCAGTATATACATTTACACTGGTTCTAAATTCGGTTCTGTAATTTAACCCCCTGGATGCCAGAGGGACATATATGTCCCTCCTCTACAACCCCCGCTTTGAAGTCGAATAAAATTAAAAATACATCAGCCACTAAAAATACACTTCACAGTTTTGAATAAGGTGGGAAATTTCCTGTTCTGTGATATCATCCACTGGAATTTTAGGCCAAGCAAAAGTACTGAAAATGACCTCTGAAAATTAGGTACATCGTAAAAATCGCCATTTTTTACACATTGCTAATTCACCCCTCACGGCGTTGTTAACAGCATGTTTTGAAATCTAAATTTCGGATATTTACTCGGAGAAATGAATTTCAAAAATAGAATATAAGTAATCACGGGTATCTGTCTTTTATGAAATCACCAATGATCATTCCAAAACGTCTCCGATAACCCTACAATCGTTTCGAATGTTTTAGAAAATGCGCAAACACGAACGCCGATGTGAACTTTCCGCCATATTGGATAGTGTTTACAAAATCACGTTTCAGGTACACCGGTTTTGAGACGCCTGTAACATCACGTATATTTCAAACGTAGCTGCGATACACACATCCTTGAATTGCTCATACATTTTAGAATCAAATAACCAATGGTCTTTGTCACCAATACAAAGTGCCTAGATGAAATCAAGCAAAACAAATTAGGTGTGAAAACGAACGCTGTGCTCGAAAAACTGTACTTGTTTGAAATGTAAACAAAGCAAAATTCAGATTTTACACAGTGTAGCATTTTCTCCTATTTTGGGCTATCCATTCGTCTATTTGTTCAAGATATTGGCTCAACATTTTCAGAATATGCATGGAAAGAGAATCGTAGGAAGAATTAGGGAATTTAAAATAGATACATTGCAATGATTTGATATTTTCTACAGAAATTGTCAAAGTTTATCGTTCAGGTGACGCCATAACTGACGCAAAATCACGCACAACGACAACGGTATTTGTCGGAATTTCTGACTATTTCCGTTGGTTTCAATGAAAAATATAACAACAAATAACAGTACATAGATTGTCAGAATGTTTCTGATTACTTACATGTCACATTTATGTATATACGATCCCTGAATCAACGAAAGCCCCCTCGCAAAATCCCGCCTATTGATGACAGTGGACACGCCATTTTGTAAGAGTCGGTCACCGGTAGTGATGTCATACGTCAACATTGTTGTACATATTTGGTAATTTCTTTGAGGTGAAGGTCCTTGAATGAGAGTGCACACGATCATTGTATCACGCTGTTTACAGTTTCAGTTATGATGTAGATTTTGCATTTTTTCACACAATTAATTTCACTTTGGATATTTGTCAATGTTCAAAATGATATCATACGTACATATAGGCCACACCATGTATGAACGAACCTTTGATAATCTGTTTGTTTGAACATTGTTTACATAAGAATGTATAGGTTTATAGTGTCAAATACGATATTTCTTTTCTTTTGTTTGTTTTGTTGTTTCCTTTGGACAAGTGTTACAAGATGAAGTGTAAATGTAACTGCAGCATGTACGTATTTCTTGGGATGTGTAATAGTCAATATTATAAGTTCATATAACCAATGTCCATGAATAGCCGTTTCATTTTATTTTATAACTAAAACTGAATATATTACTTTCACAAAATGGATAATATGTTTCGTTAAAATATATGCACACATTTCTCAATTGAATCGTTTTTTTTTATGTCGTTTGATATACAGAACAGTGATATCTAATGATTCGCCAGGTGCGCGTTTGTCACAAACAATTTACGAATTATTCTTCTCGTTTTGCATAATATAATCCATGGTTTCATTCTTTTTTTTCAATATTGTGAACACAGGATATTAAACTGTTTACTTTATTTCTCCAGGAATTGTAAAAACTAGAAAAAATAAAACCCATGCCAGGTACCCCGTTTGTTCAACCTTATACGATTATCCTGATAATTCTATACCAATAGAGCTTTCTTCGCATCTTGTATTGTGTAATTCTGAGACAAGATGAAGAGAAATAATAACAAAATAATGAACAAATATATGTCCAATATTGAATATAATTTTGGTTGTTTTGAAATATTCTTTTGGATATTTCATTACGTAAATTGATGCCAAACAGGTGCGTGTCTTGTCCAATTAAGATACACAATAAACTATCTAATTGTTAACATATTCAAGACATTATTTACTTGGTGAAAGCAGTCATTTTATGTTGTGTCGAAAAGCGTCAAATTCCGTTTTACACATCGAGATTTTCCATACCATGAACGAAAATAAGGGCAGTTATGTATTAATCAAAATACCAGTGTCGTCTTTCTCCGACGTTATCAAAGACATAACACCAGCCATGACGTCAAAAGGAATGGTGTTATTTTTGGGGTATTTCATTACATTTGATGATAAGGCTAGTGCTCCATTAATAATGGTCCAACATTCGTCAAAATACACTTACACAATCAGGAGAATGTTGGAATCTAAGGACTAAGTTATAGGTTAGATAGGGCCATCCACTTCTCTATTACCTCTTTTTTCATGAAGTACGATTTCATCATTTCTTATGGGTTTTTTTAATAACTAAACAGTATACAGTTTCAATATGGATATTTGTGTTGGAATAGTTTAGTTCCTCGTGAACAAAACACCACGAAAATAAATTGTCCTTACCCACAGCTAATTCTCACCAATTGACCTGAGTTACAATAAACTAGTGCTAAGCATAGCGGAGTTATGCCCCCTTTTCTTTGTACGCGTGTAACCTCTCTGTCGCCTTTTGACGTCATAGAGAAAAATCAGTTTTCGTCATTTACGGCATGCTATTTTTGGCATTGAATGTATGTCGTTATACATACGCATATAACTCCATTCGATATATAGTTATGTCGTTCAGATATTAGGCAGTATTTTGTTCGCTCACAGTTTCCGTAAAGATTCTAAATAAATAAATTTGCCGCACAGTACTTTTATCGGTGTACGATAAAAAGCGGAGAAATTTACTGTTTTTCACCGCAGAATAAATTCTCGGACAACACTTAGAAGTGTATTTTTTTAAAACCGGTTTAATATTTGCAGTTAAATTTACACCATCAAATAGGAAATTTAATATTCTCCACCTCTGCGTAATGTTATAGCCAGAGGTAGATCCAGTGCCGTGTGAGCGCAATTCTCGCACAACCTTCACTTTTCCAATCTTAGGAAAATGTGCGTCAGAAAAAAAACTCGGCATCCAGAGGGTTAAAACAGTCGCTAATTGATCAGGGTTTTAAGGATGCACTTCTTTACAGAGCAAAAAAGGAAACTTTTGGAAAGGTTTACTGATGGAATTATACCTATCATATTATATCAAAGCTAGGCACAGGAGCTGCAGGTATTGCATTCTTTTTGATAATAGGGACGTGTGTGTGAAAAAACAGATTCAATAGAGTGAGTAAAAATAAAAATAATATGTAGATGTTTGTGTATCTGTATGCATTAATTTTATAAAAAAAGAATGAACAACGCACAAAGCTTTCTATATATGGTACATATCATTCCAAATGTAGCTGGTCTATAATGCGAACCAAAATTATATAACGATTTCGTCTTTCTGCCCCAAGGCACTGAACTTGGATACGTCTATAGAAGAGCGCACAGCATAGTTTAATCAAAACCAGTCTGCTTGAACTTGTTTTCCTCTCTCCCAGCACAATATTTGAGACGTTTAAGAGACGGTACCAAGCTTACACGAAAGTCTTCTCGACTGTTGGACAACCTAAAGCCGACTTGAAACCTGTGACGTCAGAACTGGCGATGCTGACGTCACAATCAATGTACTCGAACTCTGTGACCTTGGTCCTGAGGCAGCTGAATGACGCTTTGTGTGGTCAAATTTCTGTTGCATTCGGCCAAAATCTGGGTCAACTTCAAGATGACGTTTGCTGCCCAATGCGCCAGTGTATGAGGCCATATTTTGAATTGAAGAAATATCATAATTTCACCCCTAATTGATATGTATTAATAAGGCGACGGATTGCTTTTTTAAAGGAGCTACAGAAAGAAATTGACCTATATTACGTTGATAAATTATCTATAACGTCACGTGACCACCGCCATACTGGTCTGAAGCTGGACCCAGCAGCGAGACGACATTGACGAAGTACAAACATAGGATGAGGGTAGTCGGCACCGTTTTCAGTTCTCCCTTCCAATTTAGAAGATAGACATGGAGTACAAATTAAGTACATTGTTATTGCCTTGTCTTTTATCACAAGCACAAGGAATGAGCGGTGTGTGAATAGAACTTCAGATGCACCTACACTAATCTGCCAGTTCTAAGGATTTTCCCTGAGTATTTGTTCACAAAATTTAACTAATAATTGAAAATAAGTGGAATGAATATGTGTAATTTTCATCACCTCAGCACTAAAATGTACAGGAAAATTCGTAACCCTATTCACCACCATTCAATGAAATGCCGGGGCGGACTCTGTGTGTTCACTGCTCGAAATTTGTAGTCTACATTCACGGCCTAGATTATCTGTTATCTTTATTACAAAGGTGTGAATGTAAGGAGAAATTGTTAAGTTTTACTAGCTAATTTGCAACTGCTGGGGAACGAATGTTTACACACGTGTTCGCGGTGGCCATGCAGACAAGTCAACAACAAATAATCCTAATGCTTTTATTTCTAAACATATATGATAAACAAATAAACAAAGTCGCAAAAAAACTCGTAGACGAGGGCCTCCCGCGAGTTTGTTATTATTATTATTAGTTACATGGTCCTGTGGTCAGACAGGCAGTCAGTAAGGCAGTCAGACAGGCAGTCAGTAAGGCAGTCAGACGCGCACAGGCAGGTGTTTGGTTGAGGTTCTCATGACGAAGCTTAGAGACGATAAAACTTAAGAATATCGCCTCATATAATTATGTTAATGATGCCATATGCAAACACAGAGTGCACTCTTTGGAGACATATTTGAATGAAAGGCCAACAGACAATGTAATCTGAAGTAATGAACATTATTTTTATTACCCAGCTGTTATCATATTAGGTGAGACATCTCCCAATACTTCCTGATTCACCAGGGTCAACATTACCGTACACATACGAAAAACAACACTAGTGTGGATATATAAATCACTCTGTGTTACTTCAATACAAACATAACTTTACTTTTATGGTGAGTAGGTTCATGGTTTGTTTGTGTTGTCTCAAAATGCACTCAGCAATATTCAACTATATGAGGGCGGTCTGTAAATACTCGATTCTGGACCAGACAATCCAGTGATTGATATGGTGAGCATCGATCCACGCAATATTGAGGTACAATGACATGCATCAAGCAGGTCAGCGAGCCTTACCACTGATAGGCGCCTCTGTGACAATTATAAGCCGGTGTGGTGTGGTGTGTGTGTGTGTGTGTGTGTGTGTGTGTGTGTGTGTGTTGGTTCAGGAGTGGCCATACCCCTCCCTTTTTTTTAAATAAATGACTCTCCCCTACCAGAAACTAAGTAAATATATAACATGATGGTCGTTAAATGGTGTATATTGCGTTTGTGATACTTTCGGTGGAGTCAACTTTGACAACTAGGCTATTCCACCATCCTGCTCTAAAAGGAAGACTGTTCCATTATTTTCTGGGCAACTTGTGTCACACATAACAGATCCAGTGTGGTTGACTGTATGCTTGCCACTACTGATTTATGCCAAAATTTTGTGATTTTTAAATTCTTGAAAGGGCTGACTATAACCATTATTTCAGTTGTTTGTGCATCAAATTGGAAACTCAATAAAAACAGATGAGTGGCTAGAGGATGGATGGTCTTGCCTCGGGAAGATCGGTGGGACTGTGTCTAAAACAGAAGAAATCTGCAGCCCTGAGGGCTCATAGAGCTACCGGTACTAGCTTTGATACTTACGGGAGGCTACACAATGTTTTCAAGAAGCTGTTTAGGGGGGCAACAAAGAACTGTGTTAATAAATTCAAGAAAGGATCCCAGGGGTTTTCGGAAAATCCTTAAAGAGGGAGAAGCAGTCGTACAATCACCATGACTATATCAGTTGAACAGTGGTGTAACGATGTTAGACATCTGTATGTCAGTGACACTATGGATTTGGTGTGGGGTGGTTGGATCAGGATATTGGTGATGTACAAGTGTTTATCTACCTATTGTAACAGAGATTCTATAACTGTCTTCGCCAAGACTTGCATAATGCTACTGACGTATCCTCAGAATGTAAATCATATGGACAATTCAAATCAATGCTTGTTTGTTGTTTAACGCCGCACTCAGCAATATTCCAGCTATATGACGGCGGTCTGTAAATAATCGAGTCTGGACCAGACAATCCACTGATTGACATCATGAGCATCGATCCACGCAATTGGGATTTGATGACAAGCATCAACCAAGTCACTGAGCCTGACCACCCAATCCCGTTAGTCGCCTTTTAGGGCAAGCATGGGTTGCTGAAGATCCATTCTATCCCGGATCTTCACGGGTCCAAATCAGTGCTTAATGTTTAATGTGGAAATGTACCTTCTGAAATTCCAGTATTTAGTAAACATGTTATATGTAGGTTTAGATATAATAATTTTAGATTGGCTGTGGAGGCAAGAAATACATTGTAACACTCCCTTTGTGAACAATATTGATGAACTTCTGAAACATACTGTTCCACAGCTAGTATACAGTAGTATACAGAATGGTCTGTAAATCTTATAAATCTGTACTGCTATTTGGGGATTTTTTAAATTTGTATTTACGCCTGTTTCAATGGAAATAATTTAGACTTAGCTGAAACGGAGGAAGGTATCGTTTCCCGGGAAGAACTAAAAAAAACATTTTTATGTATTGACCAATGACTGAAATGATGCCTTTTGCTATTTAGGAATGTCAAAACGTTTCTATGGCAGCAAGTTTGAATTTGACTCGGTTCATGGTCGTGTGCGTAGGTAATCTTTCATGACACTTTGCACACACAGGTTGTCAAATGGTGCATTTTGCTACTTTGGCGTGTTTACAATTAATATTTTTTGTGTTTCCATGGCAACAAGTTTGATTTTGACTCTGTTCATATTGGTGTGTACCTGGCATAGAAATACAATTCCCAATCCATTGTATTGTTTTAATAGTTTAATAGCTCAATACCTACTCTTGTATAAGGACAGACAGATTACATAGAAATTCTCTCATCAAGTTGGGTGGCGGTCGGATAGCCTAATGCTTAAAGCTTTCGCTCGTCACGCGGAAGACCCGGGTTCGATTCCCGACATGGGTATAATGTGTGAAGCCCATTTCTGGAGTCCCCCGCCGTGATATTGCTGGAATAGTGCTAAAAGCGGCTTAAAACTACACTCACTCACTCATCAAGTTGGACTTAAAATAACAGTCACATGATTTGTTCTTTCGAATTTGTGGGGGCCGGGGAGATTTGTCATCTTCTGATGACTCTTGTTGTAACAGCTTTCATGAACATGATTACACATAACATTCCAAGACTGTTTACAGTTTGAGCTAAATTATGTGTTATGATTTTTACACATTCATTAACCAGGGTATTATTAAAGAACATGCTTGTACAAAGTTGTTATATTCTTAAGCTGTCATTCCCCATGATGTAGGTTTAGAGTGAAGGAAATAGCATCTCGGTACATTCAAATTCTGAAATTTCACAGGACACCCTAGGGTAGCTTCTGTGGCACTTCTACAGCCCCTGGCAATCAAATTCGTGTATTGCTTGTCAAACTTTCCAATCTGTCTGGCACAGTCTCCCGCACCTGTCTACAGTCTGTCCAAGTTTTATAACCTGGTCAAGGCGGCTTTACCATTGACTTCTCGTCCGCTGTGAGTCGGAGCGACTGTAGTGCACGTGCTGCGCGAATCTCACGTTGTTGAAACTGACACAATTGCAATATATACACACAAGTCGTCTGAAGATATTACAGCCAGCCAGAGAAATGGACAAGAATACTCTTGCCTGTCCCCATACTCGCCATATATACAATAGTCTGGCATTCACATTTGTGAAGGCTTTCAAACTTTCTAATCCACCTCTTCCACACCCCAGCAACGCGCTTGTACATTCAGTTCGACCATACTTTAAAATGACAAATTCTTGTTTAGTTTAAAAAAAAATTCTATTGAACTTTCAGTAAGGCTAAATGAAATATTTAAAATATGGTCGAACCTACAAATTACAGGATCAGTAGATTTTATTGAATTAGGTCCAACACACCTCAGATAGTTTAACAAAATCTGCAAACTTACAGCCAAAACGTATCATCTGCAAATAATCGCATCTGTACCAGGCGATCCAGTGATTGATATTACTAGTTTTACGACCCACGCCGCTGACTTGGTTGATGCATGTCATCGTTCCCCTAATTGCGTGGATCGAGGCTCATCAATCACTGGATTGTGTGGTCCAGACTCGATTATTTACAGACCGCCGTCATACAGCTGGCATATTAGTGAGGTGAGGTGAAATGTCCTGAACACACGACTTTTAACCTGCATGATAACTTGATTAAGACACAAGGACAGCACAATCTATTTTAGAATAGGTCTTCAGCAACCCATGCTTGCCATAAAAGGCGACTTTGCTTGTCATAAGAGGCGACTAACGGGATCGGGTGGTCAGGCTCGCAGACTTAGTTGATGCATGTCATCGATCCCAATTGCATGGATGGATGCTCATGATATCAATCACTGGATTATTTACAGACGGCCTTGATATAGCTTGAATATTGCTGAATGCGGCGTTAGAGAACAAATAAACAAAGGCATTAGACAACAAATAAATAAACTCTGATCTCCATATTGTATTTTCATTTGGAGACTGTACGCTATAACATTGTTGTACATGGGAAAGTGAAAATTCTGTTGGCAAACCATAAACGCTGTCGCCCAAATACGCCTATCGCTTTGGACGGACAGTTTTGGCCCACAGCCAATTCCTGATCATGTGAAAAATGTAAATATTGTCAGTAACTTGATTAGGCCTCAAGCAAAGCATGTCTTGTTTCCTTATTTTTATTTCGGGTATTTTAATAAGAATTATAAAAGACTGAGTCACTGGGTTATTGATTTATATGACAAAACTCCTGCATTGCAATAAATAGTAATATCTAACTGGTACACCTAGTGACCCACTATGTAATATTTAGTATGGGGTGAATTCAGTATTCAAATATATATAAATATGAGAGACCAGCCTGGGAAAATACTCACAGAGTATATCACTAAGTTTGGACCAAGTGTAGAGGGATAGGGGAGAAGGGGTTAAGAATTGTGTTTGATCAGAACTAGGGCTTCAACGAGTACTCGGGGCCGGGTCGGTTTTACTCGGACTCGAGTCCGTTATCAAGGACTCGAGTACTCGTAAGGGGAGATTACTCTGTTTCAATGTTCAATTGTTCATCAATATATTGATTAAAGCTTCAAAAAATATTGTTTGAATTATGTATTCTTTGTAGAATGTAGATGTACATGAGAACAATTGAGAATGTCACATAAAATAGATGTAATTATTGTTTTTCCTTCCCGACTTTAAGAAATTGAATGTATCATGGCGATTATTGCTTCTTTGCTCCGACATCAAATGCCAAGTGTATTCCCTTACACAGATTAACAACTGATTAGCTGATATATATGTGTTATGTCAGTGCTTACAAATCAAGCGACAGGTCGACAGTTTGGTACAGTTTGAAAACGAGACCAGCTCATGAATGAATAAACTTATAGTACTACATTTCCATATTAAGCGGCCTTAGTCTTGAAGGCCAGCAGCTGTGTATACGTGTATATCGTGATGCACATTATCGATTTTCTTCCTGCAAATTATTGTTCGTGCTTGTTGGCAGGTGTCGAAAGGAACGCTGATCGTCAGAAAAAAACATAACTTGGTTTGTGTTCAGTATGTACTGTAGTATTTGTAGACGTGGCGTAATGTTTTTGAAGGTTGTGATTAAAATTAGTGCAGTTCCAAGCAAACATTAACACTGAACACTTCCATACACTTTGACAGATAAACAAGTTCCGTGGACGCTCTCTATTTACATTTCAGTGCAGTTCAATTATACTTATAACATGTATTAATATTTTTAGATGGCAATTTTGATCTAATGAACCAATATTCTTAAAGGACCTTCTATTTTCGGGTACTCGAGTACGAGTCGAGTTTCACCCCTCGGGTACTCGAGTCCAAAAACTTGGACTCGTGGAAGCCCTAATCAGAACAGAACAGAACAGATATTTATTCATGAAAAAGACTTGGACTTCTGCCCCTCGTCTAGCAGTGTCAACAACACACCTGTACGTTCACCTGATCTTGGTTTGTTCTTGTCATGTTTCAAGCAGTGACAAGGACGTACCTTGACTTAACACATTTTCAACATTTGCAAATCATTCCTATCTATACATTTCTCAAGAATAATCGGCGACTAGCCATAACGTCTTAACACACTGTTTGCCAAACGGTTTTGCCAACCTGGCCACCCGATTCGTTAGTCGCCTCTTGCCACAAGCAAAGTCGCCTTTTACCCCAGACTTGGGTTGCTGAAGACCAATTCTATCCTGGATCTTCACGGGTCGGGATCGGAGAGTAGTCACGCTCAGATTGATGGGAGTATAAGCATGGGCACTTTTAAAACTGAAATAAAGATTTCAATATGGGTCTGTGTGTCAGACACGGTAGGCATGGAGAACGATTCTGTCAGGTTAATCAACTCCCAGGAATCATTATGCACCTGGTGTATAAATCTCACACTATAGCACATGGCATTGTTACCATGTGCATTGTGCTTGTTTGGCAAAATCGGTTCGCAAACTCATAAACACACAGGAAGAGCCCCAAACACAGCTATGAGGTTGATCAGGCAACACTGTTTCAAAGTGATGCCTGGCGGTTCCTATACATCGCATATGTTATAATGGGGGCCTCGCTATTAGGACTAAAGTCGGAGATAAGCAGTTGTTATTTCACTTATAATGACACGTTTTTAAGTTTTGTTTTGATTTAGGGAGTTTATAACTGTGGTAAATGGTCTACTTAATTCATGTTCACTTGCAACAGTGAAACAATGTCTCTTATAGTTTCCCGGAGAAACTGCGTAGTCTCTGTGAATTTGATTAGAGGAATGACTGAAGCACTAAGATGATTCATTTAATTATTAAATGTTAATATACCCCGCACCCCACCCACCCCACACAAAATCCAGGGGAGCAACTGGTAGTGAATTGCCACTGTGTTAGCAATGAACAAAAATGATGCGGGCCTCTGAAACACGCCCGCCTTTCATACAGGCTGTGTCAACTGCATGCATGAAACTAATAGACTCATGAAACTCAGAGGCGCGTGGGCGCCAAATAGAGGAAATAGGGCACCTTAGGGCTTACAGTCAGTTTGGTACATTGTGATTGTACGTGGTTTAGTTTGCACATTAGATAATACTCCGGCTTATTAATGGCGTACTTATGATGATTTTTGCAATATTAGATTGATCATTATTAATTATAATGGATTTACTTTATAAAATTAAAATTCATATTCCACGTATTTTCAACACATTTTGGCCATAGAAGGTGATAACATTTGGTAAAATAAGGTCGTTATTAAAGGTATTTAGTTGAATTATAAATCCTATGTCTTTATAGTTTCGCCAAACCTGTATAGTTTGTAATAGGCCTAGAGTTACATTCTTCCTGAGGAGAGTCAATTGTTTCTCATCGTTGTAATGGTGCCGCCTTTAAAAGACAACTGTATGCCACAGTGAACAAACACCTTTCAATTTGTCCTCAGACACTTGAACATATGTCCATACGTGACGTTGTCATCCATAACGAAAACTCATGTGCGCCAAAGGGAGATAACTCTCCTGAGTTCTCGAGCACTAGCTCACTCGAGTAATGGATCTACCTGAATCGTACGATTATCGCGTACCCTATTTCAAACCTATGTATAAATACACTATGAAATAGTTTGATAAAGGAATACATTTGATACATTAAAATCCATGTGAGGAATCGATCTCACACACTTTGCAGAATGTCTGCTCCATAAAAAGTTCAAAATATGCTCCTATTGCGTAGGTGCTATGTATGCGGCTTGCCTTGAAATGGCGTAGAATTGTCTCGTTTGGTGAATTAAGAAGGGCGCAGAATAATAGACACAAAATATTCATGCTTGTAATATATTCTTAGAAGCCATAATGCAATTATTTAGGTAAGTATGTATATGATACACTTATTTCCGTGGGAAAGACCCTTTCAAGCGATACTACTATTGCCTGAGAGCATGTCTTTCCTTGAAATGGCGTAGAATTGTCTCGTTTGGTGAATTACGAAGGACGCGTAATAAAAGACACAAAATATTCATGCTTGGAATATACCCTAAGAAGCCATAATACTATTAGTTAGGTAAGTATGTATATGATACACTTATTTCCGGTGGAGAAAGACCCTTTCAAGCGATACTACCATTGGGCAGGATCACGGCTTGGCTGTAAATGGCGTAGAATTGTCTCGTTTGGTGAATTACGAAGGACGTGTAATAAAAGACACAAAATATTCATGCTTGGAATATATCCTAAGAAGCCATAATACTATTAGTTAGGTAAGATGTATATGATACACTTATTTCCGGTGGAGAAAGACCCTTTCAAGCGATACTACCATTGGGCAGGATCACGGCTTGGCTGTAAATGGCGTAGAATTGTCTCGTTTGGTGAATTACGAAGGACGCGTAATAAAAGACACAAAATATTCATGCTTGGGATATATCCTAAGAAGCCATAGTACTATTAGTTAGGTAAGTATGTATATGATACACTTATTTCCGGTGGAGAAAGACCCTTTCAAGCGATACTACCATTGGGCAGGATCACGGCTTGGCTGTAAATGGCGTAGAATTGTCTCGTTTGGTGAATTACGAAGGACGCGTAATAAAAGACACAAAATATTCATGCTTGGAATATATCCTAAGAAGCCATAATACTATTAGTTAGGTAAGTATGTATATGATACACTTATTTCCGTTGGAGAACGACCCTTTCAAGCGATACTATGATTGGACAGGATCACGGCTTGGCTGTAAATGGCGTAGAATTGTCTCGTTTGGTGAATTACGAAGGACGCGTAATTAAAGACACTAAATATTCATGCTTGGGATATATCCTAAGAAGCCATAATACTATTAGTTAGGTAAGTATGTATATGATACACTTATTTCCGGTGGAGAAAGACCCTTTCAAGCGATACTACCATTGGGAAGGATCACGGCTTGGCTGTAAATGGCGTAGAATTGTCTCGTTTGGTGAATAACGAAGGACGCGTAATAAAAGACACAAAATATTCATGCTTGGAATATATCCTAAGAAGCCATAATACTATTAGTTAGGTAAGTATGTATATGATACACTTATTTCCGGTGGAGAAAGACCCTTTCAAGCGATACTACCATTGGGAAGGATCACGGCTTGGCTGTAAATGGCGTAGAATTGTCTCGTTTGGTGAATTACGAAGGACGCGTAATAAAAGACACAAAATATTCATGCTTGGAATATATCCTAAGAAGCCATAATACTATTAGTTAGGTAAGTATGTATATGATACACTTATTTCCGGTGGAGAAAGACCCTTTCAAGCGATACTACCATTGGGCAGGATCACGGCTTGGCTGTAAATGGCGTAGAATTGTCTCGTTTGGTGAATTACGAAGGACGTGTAATAAAAGACACAAAATATTCATGCTTGGAATATATCCTAAGAAGCCATAATACTATTAGTTAGGTAAGTATGTATATGATACACTTATTTCCGGTGGAGAAAGACCCTTTCAAGCGATACTACCATTGGGAAGGATCACGGCTTGGCTGTAAATGGCGTAGAATTGTCTCGTTTGGTGAATTACGAAGGACGCGTAATAAAAGACACAAAATATTCATGCTTGGAATATATCCTAAGAAGCCATAATACTATTAGTTAGGTAAGTATGTATATGATACACTTATTTCCGGTGGAGAAAGACCCTTTCAAGCGATACTACCATTGGGCAGGATCACGGCTTGGCTGTAAATGGCGTAGAATTGTCTCGTTTGGTGAATTACGAAGGACGTGTAATAAAAGACACAAAATATTCATGCTTGGAATATATCCTAAGAAGCCATAATACTATTAGTTAGGTAAGTATGTATATGATACACTTATTTCCGGTGGAGAAAGACCCTTTCAAGCGATAATACGATAATACGATTCGGCAGGATCACGGCTTGGCTGTAAATGGCGTAGAATTGTCTCGTTTGGTGAATTACGAAGGACGCGTAATAAAAGACACAAAATATTCATGCTTGGAATATATCCTAAGAAGCCATAATACTATTAGTTAGGTAAGTATGTATATGATACACTTATTTCCGGTGGAGAAAGACCCTTTCAAGCGATACTACCATTGGGCAGGATCACGGCTTTCTTACATGTTCATGAATATGTTACAGACAAATGTACTTATGTTAACACTCTCCCTTGATTTCACACACAAAATACTGTTGATTTTACATTGAAATGGGTCGAACTTTCGCAGCTATAGACTCGGAGTGAAACACTAAATAAATCACAATGATTTAAGAATCTCATTTTCAAGGACATAATAATACGCCAGCCAGAAATATTTTACGTCTGTTTCCTAAGATTCACGGAAAGTGTTGAAATAGTTTCGATTTATAAATAAGATAAAACATCTTACGTCATGTAGTGGAGAATTGTGTCTGTTTGTTCCATGACCTTGCACCATCAGTTTGTCATATTGGAAACAGAACTCGTATGTACCTTGAATGCTCCACTGATAATATTTGTGTCATTTTTTGGAACTGGACTAATGTATTAACACACGTATAATGCCATTTAAAGAGTGGTCAAATGTAACATGTTATGTTTGGGGTTAACACTTTCTCAGTAAAGTACATATTCTAGTACTTTTGGGGGCTAAGTTCCATCGGGATCATTTGTTACATACTGTAATGTAGCTCTGATGGTTATCTTGCATTAAAAATCACTAACAAGCTTTTACTTTTGTTATGTAGTTATTTCCAAAAGGAACGCAAGATCAATGAATAATTAACAAATCTCATTGGAACACTAGGAAGCTCGCATCACAACAGCAGCCAAGGGTCGCTACCTTCAGGTCTTCAACACAGAACACTAACTGCAACGTCCACTGCAACACCAATTCTTGGTCTACGTCCCATACGTCCACGGCCATAACCATTAACGAGCAATATCCGAGCCGGAAGGCCCTACCACTGCAAACGCAAAGACGTCGGGGTTTTCTTTCCCTATGTGGTACTTGGAGGGAGAAGCAAAGAAACATTCATTACAACTGATTAATTGGTGAACATCCAGAAAGTGTCCGGCGTTGGTGTTTTTAAGCGTAGGATAGACGAAATAACCCCATGCCTTTTGCAAACAAAAATCACCTGGGAAGTGTACGTAATTTACGGAAGCCTTTTAGGGCCATTTGTTTTTATATTTTTTTCGATACTATCTTGAAATATCAAGATAAAGAAGTTGAAATTTCAAGATATAGAAGTTAAAATTTCAAGATATAAGTTGAAATTTCAAGATAGTAGTAATTTATATCAGGATCCCAGTGAGTATTTTAAACAGCTGTGAAAAACTACATTTTTCTTTTTCTGTTTAGCGTCAATACGTTTTAGTACACATTCTGTTGCCTGTTGAATGTCTGACCACGCCCGCATTCACGTCACGTGACGTTGTATATAATTTCTCTACATTATGAAGAACACTTTTCCATAAAAGTAAAGGTTTTGGTAACACAATTCCATTATTCCTTTAAAAGAAAATTATGGTATTAGTCACAGTCCGGCAAAACGAGTCTGTGAAACATTGGTCTTTTGATTGTAAACATTTCTCAAAACTTACTGGTTTTTATGCCAAGCTGAAATTTGACTTGATACTACTGACAGCTGAGTCACTGCCAAGTTTATAACATGCAAGCTAGATGGGAGATTTCAACCAGTCAGTCCCTGAACCATATTTTATTCCCTTCCGCCCGGCCCTTTCTGCAATGCAACAGCCCGAAATAGAGCAAATTTGGATTTTCCTCACATTCTCAATGAGGCTCCTTTTAAATTTAAATGGAGTTGTTTCTTTTAAAATTATTTATTCTCACAGACGAAGCGTAAGTCTAGCACCATGCAACACGACCTTGAACTTTCTTGAACAAAATGGCGGCCAGGAAGCGATTTTATTAATGATAACCACAATGTTTGGTGTTTTATAAGCAAAATATGATATGTCAAGGGATGCCTTATCAGCCCGTGGATACATAAGGTAGTATCTTTCCTTATTAATACTTTTTAAAAATATTTTGCATATATAGATAAAGTTGTAGCCACGGATATAGCAAGACTTGCATTCGGCTGCACCAACAGGCACTGCTGGGTGCGGCCGAGGCAAGACATGCTCCTTGGTGTCAATTCTCGCTCCTCCCAGGAAATGATGGAGCAATGTTCATTAATAGTATGACCGCTAATTGTAAATGAACAGCATTCTTGTATACACAGATGCGCCGTAAGTGTGTCCAGTGTGAATTTGGGCTGTTTTACCTTTTCTCGCATGATATCTCTCTAGTATTGTCAGCCTAAAGTTTGTTAAAAAGCTCTCTTTCGAAAGTATCGTTTTGTTTAAATGGCAAGCACGCAATCGTTAGGCATTACCTGTGCTTTTTGTTCAGATAATTTAATATATTTGAAGTGGCCACTGACTATGGTATTGAAATTGAATCTAGCATGTTTTGACCGTTAATTACTTTGCCTCAGTTGCGTGGATCAATGTTCATGGTATCAATCACTGGATTGTCTGGTCTAGACTCGATTAGCTGGAATGTTGCTGAGTGCGGCGTAAACAACAAACCAACCAACCAACCAACCAGTACATTTATGTGTAATCTACAGGCCACAGCAAGCAGTAATCTTGATTTTCTGTTTAGAAACACATTTTGACATTTTGAAGATTGAAAAAAATAGTCTAGTAACTTCATAAAAAAAATGGTAAAATATCTTTTAAAAACTTTCAGACTTAATTCCTCAGAGACCACTGGCTGAAATACTTTGCTATGATGTGTAATAAACAATGTGGATAATAACATCATTTTTATTTATTAAACTTTTTTTATGAATTGATTTTTACCTTAATTAAGTTAACTTTTCCAAACCTTGCTACAGGGCTGAGGAAGCTGCAGTGGTATGGTGCTCAAAGCTGTACATGCCAGTTGTTGTTGTTTGTTGTGTAACGCCACATTCAGCAGTATTCCAGCTATATGACAGCATATATGAAAATAATCAGGCTGGACCAGACAATCAGATGATTGAAATCATGACAATCAATTGATCTATGCAAGTAGGATGCAACAACATGCATCAACCAAGTCAGCGAGCCTGACAACCCAATCCGATTAGTCTACGACAAGCATGGATTGCTGAAGATCAATTGTAACCCAGATCTTCACTGATTGTTCATGCCAGTCAAATGTCTTTTTGAAAATTATAAACAACAACACTTTTTCTGAGATTGGGCCTGGCATGGGAAGATGATACCTTTTCATGCCAGTCAAATATAGGAAGTACCTTTCTCATAAGAAATGGCAAAAATCTTTTGCAGGGTTTGAAATTAACAGAAATCCTTGATATTATGAATTGTTCTTTTATATGTTTGAAAATAAGGGGGTCCCGGGGTCCTTCAGGTTTGTTGTTATAGTATTTAATTAAAGGAAGCCACTTAAATTTTGAACTTTTCACATTAGGGCTATGACAAGTACTCTTTGAGTCTCATGCTTAATTTCGAACCCTGTTTTAGGCCTCAGAAGATGTAGTTTCATTTGTTTGACATCTTCCACTCAGCATGCTCAGCTTCATCCGGAGAATTTCATTCAGGATCATGTTTATCATTGTTATCCAGTTTGAATTGAGTAATTTTGTTGCAGCTGAGGACCACTGCCACCAGCTGTTCGTCACACCATCACGACCACCCACAACAGAGAACTGGGCACAGAGTACACAGTCACTAATGTAGTGTCTTTAGGCTAAGCCAGGAGAGACACCATCACCACCACCCACAACAGAGAACTGGGCACAGAGTACACAGTCACTAATGTAGTGTCTTTAGGCTAAGCCAGGAGAGATACCATCACCACCACCCACAACAGAGAACTGGGCACAGAGTACACAGTCGCTAATATAGTGTCTTTAGGCTAAGCCAGGAGAGACACACAAACACAACCGGACACATCGATGTTAGGGACAAGACAAAGTTTTATTATTATGTTGAATAGAGACATGCACCTGACAGCCCCTGTTGAGTAGAAGAGTGCACCTGACAGCCCCTGTTGAGTAGAGACTTGCACCTGACAGCCCCTGTTGAGTAGAAGAGTGCACCTGACAGCCCCTGTTGAGTAGAGACTTGCACCTGACAGCCCCTGTTGAGTAGAGACATGCACCTGACAGCCTCTGTTGAGTAGAGACATGCACCTGACAGCCCCTGTTGAGTAGAGGAGTACACCTGACAGCCCCTGTTGAGTAGAGACAAGCACCTGACAGCCCCTGTTGAGTAGAAGAGTGCACCTGACAACCCCTGTTGAGTAGAAGAGTGCACCTGACAGCCCCTGTTGAGTAGAGACATGCACCTGACAGCCTCTGTTGAGTAGAGACATGCACCTGACAGCCCCTGTTGAGTAGAGGAGTACACCTGACAGCCCCTGTTGAGTAGAGACAAGCACCTGACAGCCCCTGTTGAGTAGAAGAGTGCACCTGACAACCCCTGTTGAGTAGAAGAGTGCACCTGACAGCCCCTGTTGAGTAGAGACTTGCACCTGACAGCCCCTGTTGAGTAGAGACATGCACCTGACAGCCTCTGTTGAGTAGAGACATGCACCTGACAGCCCCTGTTGAGTAGAGGAGTACACCTGACAGCCCCTGTTGAGTAGAGACAAGCACCTGACAGCCCCTGTTGAGTAGAAGAGTGCACCTGACAGCCCCTGTTGAGTAGAAGAGTGCACCTGACAACCCCTGTTGAGTAGAGACTTGCACCTGACAACCCCTGTTGAGTAGAGACATGCACCTGACAGCCTCTGTTGAGTAGAGACTTGCACCTGATAGCCCCTGTTGAGTAGAGACATGCACCTGACAGCCCCTGTTGAGTAGAAGAGTGCACCTGACAGCCCCTGTTGAGTAGAGACATGCACCTGATAGCCCCTGTTGAGTAGAGACATGCACCTGACAGCCCCTCTTGAGTAGAGACATGCACCTGACAGCCTCTGTTGAGTAGAAGAGTACACCTGACAACCCCTGTTGAGTAGAGACATGCACCTGACAGCCCCTGTTGAGTAGAGACAAGCACCTGACAGCCACTGTAGAGTAGAGGAGTACACCTGACAGCCCCTGTTGAGTAGAGACAAGCACCTGACAGCCTCTGTTGAGTAGAAGAGTACACCTGACAGCCCCTGTTAAGTAGAGACAAGCACCTGACAGCCACTGTAGAGTAGAGGAGTACACCTGACAGCCCCTGTTGAGTAGAGACAAGCACCTGACAGCCCCTGTTGAGTAGAGACATGCACCTGACAGCCCCTGTTGAGTAGAGACAAGCACCTGACAGCCTCTGTTGAGTAGAAGAGTACACCTGACAGCCCCTGTTGAGTAGAGACATGCACCTGACAGCCCCTGTTGAGTAGAAGAGTACACCTGACAACCCCTGTTGAGTAGAGACATGCACCTGACAGCCTCTGTTGAGTAGAGACTTGCACCTGACAGCCCCTGTTGAGTAGAGACAAGCACCTGACAGCCCCTGTTGAGTAGAAGAGTGCACCTGACAGCCCCTGTTGAATAGAGACATGCACCTGACAGCCTCTGTTGAGTAGAGACAAGCACCTGACAGCCTCTGTTGAGTAGAGGAGTGCACCTGACAGCCCCTGTTGAATAGAGACATGCACCTGACAGCCTCTGTTGAGTAGAGACATGCACCTGACAGCCTCTGTTGAGTAGAGACAAGCACCTGACAGCCTCTGTTGAGTAGAGGAGTGCACCTGACAGCCCCTGTTGAGTAGAGACAAGCACCTGACAGCCCCTGTTGAGTAGAGACAAGCACCTGACAGCCCCTGTTGAGTAGAGGAGTGCACCTGACAGCCCCTGTTGAGTAGAGACAAGCACCTGACAGCCCCTGTTGAGTAGAGACATGCACCTGACAGCCCCTGTTGAGTAGAGACAAGCACCTGACAGCCCCTGTTGAGTAGAAGAGTGCACCTGACAGCCCCTGTTGAATAGAGACATGCACCTGACAGCCTCTGTTGAGTAGAGACAAGCACCTGACAGCCTCTGTTGAGTAGAGGAGTGCACCTGACAGCCCCTGTTGAGTAGAGACAAGCACCTGACAGCCCCTGTTGAGTAGAGACAAGCACCTGACAGCCCCTGTTGAGTAGAGGAGTGCACCTGACAGCCCCTGTTGAGTAGAGACAAGCACCTGACAGCCCCTGTTGAGTAGAGACATGCACCTGACAGCCCCTGTTGAGTAGAGACAAGCACCTGACAGCCCCTGTTGAGTAGAAGAGTGCACCTGACAGCCCCTGTTGAATAGAGACATGCACCTGACAGCCCCTGTTGAGTAGAGACATGCACCTGACAACCCCTGTTGAGTAGAGACATGCACCTGACAGCCCCTGTTGAGTAGAGACAAGCACCTGACAGCCCCTGTTGAGTAGAGACATGCACCTGACAGCCCCTGTAGAGTAGAGGAGTGCACCTGACAGCCCCTGTTGAGTAGAGACATGCACCTGACAGCCCCTGTTGAGTAAAGACAAGCACCTGACAGCCCCTGTTGAGTAGAGACATGCACCTGACAGCCCCTGTTGAGTAGAGACAAGCACCTGACAGCCCCTGTTTAGTAGAGACAAGCACCTGACAGCCCCTGTTGAGTGGAGACATGCACCCGGCAGCCCCTGTTGAGTAGAGACATGCACCTGATAGCCCCTGTTGAGTAGAGACATGCACCTGACAACCCCTGTTGAGTAGAGACTTGCACCTGACAGCCCCTGTTGAGTAGAAGAGTACACCTGACAACCCCTGTTGAGTAGAGACATGCACCTGATAGCCCCTGTTGAGTAGAGACATGCACCTGACAGCCCCTGTTGAGTAGAGACAAGCACCTGACAGCCCCTGTTGAGTAGAGACAAGCACCTGACAGCCCCTGTTGAGTAGAGACAAGCACCTGACAGCCCCTGTTGAGTAGAGACATGCACCTGACAGCCCCTGTTGAGTAGAGACAAGCACCTGACAGCCCCTGTTGAGCAGAGACATGCACCTGACAGCCCCTGTTGAGTAGAGACATGCACCTGACAGCCCCTGTTGAGTAGAGACAAGCACCTGACAGCCCCTGTTGAGTAGAGACAAGCACCTGACAGCCCCTGTTGAGTGGAGACATGCACCCGGCAGCCCCTGTTGAGTAGAGACTTGCACCTGACAGCCCCTGTTGAGTAGAGACTTGCACCTGACAGCCCCTGTTGAGTAGAGACATGCACCTGACAGCCCCTGTTGAGTAGAGGAGTGCACCTGACAGCCTCTGTTGAGTAGAGGAGTGACAGCAACCATGTCTTGGCAATTAGTACCTACACATGGTCTTTCCTTAACATGAAATACTCCATCACATTTGTCTTGTTCACCTGTTCACTGATCTCACATGCCTTCACCTGTTCACTGATCTCACATGCCTTCTCTAGTTCACCTGTTCACTGATCTTACATGCCTTCACTTGTTTACCTGTTCACTGATCTCACATGCCTTCTCTTGTTCACCTGTTCACTGATCTCACATGCCTTTACTTGTTCACCTGTTCACTGATCTCACATGCCTTCACTTGTTCACCTGTTCACTGATCTCACATGCCTTCTCTTGTTCACCTGTTCACTGATCTCACATGCCTTCACTTGTTCACCTGTTCACTGATCTCACATGTCTTCTCTAGTTCACCTGTTCACATGCCTTCTCTTGTTCACCTGTTCACTGATCTCACATGCCTTCTCTTGTTCATCTGTTCACTGATCTCACATGCCTTCTCTTGTTCACCTGTTCACTGATCTCACATGCCTTTACTTGTTCACCTGTTCACTGATCTCACATGCCTTCACTTGTTCACCTGTTCACTGATCTCACATGCCTTCACTTGTTCACCTGTTCACTGATCTCACATGCCTTCACCTGTTCACTGATCTCACATGCCTTCACTTGTTCACCTGTTCACTGATCTCACATGCCTTCACTTGTTCACCTGTTCACTGATCTCACATGCCTTCACTTGTTCACCTGTTCACTGATCTCACATGCCTTCACTTGTTCACCTGTTCACTGATCTCACATGCCTTCTCTTGTTCACCTGTTCACTGATCTCACATGCCTTCACTTGTTCACCTGTTCACTGATCTCACATGTCTTCTCTAGTTCACCTGTTCACATGCCTTCTCTTGTTCACCTGTTCACTGATCTCACATGCCTTCTCTTGTTCATCTGTTCACTGATCTCACATGCCTTCTCTTGTTCACCTGTTCACTGATCTCACATGCCTTCACTTGTTCACCTGTTCACTGATCTCACATGCCTTCACTTGTTCACCTGTTTACTGATCTCACATGCCTTCTCTTGTTCATCTGTTCACTGATCTCACATGCCTTCTCTTGTTCACCTGTTCACTGATCTCACATGCCTTCACTTGTTCACCTGTTCACTGATCTCACATGCCTTCACTTGTTCACCTGTTCACTGATCTCACATGCCTTCATCTGTTCACTGATCTCACATGCCTTCACTTGTTCACCTGTTCACTGATCTCACATGCCTTCTCTTGTTCACCTGTTCACTGATCTCACATGCCTTCACTTGTTCACCTGTTCACTGATCTCACATGCCTTCACTTGTTCACCTGTTCACTGATCTCACATGCCTTCACCTGTTCACTGATCTCACATGCCTTCACTTGTTCACCTGTTCACTAATCTCACATGCCTTCACCTGTTCACTGATCTCACATGCCTTCACTTGTTCACCTGTTCACTGATCTCACTTGCCTTCACCTGTTCACTGATCTCACATGCCTTCTCTTGTTCACCTGTTCACTGATCTCACATGCCTTCACTTGTTCACCTGTTCACTGATCTCACATGCCTTCACCTGTTTACCTGCTCACTGATCTCACATGCCTTCTCTTGTTCACCTGTTCACTGATCTCACATGCCTTCACTTGCCTTCACCTGTTCACTGATCTCACATGCCTTCTCTTGTTCACCTGTTCACTGATCTCACATGCCTTCTCTTGCAAATATTTTTTTCAGTACTGATAATTTTGTGTATCATGAGGATGTCTTGATTATGCACAGTAAGTGTTGCAGAAAAGTCAGAAGTTGTCCAGGTCTAAACTTCAAATTCTTGTTTCAGTTCCGGTCTGCCTGGTGTCCACGGCCATGCCAAGCCAGGGCAATGGTTGGGTTCGTCTGTTAGAGTCTTAGGGTCAGGGAACCAGGGCAAGGGTGGGTCTCCCCTGTTAGGGTCTTCGGGTTAGGGAGCCAGGGCAAGGGTTGGGCTCCCCTGTTAGGGTCTTAGGGTCAGGGAACAAGGGCAAGGGTGGGGCTCCCCTGTTAGGGTCTTAGGGTTAGGGAGCCAGGGTAAGGGTTGGGCTCCCCTGTTAGGGTCTTAGGGTTAGGGAGCCAGGGCAATGGTTGGGCTCCCCTGTTAGGGTCTTAGGGTTAGGGAGCCAGGGCAAGGGTGGTGCTCCCCTATTAGGGTCTTAAGGTTAGGGGACTAGGGCAAGGGTGGTGCTCCTCTGTTAGGGTCTTAAGGTTAGGGGACCAGGGTAAGGTTGGGGCTCCATGTTTGGGTCTTAGAGTTAGGGAACCAGGGCAATGGTTGGGCTCCCCTGTTAGGGTCTTAGGGTTAGGGAGCCAGGGCAAGGGTGGTGCTCCCCTATTAGGGTCTTAAGGTTAGGGGACTAGGGCAAGGGTGGTGCTCCTCTGTTAGGGTCTTAGGGTTAGGGGACCAGGGCAAGGGTGGTGCTCCCCAGTTAGGGTCTTAAGGTAAGGGGACCAGGGCAAGGGTGGTGCTCCCCAGTTAGGGTCTTAAGGTTAGGGGACCAGGGCAAGGGTGGGGCTCCCCTGTTAGGGTCTTAGGGTTAGGGAGCCAGGGCAATGGTTGGGCTCCCCTGTTAGGGTCTTAAGGTTAGGGGACCTGGGCAAGGGTGGTGCTCCCCTGTTAGGGTCTTAAGGCTAGGGGACCAGGGCAAGGGTGGTGCTCCCCTGTTAGGGTCTTAGGGTTAGGGGACCAGGGCAAGGGTGGGGCTCCCCTATTAGGGTCTTAAGGCTAGGGGACCAGGGCAAGGGTGGTGCTCCCCTGTTAGGGTCTTAGGGTTAGGGGACCAGGGCAAGGGTGGTGCTCCCCTGTTAGGGTCTTAGGGTTAGGGAGCCAGGGCAAGGGTGGTGCTCCCCTATTAGGGTCTTAAGGCTAGGGGACCAGGGCAAGGGTGGTGCTCCCCTGTTAGGGTCTTAGGGTTAGGGGACCAGGGCAAGGGTGGGGCTCCCATGTTAGGGTCTTAGGGTTAGGGAGCCAGGGCAAGGCTGGGGCTCCCCTATTAGGGTCTTAAGGTTAGGGGACCAGGGCAAGGCTGGGGCTCCCCTATAAGGGTCTTAGGGTTAGGGGACCAGGGCAAGGCTGGGGCTCCCCTATTAGGGTCTTAAGGTTAGGGGACCAGGGCAAGGGTGGTGCTCCCCTGTTAGGGTCTTAGGGTTAGGGGACCAGGGCAAGGGTGGGGCTCCCCTATTAGGGTCTTAAGGTTAGGGGACCAGGGCAAGGGTGGTGCTCCCCTGTTTGGGTTTTAGGGTTAGGGAGCCAGGGCAAGGCTGGGGCTCCCCTGTTAGGGTCTTAAGGTTAGGGGACCAGGGCAAGGGTGGTGCTCCCCTGTTAGGGTCTTAGGGTCAGGGGACCAGGGCAAGGTTGGGGCTCCCATGTTTGGGTCTTAGGGTCAGGGGGCAAGGGTGGGGCTCACTTGTTAGGGTCTTAGGGTCAGGGGACCAGGGCAAGGGTGGGGCTCCCATGTTTGGGTCATAGGGTCAGGGGGCAAGGGTGGGGCTCGCCTGTTAGGGTCTTAGGGTTAGGGGATCAGGGCAAGGGTTGGGCTCCCCTGTTTGGGTCTTAGGCTCAGGGGGGAAGGGTGGGGCTCGCCTGTTAGAGTCTTAGGGTTAGGGGACCAGGGCAAGGTTGGGGCTCCCCTGTTAGAGTCTTAGGGTCAGGGGACCAGGGCAAGGTTGGGGCTCCCCTGTTAGAGTCTTAGGGTTAGGGGACCAGGGCAAGGTTGGGGCTCCCCTGTTAGAGTCTTAGGGTTAGGGGACCAGGGCAAGGTTGGGGCTCCCCTGTTAGAGTCTTAGGGTTAGGGGACCAGGGCAAGGTTGGGGCTCCCCTGTTAGGGTCTTAGGCTCAGGGGGGAAGGGTGGGGCTCCCCTGTTAGAGTCTTAGGGTTAGGGGACCAGGGCAAGGTTGGGGCTCCCCTGTTAGAGTCTTAGGGTTAGGGGACCAGGGCAAGGTTGGGGCTCCCCTGTTAGAGTCTTAGGGTTAGGGGACCAGGGCAAGGTTGGGGCTCCCCTGTTAGGGTCTTAGGCTCAGGGGGGAAGGGTGGGGCTCGCCTGTTAGAGTCTTAGGGTTAGGGGACCAGGGCAAGGTTGGGGCTCCCCTGTTAGGGTCTTAGGCTCAGGGGGGAAGGGTGGGGCTCGCCTGTTAGAGTCTTAGGGTCAGGGGACCAGGGCAAGGTTGGGGCTCCCCTGTTAGAGTCTTAGGGTTAGGGGACCAGGGCAAGGTTGGGGCTCCCCTGTTAGAGTCTTAGGGTTAGGGGACCAGGGCAAGGTTGGGGCTCCCCTGTTAGGGTCTTAGGCTCAGGGGGGAAGGGTGGGGCTCGCCTGTTAGGGTCTTAGGCTCAGGGGGGGAAGGGTGGGGCTCGCCTGTTAGGGTCTTAGGCTCAGGGGGGAAGGGTGGGGCTCGCCTGTTAGAGTCTTAGGGTTAGGGAACCAGGGAAGGGTGGTGCTCCCATGTTTGGGTCTTAGGCTCAGGGGGGAAGGGTGGGGCTCGCCTGTTAGGGTCTTAGGCTCAGGGGGGAAGGGTGGGGCTCGCCTGTTAGAGTCTTAGGGTTAGGGAACCAGGGCAAGGATGGGGCTCCCATGTTAGAGTCTTAGGGTCAGGGGACCAGGGCAAGGTTGGGGCTCCCCTGTTAGGGTCTTAGGGTCAGGGGACCAGGGCAAGGTTGGGGCTCCCCTGTTAGGGTCTTTGGGTTAGGGAACCAGGGCAAGGATTGGGCTCCCCTGTTAGAGTCTTAGGGTCAGGGGACCAGGGCAAGGTTGGGGCTCCCCTGTTAGAGTCTTAGGGTTAGGGGACCAGGGCAAGGTTGGGGCTCCCCTGTTAGGGTCTTAGGCTCAGGGGGGCAGGGTGGGGCTCGCCTGTTAGAGTCTTAGGGTTAGGGAACCAGGGCAAGGGTGGGGCTCCCATGTTTGGGTCTTAGGCTCAGGGGGGAAGGGTGGGGCTCGCCTGTTAGGGTCTTAGGCTCAGGGGGGAAGGGTGGGGCTCCCCTGTTAGGGTCTTAGGCTCAGGGGGGAAGGGTGGGGCTCGTCTGTTAGAGTCTTAGGGTTAGGGAACCAGGGCAAGGGTGGGGCTCCCATGTTTGGGTCTTAGGCTCAGGGGGGAAGGGTTGGGCTCGCCTATTAGGGTCTTAGGCTCAGGGGGGAAGGGTGGGGCTCGCCTGTTAGAGTCTTAGGGTTAGGGGACCAGGGCAAGGGTTGGGCCCCCCTGTTAGAGTCTTAGGGTTAGGGAGCCAGGGCAAGGGTTGGGCTCCCCTGTTAGGGTCTTAGGGTTAGGGAGCCAGGGCAAGGTTTGGGCAAGCCTTTATATATAACATAGTGAGGTGTGGTTGGTAGGGGATATAACATGGTGAGTGGGGGATATAACATGGGAGTAGGGGGTATAACATGGGAGTAGGGGGTATAACATGGGGAGGTGTGGTTGGTGGGGATATAACATGGTGAGTGGATGTTAGTGATGGATATAACCTGGGAGGTGTGGTTAGTGGAGGATATAACATGGAGAGTAGAGGATATAACATAGGGAATGGGGAATATAACATGGGGAGTGGGGGATATAACATGGGAGTAGGGGATATAACATGGGAGTGGGGGATATAACATGGGGAGGTGTGGTTGGTGGGGATATAACATGGTGAGTGGATGTTAGTGATGGATATAACCTGGGAGGTGTGGTTAGTGGAGGATATAACATGGAGAGTAGAGGATATAACATAGGGAATGGGGAATATAACATGGTGAGTGGGGGACATAACATGGTGAGTGGGGGATATAACATGGGAGTAGGGGGTATAACATGGGGAGGTGTGGTTGGTGGGGATATAACATAGGTAGGGGAGGGTATAACATGGGGAATGGAGGATATAACATGGGAGTAGGGGTATAACATGGGGAATGGAGGATATAACATGGGGAATGTAGGATATAACATGGGGAGATGTGGTTGGTGGGGATATAACATAGGCAGTGGAGGATATACCATGGGGAGTTGGGGATATAACATAGGTAGTGGAGGATATAACATGGGGAATGAAGGATATAACATGGGGAATGAAGGATATAACATGGGGAGGTGTGGTTGGTGGGGATATAACATAGGCAGAGGAGGATATAACATGGAGAATGGAGGATATAACATGGGAGATGGGGATGGTTGTTGGGGATATACCATGGGGAGTGGGGGATATAACATAGGTAGCGGAGGATATAACAAGGGGAATGGAGGATATAACATGGAAGTGGGGTATAACATGGGGAGGTGTGGTTGTGGGGATATAACATAGGTAGTGGAGGATATAACATGGAGGATATAACATGGGAGTTGGGGTATAACATGGGGAGTGGAGGATATATCATGGTGAGTGGGGGTTATAACATGGGGAGGTGTGGTTGTGGGGATATAACATGGGTAGTGGAGGATATAACATGGAGGATATAACATGGGAGTTGGGGTATAACATGGGGAGTGGAGGATATATCATGGTGAGTGGGGGTTATAACATGGGGAGGTGTGGTTGTGGGGATATAACATAGGTAGTGGAGGATATAACATGGAGAATGGAGGATATAACATGGGGAGTGGAGGATATAACATGGGGGAATGGAGGATATATCATGGTGAGTGGGGGGTATAACATGGGGAGGTGTGGTTAGATGGGGATTGAACATGGGGAGTGAGAAAGTGAATCAATGCATGTATAGATGTGAATCTCTGTTCACAAGGAGGATCGATTGAGTCACCAGAGTGTTTGACTGAATGAATCATTGAGTGAGAGTAAGTGAGTGTCTGTACCTTCGTTAGTTCTTTCTTTTCATGGTCGCTATCTGCCTGTAATAATGCCGATGCAACATTAATTTTTAACTCACTCACTCTTTCTTTTCATGGGTCTATTCACACTAAGGTAGTATTCACTGAATATTTCTGCCAATGAATAAAACAGACCTAAGCATATGGCAGTGCACCATTTTGGAATCTGAACCGATTGTTTACCTGAGTTACAAAAGTCGGATCAAACCAATTTAGTTTTCCTATTTTCTTCTGAATCAATGTACAAATGGCCAGGAGGCCACAGTAAAATGCTGTGGACGTTCATTTGAGTTTCATTCCTTGACAATAAAAGCTTTTAATAAAGAAAGTGAACAAATATGTTTGTTTGTTTGTTTGTTTTAATGCCAAACTTAGCAATATTCCAGCTATATGTCGGCGGTCCGTAAATAATCGCGTCTGGACCAGACAATGTTGTGATTGACATCATGAACATCGATCCACGCTCTGTGATGACATGCATCAACCAAGTCTGAGAGTCTGACTACCGGACCCCATTAGTCACCTCTTACGACACCCTTAGTCGCCTTTTACGGCAAGCATGGGTTGCTGAATCTTAACGAAAACATGCACTCACTCACTCACTCACTCAACGAACATGGTGTGTCAGCAATTTTTCACAAGATCGGTGATTACAAAACATGTTTTCTGTCGGCCTTCCGTATGTTGTATTGTGTACGGGTCGTCTAGTGTCATTACGTGCACCCCAAGAGAGACTAATCTCACACAAAGAGAGGGGAGGGAATGCTTTTGTCTAATAGCTGTTTACAGGTAATTGACACCATCTTTTCACAGATCACAGATACTCTTTCCATCAATCACGGATCATGTAAATTAGTTCATATTTCATAGATATCAGAAACCATCCATTCTTCCTTATTAATCTGATAGTGACTCAAACCTTGTCATCGTCAGGTTTATGTGTTTGCATGTATAAACTAGGACTGTACATCATATTGTGACATGTAAACTTGGTAGCAACTTGTCAGACTATCTCAGGCGTTTCTTGATAGTTTTTGGCTGCTCCAAATTTAATACATCGTTTTCCCATTTTCGATATGAAAATAATTATTCACGTAAAAAGGCTCTTCAAAGACATTTTATAATTGGAAAATTCAGAAAACGGGACTGTGGAGAATAACATCGCAGCTCATTCCTAACGTGAAATATCGATTCACGGCAAATGAAAAAAGCCAATAATAGGTATTCCCTACCCACATAAATGTGCGTGCGTGCAAGCTACTAAACAGACGACCAAGAGAATCCCCACTTCGTTTCCTCCTTCAGGCCACAACAAATAGATCTATATTTTTGGCTTTAATAATTCTTTATCAATGTTATCTTACCTATCTACTGAATGTCAAATGTCGCCTTATTTACCAGTGGGTGCATTGATGTGTGAAAACGACTCAACCTAACAATAAATCAACAAAGTGAATTATTTGTTAATATTTGGGATAAATAGACTGTGGAAGAATTGATTGCCCTTCACTGTAATTACTCGGAACTGGCAGATCAGTACGTGTAGTGTTTTTGAATTTCTTTTCACACACTGTTCATTGATTGCTCTTGAAATAAAAGACAACAATTTAAAGCAAACGACAATGTACGTTGTAGCCCATATCAATATAAAATAGGAGAGCGAATTGAAAAAAGAATTTCCCACGTCATGTTGTATCGCAGCCTATATCAGCGCGGCTGTAAATAATTATTTTATATTTACCTGGTCTATATATTAAATCTCTTCACTTTTCACACAGTCCCATTTGAACATACAAAAATATACTTGTAGCTCAGCTTTCACACCCAACATTTGATTAATTTCAGTGATGTAATTAATCCTCAGTATCAGTTTACCAACTCCAGATCTTTCAGAGAGGAAGCTTCATTTTTCTCTTTCACAAATATGCATCCTTCATACTTCTTATCCTTAAAAAATTACAGTTTTTTTATGAAAATGCCATACTCCTTTAGTTTTGGTATTACTTTTTAGTTTGAGGGTTTGTTTAATTACCTTCATATTTTTGGGTTAGATTATATAAATACATTTTCACATATTAGGGCTACGAGTTTTATAACTTTCCTATATTAGGGCTAGTTTTATCCTATGTAGGCCTGTACCAACACACATATTACCACACAAGGTGCACGCCGGCTAGCAACATGTAGAGCAAGCACTGGTCGGACTCCCTCTTGTCCAATATCCCGCAGTGAGATGTTTTCAAAACATCCGCAGCACACTGTAATGCGCGGACCATTTGATTTCTATTTTGTGGAAAAAAACAAAACAGCCACCATCTGCTTGAAAAAAATATAACTCAGCCTCCATACAAAGTCTCATCAATACCGAGTATTTAGTGAGCAAAGCCATAATCTTTCATAGAGAGAGTGAGTGAGTGAGTTGGGTTTAACGCCCCTTTTAACATTATTCCAGTTATATCGCCTCCTCTCTCCTCTCTCCCATCACCCCATATCCTGGTGTTGTCCATGTCATATTCCACTGGTGTACATATGTCGCACTTCACTCAGAGAGTGAGTGAGTGAGTGAGTTGGGTTTTACGCCGCTTTTAACATTATTCCAGTTATATCGCGGCGTGTGAGTTTAATGTGGGAGGAAAGCCCGAAGTGACGCAGGTCTCAGACGTTTACCACTTCGGTGAGAACCACGAGCACGCGTATGGTGCTGACAAACCTAGAAACATAATCGGGGCGAACCGGGATTCGAACCCACAATCATAGGTTTCTGGCGTGCCCAAGGGACGCAACTCTGCACAGCGAATCGCGGCGCCTTAGACGTCTGGGCCACCCGTTCCCCCAGTAAATGTGATAATGTAGCTTTGTTGTAGACCATCTGTTGTTGCCAGGGAAGTGACTGCTCATGTGTTAGAAGATGTGGTACGTTTACTTCTCTTCCACTGTGGGTGGCACTCGCCCCTTTCCGTAACTTGCAAGAAGACTCGTACAACTATAGATGAATGTTACGTGCGAAAATATGAAAGCAGCGTAAAACCATACTCACTCACTGAGATACCCGTGAAGATCCGTGGTAGAATAGGTTTTCAGCAACCCATGCTTGCCATAAAAGATGACTGTGCTTGTCGTAAGAGGTGACTAACGGGATCGGGGAGTCAGGCTCGCTGACCTGGTTGATGCATGTCATCGATCCCAATTGCGTGGATCGATGGTCATCATATCAATCACTGGATTGTCTGGTCCAGAGCGCAGCATTAAACAACAAACAAACTTAGATGAAAGCCAGTTGCAATATAGCCACAAGAGGGGGCACGAGTTGCTATTCGGCTTGTCCTGGAATAACCCAGTTGTTGCAGCGCCTTAGACTGGGCCACCTGTGTCCCCTCAGTTGTATCAACTGTGTCGATAAAGTATTATCTTCCCGATGCAAGTGAGTTAACTGACTTTAAAATTCCAGTTTCCTGGACTTTTAAAGTCAGTTCACTCTCTTGCCTCGGGAAGATGATAAAGTACAGGATAGAAGCTGGAATTGATGAACGTTGGAAACAATTACCATTGTCCCTAGAGTTGACAGGTATCTCAGCTGATTATCCTTGGTTGCTTATGCTCAAGGTTCCATGACTCAAACTCTAGCCCTAATTCAATATCAGGTAGTATGAGATGGTAATGTGACATTTCGGCATATGCATGAACAACTTATTCATTACAATTAGGAGCCACACTTCGGTGAAGGTTCTAACACCGTTATCAAGCAGGGACATTAACCGTCTGGCGCCACACAAGCAGCTTGGGTAGTATACTCCCCAGGGAGCTGAGAAAGAACATATGAGTGCACACATATCAATTGAGGGGTGTAATGAGCATGTCTTAACGGACTATACCCAATACAAATATCCCTTATTATCCCTATATTATTATGCATAAATAATTTCAATGAAAGAGGTGAGGTGAAATTGGGTTTAACGTTGCGTCCAAGATTATTATACTTATATAGCGATGTGCATGGACGTGTGTGTGTGTGTGTGTGTGTCTGTCTGCTTGTACTAGTCCGGACTGATGCGGATTTATAGTGCTAGCCCACTGAGATACCATGCCGCAGTTTAACATTAATACCCCACTCAGACACAGTATACTGACTCCGAGCCGACCAGTCCTTGTTTTAGCCCCTTAATGCAGAGCGCCAGACAGGGTAACAACAAGTACCATCTTTTAACGTCTTTTGGTATGACGTGGCCGGGGATCGAACCCCGGACCTTCCGCTCTCCGGGCAGACGCTCTACCACTAGACCACGGAGGTGGTCTTCAATAAAAGAAACAAACACAGAATTACTCAACATATTTATTAATAACACTGACAAAATACAAGCATATTTAACATCAAAATATCAGTATGAAATGTAAGCACAACAACAGATTCAATAATTCTCCTGCTTGAAAACAATTAAGTAGATCATGTCATGAAGAGGTCAAATGGATTTTCATGAGTCAATGATCATGTTAGCTAGCACTGGATTACACTTGCATCTTTAAAAAACAATGCTCAACTAAGATGGACACATAATACTGTAAACTAAACAATACTCCTGAAACCCAGGAGTTGCTAATACCATGAACACATCACTACACAAGGATAAAGCTCTAGATGTCTCGTTGTTCATAGGTAAGGCAACCTACTGCGTCTCCTGTACAGGGCTATGTTGTGACATTGTTGTTTGAGTGAGTGAGTGAGTTGGGTTTAACGCAGCTTTTAACAGTATTCCAGTTATATCACGGCGTGTCAGCTTAATGTAGGAGGAAAGCCTGAAGTGATGCAGGTCTCCAACGTTTACCACTTCGGTGAAACCCATGGGTATGGTGCTGACAAACGTAGAAACATAATCCTGGCGAACCAGGATTCGAACCCACAATCATAGGTTTGTGGCGTGCCAAAGGGATGCAACACTGCACAGCAAATTGCGGCACTTTAGACCACTGGGCCACCCGTGCCCCCTTGTTTGAGTGAGTGAGTATGGTTTTACGCCGCTTTTAGCAATATTCAAGCAATATTACCGCAGGGGACACCAGAAACGGGCTTCACAAATCGTACCCAGGTCTTTGGCAAGACAAGTAAATGCTTTAATCACTGGGCCACCCGCCTTTGTTGTTTGAGGCTGCACACTGTAATATTCCACTACAGCAGCATGTATACTCAAAGACAAAAGTTAATGCGACATGCAGTACACAAAGAGGATCGGTCAAACAAATGTACTGCTTTGTATGGAACTATACAACAGACAGTTCAATGTCTAAGGCGATGGTAACGAAACAACAGTCCACATACGGAGCGCTTGTACCATAAACCAAATGAGTCATGTCGGAGGGTTCAGAGGCTAGTTCATATAAAAATCCACGTCACAATAACTTTAGCCTTTGAGTATAAATAATGAAATAGGACCAGACAAACCAGTGATCGATAGCATGAACAACACTATGTTGTCGGGGTATGCTGACATACAATCAACCAAGCCTGCCCGCCCTGATCAAGTTTCCTTGTGGGGTAAGTGTAGGTTGCTGTGGACTAAGTGTGACCTGTATTTCCAATATATGTTCCAATCTTTTACGGTTTCTGGATTGAATACAGGTTGGGTAAACAAATTAAGCAACAAAAATATTTATTGATCACTTCGAGCTATTTGGGAAATGACATTTGTTTTGTATGCTCAAAATGAGAGGATAGAAGAAGTGATGCAATTAATAAATCACATGAGAGAGAGAGAGAGAGGGGGGGGGCAGGGAGAGGGGGCAGGGAGAGAGAGAGAGAGAGAGCGGGGGCAGGGAGAGAGAGAGAGAGGAGGGGAAGAGAGAGAGAGAGGGTCAAGAGAGAGAGAGGGAGGGAGGGAGAGAGAGAGGGGGTCAAGAGAGAGAGGGAGGGAGGGTGAGAGAGAGGAGGGGGGAGAGAGAAAGAGGGAGGGAGGATGCTGCGAAGAATGATCTTCACACCGTGTTCTCTTACCAGGGACTAAATGCATGGCAATCAATCCCTTTGCCCTTTTCTGAGGTTGTAAACAAAACTCTCAGAGTGTTCATTGAAACTTGTCAAGAGTGAGTATTACACGATAGGTCACGTTGGTATCATATTGTATTCTATGCAGGAAGTTACAATCCTAAATGAAAAATGTATAAAGGAACCTAAGGATTGAAACAGTATTCATGATAAGGGCAGCTATAGCCAGCATAGTGTCCCCGAATAGGTATTCTTAAATCATTATATAAAATGAGGCAACTACAAAACATGAAGTGCCAAGTCCATAGATATAAATATTGAAGAAAGTAAAGCATGGGTTCACTGCTAAAATTCTGAATATCCATGCTGAGGTAACTACAGCCAGCATAGTGTCCCTGAATAGGTATTCTTAAGCATTATTCAAAATGAGGCAACCACATAGTACAATACATTGAGTAAGTCCAGAGTCATAAGTACTGAAGAAATTAAGGCATGGATTCAATTACAATATTCTAAAAATATCCATGATGAGGGCAACTACAGCCAGCATAGTGTCCCTGAACAGGTATTCTAAAATACCTAAAATGTCGGCACTACAGGCTCTGACCTGCCCCCAGAAGAAAGCATGAAAATGGAAAACATTCAAATCTCAATACCAAGTACAGAATTAAGGCACAAAATAAGCCAGGCTGGTGGTCTACTGGCAATGTACCAACAAAATACAACCAACCATTGCTTCTGTAAACAAACGTAGTTAGGAGTGAGAGTGGCCCCATCTGTCAACTTCACAGAAGGGAGCTTGGTTTTGCTCTGTCTTGAAATTTTAGAACATCTCGGCATAGTGAGACCAACAATAGGCTTTACACACTGTTACCATTTGGTAATCAAACCCCAGTCATGATAGGCTAATGCATTAACCACTAGGCCACCAACATTGGAATCAACAATCATGACATAATTCAACTAGACACGTATACACATTGAAAAGTGAACAAGATCTCTAAAAACATTAATACTGTACATCAAGGCAACTATGTTTCTCGTAAGACGCGACTAACAGGATCAGGTGGTCAGGCTGACTTAGTTGATCCCAATTGCATGGATTGATGCTCATGATGTCAATCACTGGATTGTCTGATCCAGACTCGATTATTTACAGCCCGCCATCATATAGCTGGAATATTGCTGAGTGCGGCGTTAAACAACAAATAAACAAACAATATTCCTGTGGATTGCTGCAGCCCTATTCTCAAGAAGAATGTCAGTTATTTCAATAACTCACAAATACTGATAGAAATACAAGATCAGTGAATATTGGGTAAAGCCAATACTTAAAGCAACATAAATATTTAAAGAGAAAATGGAATTCACTGGAAATGACACTCAGATGGATGAGCCAAACAAATATATGGAGCTGTAGTTTGACAGGTGTCATTGCATCCTGACACAAGCTTATTCCGTGTACACACAAAACATAACAGTAAAGTTTAATACATACCGTATTCGACGTAATAAGCGCCCACGGCAACATTTGCTAATATACTGGCTAGTGAACAATCCAAATTAGCACCCCTTCCGATTGATCAATGTACGCAAGACTTATTTATTTGCGTATAATACGCACTCGTGTGTTATATGCACCCTTAAAAATGGGCAATTAAATTCTGGAAAAATATATCTGTCGTATATAAACATTTCAGGCTGTCAGCATAAACCACAAAATTTATCTTTTAACTCTTTTTTTCTCACCAAAATAATATTCTAATAAGAGCCCCCTATTTCTACTTTTGAGAGCTCCCTGGGCGCTTATTACGTCGAACACGGTACCAGTAAATATAAATGGTGCAACTTAACACGTAAGTACAGGTCTCCAAGACAAACAAAATTTATAAAATGGTATAAAAATAGATTTCGGACTATCAAAGGAGCCATGTCAAAAGATCATTTCAGAAAATATACCAGAGTACAATTGTATTACATACTGAACTAAAAATAAGTTAGGCATCATGAATATTTTGGGATATTTTTTGTAGTGAAGACTGAGTTTCTCAAAATGTGTATGGCATATAAAAATATTTCAGGATTCTTAACTTTTTTGTTCAGAATATTTTGTACCTGAAGAAAAAAAAGAAAGACAGATAAAATGGCTACAAGACTTTGCTTTTTCAACACAGGAGGAATTTGTTTCGACATGGTCCAGTGTTACTGGTAGGATAGCTACATTGTTGTGACCTTTAGCAGTAAAATTAGAAAACAGGTTTCATACATCGAGACATCGGTAGTTAATCGGTAGTGAATACTGTGTATTTGGGAAAAAACTGACACACAAACAGTTTACAATGAATCGAGGTGGGCGAGTCCAGTACATACACAGGTCCCTGGGGTACCGAGGTGGGCGTGTCGGGTACATACATGGGTCCCTGGGGTACCGAGGTGGGAGTGTCGGGTACATACATGGGTCCCTGGGGTACCGAGGTGGGCGTGTCGGGTACATACATGGGTCCCTGGGGTACCGAGGTGGGAGTGTCGGGTACATACATGGGTCCCTGGGGTACCGAGGTGGGCGTGTCGGGTACATACATGGGTCCCTGGGGTACCGAGGTGGGAGTGTCGTGTACATACACTGTATCCCTGGGGTACCGAGGTGGGAGTGTCGGGTACATACATGGGTCCCTGGGGTACCGAGGTGGGAGTGTCGGGTACATACATGGGTCCCTGGGGTACCGAGGTGGGAGTGTCGTGTACATACACTGTATCCCTGGGGTACCGAGGTGGGCGTGTCGGGTACATACATGGGTCCCTGGGGTACCGAGGTGGGAGTGTCGTGTACATACACTGTATCCCTGGGGTACCGAGGTGGGAGTGTCGGGTACATACATGGGTCCCTGGGGTACCGAGGTGGGAGTGTCGGGTACATACATGGGTCACTGGGGTACCGAGGTGGGAGTGTCGGGTACATACATAGGTCACTGGGGTACCGAGGTGGGAGTGTCGGGTACATACATGGGTCACTGGGGTACCGAGGTGGGAGTGTCGGGTACAGTGATCGCTCGCTATTGCGCTACCAATGGGGTCCAAATAATTGGTGGGCGTTATAGACGATGAGCCGTTTAACCGAGGCCGAGGCGGGGGAGCGCGCTCGGGAAATCTCAAATCATCAATAGGCCTATGTGTTTATCTCACGTCACGTCAAAATAGTATATATTTTTATGGACCTAGATCTACCTGTAATATCATTCATTTATTAAATCTGTCATATTTCACAATGTCTGAAATACGTATTCCATCCTAATTTATCATTTTTTATCAATAAATTAAAAAATTATTCACTATTTCCCGCGATGTTATTGAAAATAAAATTCTCGGACACACATTTCGACAACGGGTCCGCATCGAACATGTCAAAGAGCAAAATAAAGACTATTTTAAGCAAATCTTTAAATATATTATACAAAGTGATAAATAAAATCAACTAAAAGTAATCAAACTTACATCTAAGTTATTATTTCCATCGTTTCTTCCTATCGCGTGTAATGTAAGTCAAATGATATCTCGGCTTTCGTCGCCTTGAATTCTCGGCTCGGACACAACGATTAATGCAAAAATATATGCATGAAAAATCTTTGTCACAGCTCGTAACCTAGCACGATACATTCGCGAAGTTCCATATTTTTAATATATATCGTGATTTCCTGCTTAAAACGTTCAGAATAACACGATTTAACAAAAAATCTTTCGCTAACTTCTGAAATTTATCAAACACGAGCTTGGTATCACAGCTTGATTGGCTGCCTGAGGTCACGTGCTCAAAATTGACCAATCACGAAACTTGTAGCAGATTTCGGCAAGAAAGCGTCATTAGAAACAAATTTTAATCCAATGAAATCGCTTGTTATAACTACGGGGAAAAACAGGCGATGTTACGAAAGCGCGATTACGAAATGAATGACCGCCGTGTTGTGACAGCAACTACATGTGTGTGACAGTTTAGCCTTAAATTGGATTGCCCACTAATTAAGAATATAAACTTCGCTTGTGGTTCTCTTTTATTGCATGCATGCGCTTCTAAGATCAAAGGATGTATAGTGTGAAAAGTTAACTAGTTGAACAATCGTATTTCCGGGACTTGCCGCGGATGTTTTCAAACAGATTATTAGAACTCCATTCAGCGATAAACGGTTGATTATGCAATGAGAAGCGTTATGTGCAAATGAACAACGAACAACAATACAATTATGTCTGTGTAAAACTCTCAGTAATAAAAGTGTACATAAATTTTGGGAGCCATGCGTTACCGCGCGTAATAACCGAAGTAGCGCTTTATCGAAGAGCGCAATAGCGAGCGATCACTGTACATACACTGTATCCCTGAGGTACCGAGGTGGGAGTGTCGGGTACATACATGGGTCACTGGGGTACCGAGGTGGGAGTGTCGGGTACATACATAGGTCACTGGGGTACCGAGGTGGGAGTGTCGGGTACATACATGGGTCCCTGGGGTACCGAGGTGGGAGTGTCGGGTACATACATGGGTCCCTGGGGTACCGAGGTGGGAGTGTCGGGTACATACACTGTATCCCTGGGGTACCGAGGTGGGAGTGTCGGGTACATACATGGGTCCCTGGGGTACAGAGGTGGGAGTGTCGGGTACATACATGGGTCCCTGGGGTACCGAGGTGGGAGTGTCGGGTACATACATGGGTCCCTGGGGTACCGAGGTGGGAGTGTCGGGCACATACATAGGTCACTGGGGTACCGAGGTGGGAGTGTCGGGTACATACATAGGTCACTGGGGTACCGAGGTGGGAGTGTCGGGTACATACATGGGTCCCTGAGGTACCGAGGTGGGAGCGTCGGGTACATACATGGGTCCCTGGGGTACGGAGGTCACTGGTGGGAGTGTCGGGTACATACAAGGGTCCCTGGGGTACGGAGGTCACTGATGGGAGTGTCGGGTACATACATGGGTCCCTGGGGTACCGAGGTGGGAGTGTCGGGTACATACACTGTATCCCTGGGGTCCCGAGTGTGAGTGTTCGAGTACATACATGGGTCCCTGGGGTACCGAGGTGGGAGTGTCGGGTACATACATGGGTCCCTGGGGTACAGAGGTGGGCGTGTATGTACTGGACACGCCCACCTCGGTACCCTGTGGGTGTGTGAGGTACATACACTGGTGGGTTCAATCTGATACCATACTGTCTTGGTTCTACATATTGTCCCGGGGGGTACCGAGGTCGGTGTGTCCAACAAATGGTCAAATCTTTACAGACATGCCTATTTCGCACCATCAGCAGTTCAAAGTCAAATAATTGAAGCAATACAAGTCAATACTGAAGTGGAGGTAAAGTAAAATACCAAAATAAAATCTATCGAAAAAAACATCAAAATCGGGGCACATCTTTGGTGAGCAGCAGCATGACCCCATGATGAACACTTTAAAAAGTAAGGCCTCGTATTATGGAAGGGTGATAAGACCATGAAAGGCGAAACATCATTATCTGAACGTGATTAATATACAGTAAACTACGTTCATAACGAACACGCTTATAACAAACTTATTCTTAAGTCCCCGCCATTTGTTGTACATATGCTGTATATATGCTCATAACGTTATCATGAACTAAAATTAGTGGTCCATTTGAGTTTGTTATAACCATAGTTTACTGTACTACTCAAAAGAAGTTAAAGGACACTCGATTTTTTCCACGACAGATAAACTTTCCCTTTACAATCCAAACAGAAAGCCATAGGGTATGGGGGGCACTTGCTGGAGCAGAGTGAGCACAGTTTAACGCCACATTTAGCAATATTCTAGCAGTATCACGGCAGGGGACACCAGAAATGGGCTTCACACATTGTACCCATGTCAGGAATCGAACCCGGGTCTTCGGCGTGACGAGCGAACGCTTTAACCACTAGGCTACCCGACCGCCCCTGCTGGAACAGAGGGCTTATTACCGTACAGTACATTAAATATGTCACTTAACCATTAATAACCATTAATAACCATTGTTCAGAATCCATTCAAGATAAGAATACTTCGATACACACGTGCAATGATTTGTCATGGAAAATGTTGCCCTTTGAAATGAAAATGAATTTTTGAATGAAATTTTCAAATATTGCAAATGATGAAATTCTGGGTTATAATTGTGATGTGTGAAAAAAAACCAACAGAAATATATCCACAAATAAATGTTCAGTGAGTGAGTGAGTGAGTGAGTGAGTGAGTATGGTTCAGACTGAACCCAGAAACACTCTGCATGAGCAGGCGACTTTTCAACAGTACACTTACAATATTCCACGTAATAAGCGCCCTGCTCTCATAAGCGCCCACGGCGACATTAGCTAATATATTGGCTGGTGAACAATCCCAATTAGCCCCCCTTCCGATTGATCAATGTACACAAGACTTATTTATTCGCGTATAATACGCACTTGTGTGATTATATGCACCCTTAATTATGGGCAATTAAATTCTGGAAAAATATATGTCGTACATAAACACTTCAGACTGTCAGCATAAACCATGAAATTTATCATTCAACTCTGTTTTTTTCCACCAAAATAATATTCTAATAAGAGCCTCCTATTTCTAATTTTGAGAGCGCCCTGGGCGCTTATTACGTCGAATACGGTAGTCCACTTTCAGATGCAAATGACATTCTGGGTGACTCTTTGAAGAAAAATACTAAAAGTTAGCTGACTGTAAAGGTTGATCCTGTTAGTCGCCTTTTACGGCAAGCATGGGTTGCTGAAGACCTATTCTACCCGGGATCTTCACGGGTCTCATATGTATTCACAGGCGATGGAGGAACATAGTGTACATGTGACTTCTTGACGATGATGGAAATGTCAGTATCATATACACCTGACTACCAGGAGTGCTTAATTTCACAAAGGATCACTGCATCATGAAAGCATCCGTATCTACAGTAGGTTTACAAATTCGTCACTTAAAACACTGTATCAAGGGAAGTCTATTTTTAAAAACCATCACCTATCCTGGTGTTCTCCTAAAATAAAATAAAATATTTGACATTAAAGGTTTGGGTATTTTTTAGAAAAAAATGTTTTGGTTTTTCTTTATTTATTGAAATTAGACTGCCTAACCATTGCCGTTATCCAGGGAATTATATTGGGCTGGGACAGGTAACTCAGATACTCGGGTAGGGTGGGTACGGAGAAGGACCCAGAAACCGTGGTTAGTCACGTGATATATTATTTAATGACAAAAATTCCCTTATTCCAGGGTTACACAACAAATCACTAATATTTCTTTCTGACTATGCACATATTCCTTGCACATGTTTGAATAAAGATACAACTTCCATCACCTTCAGTCAGTTACTTGACTCTTCTTTCAATTATGATGATGCGGGCGGTGCTTAAGAACCAAGACCATTTTCTTTAGCCTAACAGATCAAAATAACCTCTGTACTTTGAGGGCTCAGACCGGTACACAAGATCTCGACCATGGGGCAGGTGTCAATGGACTCAAGCCCTACATCATGGACTGCACAAGGGAGATAACTCACATCTTCACTTCTCCACATCATGTGCAGTCATGGAAAAGAATCGGAAAATCATTTCAACAGAGATGATGCTTATCAAACAGAAAAAATGTTGACTGTGTGCGTTATTCTTTTGAAATCGGGAACTCCAGTCAGGGTTGAGTTTTGAGATGCAGCTACCCGGTACCCGTCACAGCACAATTACTTCATGCAACTGGATCTGTCCGGTACAACACTGACACTGCAAATATTGACTGACCAACACAAACATATCAAGGCAGTCAGTATAAACCACATAAATGACAATGAAATTATGACAAAATATGAAAACAATATGCTTCAACTATGATAACAATAAATCAATGACACGTCAATCTGAGACTTACCGATGTCAAGCTAAGACACGATGGCTTCAATCTCAGACACAATGATATCAATCAAAGACACAATGATATCAATCTCAGACACAATGATATCAATCTCAGACACAATATCAATCAAAGACACAATGATATCAATCTCAGACACAATGATATCAAATTAAGACACAATGAAATCGATCTAAGACACAATGAAATCGATCTAAGACACAATGATATCGATCAAAGACACAATGATATCAAATTAAGACGCAATGAAATCGATCTAAGACACAATGATATCCTTCTAAGACACAATGAAGTTGATCTAAGACACAATGAAATTGATCTAAGACACAACGATATCCATCTAAGACACAATGGTATTCAGTCTGAATGATGTAGCAGTATTATGCGACAAATAAGCACCTTTACGCACACATTAATCATTTCTTCACAGTGAAACTTCTAACCAACATTTTTCAAGTAGGTTAACAAAATATTTGGATTTCACAAAACAAGACATCTACTAAAATATTTACCAAATAACTAACAATAAAAAGACTTTCATTCTAATTAATGCTGTTATTCCTCTATTCCTTAGTTCAATAACATTCAGTAGTATCTTCCACAGAACTGGTTTGGAAATGTATCCTCTAATGACAGCTTTCCTGTAACCATCGTAACGCACTGGCAAATATACACACATCTAAATAATTAAAAAAAAGTTGGAAAATTCACATCATCACATTCAACAATAGACCTCCACAAAAAATATCTCTTAGTTACCTCCCCTTTAGCTCTGGAGGTTCTACTCTGAGCATATTTGACTGTGGTTGTGCAGAAAACAGTCTCAGTAGCAGGTATCTAAGAGAAGATAACTCCAGTCTCCTCTTCTCACTGGCCAATAGAGTACTGTTATCATAACTCAGGCATTCTGCCCAAAGTTCCAAAGGGGAGTCACTCAAGAAATACAACAGCACACCAAATCAAATCGTTGGGAACACTTCACCTGAATCAAATTATCACAATCTAAGCACAATGAATTTTAATGATATATAACAAACAATGCACTTGAGTACATCATGTGCACATTAGATCACCCTCAAACTTAGGTCATCAAACTTTTGATACTCAATATCAATGTGATTACAGTGTTCGAAATCAAGTCCAGGGAGCCTTGTCATACAAAACACTAACATTCAAACGTAAAAGATTTTGGGGGTGCCCTGCATTCAAATAAATCAGGGATGGAAATTAACAAAGAACATCTCCTATCCCGAAGTGATCACATTCAGCAATTGCCCCCAAAATGTCTGAAATTCTTAGGATTCGTAGTCCTGATAATGGCTTCGACATTTACCATGCCTCCAACACGGGTACCGCTAACTTCCATCTCCGCAAGACACATGTACCAAGGAAGAAGAGCTCCAACACGGGTACCGCTAACTTCCATCTCCGCAACACACATGTACCAAGGAAGAAGAGCTCCAACACGGGTACCGCTAACTTCCATCTCTGCAAGACACATGTACCAAGGAAGAAGAGCTCCAACACGGGTACCACTAACTTCCATCTCCGCAACACACACGTACCAAGGAAGAAGAGCTCCAACACGGGTACCGCTAACTTCCATCTCCGCAACACACATGTACCAAGGAAGAAGAGCTCCAACACGGGTACCGCTAACTTCCATCTCCGCAACACACATGTACCAAGGAAGAAGAGCTCCAACACGGGTACCGCTAACTTCCATCTCCGCAACACACATGTACCAAGGAAGAAGAGCTCCAACACGGGTACCGCTAACTTCCATCTCCGCAATACACATGTACTAAGGAAGAAGAGCTCCAACACGGGTACCGCTAACTTCCATCTCCGCAACACACATGTACCAAGGAAGAAGAGCTCCAACACAGGTACCGCTAACTTCCATCTCCGCAACACACATGTACCAAGGAAGAAGACCTCCAACACGGGTACCGCTAACTTCCATCTCCGCAACACACATGTACCAAGGAAGAAGAGCTCCAACACGGGTACCGCTAACTTCCATCTCCGCAACACACATGTACCGAGGAAGAAGAGCTCCAACACGGGTACCGCTAACTTCCATCTCCGCAACACACATGTACCAAGGAAGAAGACCTCCAACACGGGTACCGCTAACTTCCATCTCCGCAAGACACATGTACCAAGGAAGAAGACCTCCAACACGGGTACCGCTAACTTCCATCTCCACAACACACATGTACCAAGGAAGAAGACCTCCAACACGGGTACCGCTAACTTCCATCTCCGCAACACACATGTACCAAGGAAGAAGACCTCAAGGGCCGACGGTCCCCTTAATTCCCAACACTGAATAATGATGTGAGTTGTATCTACCTTAAGACCAATGATTGCTATACCTTGAAAGTCTATTGCACGATTAAGTACATGTAAAAACAGTACAAATAAAGCACTTTCTGTTACCACTGGTTACCACATTCTATTGTGACTCATACATGACAATAAAGAGTAAAGTGTTCCAGTGTATCCAAGCACCATTGACCATTTCTCGGGCTACATCTCGTTAAAAGTTACAGATTTTCAACACGCTGGAGTATTGGAGTATTTAGCATCAACTGGTCCAGTTCGTCTGAATGTAGGCTCATATGACAATAGTCATGAGACATTCCTGTGACGTCTGGTATTATGTGATCAGCCACTGAGAAATAGACTCCAGAGTAGTGCACTAGGCATCATATCCAAACTAAGGCATCACAGTTAAAGAACGGATACAGATGCTTAAAGAGCATCTTGTGCAGACCCAGTAAGTTGGACTAAGTCTTTAAGGCCATGTGTAAGTCTAAACTGCTGGGTAAAAGAAAGTACCAGTATACAGCCATGTTTGATAGTGGCTAAATATGAGTGAGCGAGTGAGTGAGTGAGTGAGAGAGTGAGTGAGTGAGTGAGTTGGGTTTAACGCCGCTTTTAACAGTATTCCAGTTATATCACGACGTGTCAGCTTAATGTGGGAGGAAAGCCAAAAGTGATGCAGGTCTCAGACGTTTACCACTTCGGTGAAACCCACGAGCACGGGTATGGTCCTGACAAACCTAGACACATAATCAGGGCGAACCGGGATTCGAACCCACAATCATAGGTTTCTGGCGTGCCCACGGAACACAGTTCTGCACAGCGACTGGGCCCCCCTGCTAAATATGAAACAAACAAGATGGTTATTCGATGATGATGCATTTGATGCAGATATCATAGTTGTGTCCTGGACCTCAGTTTGCAGTGTTTCGGTGACTGTTTCAGCCTAGTGAGGTTTTGATGTCTCTAAATTGTAGGTCAAATCCCATTTTCATGTGTACACTTTCTTTTGCCCAGCAGTTTATTAACTCAAACTTTATAATGAAGATGAATCTGGCAGTTTAGGATGACTGAGTTACAAAGAAATACTGTTTCAAAACTGACACTGACTACATCCAGACTGGAAATGTTTATAAGACCACGATGGAAACTCCCCTTTAAGTAACAGACACTTAAGGAATAACTAGCTATCAGAGGTACGAAGTACTTTCAGAATTAGTTATGGAATGACAGGTAACCAGACATTCTGGAGGAACTACCTTGAGGCTTCAGTCAACATCACAATAATGATGGCAGTGTTCAAAATTAAGAATGAAAGTCAAAAGGTCCTCGTCATAACCCTAATGTTAACAGTTAGATATCTAGGGGTAGGAGTGGAACGATATATCAAACTATCGATATATAGCAATACAATCACAAGATTGAAACATAATCAGGGCTAAACGGGATTCAAACCCACAATCATAGGTTTCCGGCGTGCCCAAGGGACGCAACTCTGCACAGCGAATCGCGGCGCCTTAGACGACTGGGCCACCCGTGCCCCCGTATTGTAATGAAGGCCTGAGAGAAGTGATCTGTCAAAACTTACAGCTGTTGCCAATTGTTTCTCTGATGTTCACACAAGCGGGGTAAAGGGATTGTATATATTCTTTTAGAAGTGATTTTCTGACACATTGCTCAAACATCCTAAGATTTTTTTTTAACTTTACTGGTGTTAAACTTAGAGTGTTTATAAGATTTCTATTTTTTCAAATACAAAGTTATCAAAAACTTAACTATTTTTTCAATTCAAACATATCAATATTGCCAACTTTAAATTCATGTGCAGCCACTTTTTTTCATGTTCCCGTGATTTAGCTCGAAACAAAAACCTTTGAGAGAACAATTCTATATCATTATCAAATTTAAAAAAAAGTTCTTTAGAACATTTTGGATGACAATCAGTCAATGTTCTGTAAAATAAACCAATCTTATAAACTCTATTCAAACAACAGTAAAATTTCCAGCCAGCCGGCATTGCCAACGGACACCATCTTGAGAGGGCAGAATGCCTATTACGTACAACCTAGGTCTGTCTTAAAGCTCCTTGTTGAGAACCCAGTTGGCAAAACAGCAATCTTTAAAACCAAATAAGTTACATTTGTCTTCTAGCAAGGGTGCGGTATTATCCGTAAATTAAGGTTTATTCTTTCCACGATACGTATCACAATATCATTTTATTATGTTTGATATATAGGGTGATTTCTAATAGCGATTATAATCATGTGTTTGTCATGTATTTTTTACTAAATACCTTCGCTGTCCTGCAGCATGCATCAGGTGCCCCAAGATGTCTGTGTATTTATTGACTGAGTAAACATCATGTTGTACCAGCACCTGTTCCATTTATGAACTTTAATTTACACCTTAATGTATCAGAATGCTTCTGAATTCAAAATTTAGAGTTAAACAATATCTTGTGAAACGTATCGCAATACGGCCTTGTGCATAGGAAAATATTGTGATACACTTTTAAACTTCCCATCCCTATCCCATCCCATCCCTATCTTCTAGCATATTTCAAAACTGAACCGCTGAGATCTCCTGATGCACCAGCTATCAGGATGTTACCCTAGATCCCGGTTGCCACTTTCCCTGGATAAATTACAACACACAAATCTCTGTTAAAAAATTCGACCCTTACTATCCAATGACATTATAAGGCAGTGCTTTCAATGCAGAACGGTAAAGGGAAAAGAGGGTATTCCTCATCTTCGAAGCGCAATCATAAGAAACTTAGAGTCCAGTCAATTTCTGTTTTCAAATGGTTGCTGATGTGTTATATGGACAGTGGCCCGCCCATCTAACCTATCAAAGGCCAGATCTATAATCATCCCTGCCCTTGCAATATTAAAATCAGATATTGAAAAAAAAAGCCACACCACAATTCGTATCTACAGTGAAAATACAAATTCAGCAACATTCATCAAGCATTCATAATTAGCCTATTGTGACAGTAACCATGGTAACAAGCAGCAAAACAATTTCAATAATCGATGAGTATTTATCGAGCCTGCTTTGTGCATTAGCAAGAAGCATCAATGACTGAGCTTTGATTGAAGATTATCTGTGATGTATTTTTGTATCTGTGACCTTTTGCTCTCTGACCCCTGTGACCTTTGGTCTTCTGACCTCTGCGACCTAACCACAACCACAGTGAAACTGCTTTGTTGAGTCTTTGACGTCGTCATAGCGACAACCAGCACACACAGTATGGAACCATTTGTCACAGTCATCACACTGGACCTGAAAAGTAAAACATAAACAATAAAAACAGTGAGCTGAAATAATGATATTTTATGCTACTTCAAACAGTATTGAAATTATGTCACAGTGAGTCAGCTTTGTGCAGGAGGAAAGCCTTCAAAGTGTTGTTTGTTTGTTGTTTAACGCTGGATTCAGCAATATTCCAGCTAGATGGCGTCAGTCCGTAAATAATCGAGTCAGGAACAGACAATCTAGTGATTGACATCATGAGCATCGATCCACTCAATTGGGACACAATGACATGTATCAACCAAGTCAGCATGCCTGATCACCTGATCCTGTTAGTCGCCTCTTACGAGAAGCATTGTCGCCTTTAATGGCAAGCATGGGTTGCTGAAGACCTTTCCTACCCCGGATCTTCGCGGGCAGCAAAGTGTAGCAACTCATAGGTGTTTGCTTGAGGTCACGAGTGAGTGAGTGAGTGAGTGAGTGAGTGAGTGAGTGAGTGAATATGGTTTTACGCCCCTTTTAGCAATAATCCAGCAATATCACGGCGGGGGACATCAGAAATATGCTTCACACATTGTACCCAAGGGACCCCCCACCCTTTTGTAAGTGAAAGTATAACCCTGTACTCCCTGTTTTGACAGCCCACTTGGTCCTGAGATACCAAGGAGTGACGGACCACCTACCCATTGCACCCTGCGGTCTCTGGGCTTGCTGCAGTCAGGGGCTGCACAGGTCTCTTCCTCATACCACTCCACGCCATCCTCCAGTTTCTCATCATCTGTCAGTCTCACCCGCGTCCTCTTGGTGCGTGGCGCGAAACGCCTTGCTGGAAAGACAAGGCCGATAAATCTGTAAGCACTGTCAGATCTACATCAAACTGAATGCTGTGGGAATAGAGATAGGAATAACAGTATCAAACCAATGACACATAAAGATGGTTACAGGGATTTTTACTATGATGTACAGGTAAGTGGGGAATAAAGCACTTTATCATCAAAAACTGGCTCCCAAAGGAGATATCCCTTGGGTGAGATCAAGCGATATCTACATTGAATCAGACAATCCAGTGATTGACATCACGAGCATCGATCCACACAATTGGGATACGATGACATGCATCAACCAAGACAGCGAGTCTGACCACCCGATCCCGTTAGCCGCCTCTTACGACAAGCATAGTTGCCTTTATGACAAGCATGGATTGCTGAAGATATGTTCTGCCCCGAATCTACCCGGGTTTAGGGAACACGACAAAATCAGTAAAACAAGAAAATAGACTGGTCTGGTTTATAATCTTTTTGTGATAATCATTCATCAACACTTTCACCATCGTTCACAGGTCATCCATCTCCAGAGAACACATACGGGAAGTAGCCGCTGGTCTCGACCAACAAACCAAGCCATGGCCTGGTTCCTCCTGGAGGGAAACCCTGTCACACCAATCGGCACTCAGATTACATCGCACAAACGGCAATATTTCTAACGCAACATGTGATACAGTGTGGCATCCATCTACTCCCCATGTTGCTTCAAGCAATGGTTGGGTTCGCCCAAAAGTCATGCACGTTCATTGAGCACAATCGACTTGCACTAGTTACCACACAGCAAAGCTGCCGTATGTATTCACGGTGTATGAAGTGAGTGAGTGAGTTTGGTTTTACACCGCTTTTAGCAATATTCCAGCAATATCATGGCGGGGGACACCAGAAATGGGCTTCACACATTGTACCCATGTCAGAAATTGAACCCGGGTCTTCGGCATGACGAGGGAACGCTTAAACCACTAGGCTACCCGACAGCCCCCGGTGTATGAAGGAACATACAGCGTACACAAACTAGTGAAGTATTGACGATGATCAAGTTTGTGCCCGATGCATCCATACCTTTCCTCCTCTTGTTGGGGTTGGAGCCTGGCTGACCGCTGGTCCTGGTGTCTGATGATTTGCCTGAAACAGGAGAACACATTACACCACAGGAACATCACAGGAATATCACAGGAACATCACAGGAATATCACAGGAACATCACAGGAATATCAGTCAGTGAGGCAGACATGTCCCTGATCAAACTGTCCACTCTCCTACAAGAGTTCCATGCGGCCAGCGACATGAGACAATGTCACATCTTACACACTCCATTCAAAATATTGCATATGTTTTCTGTTTACACATATAGATAAAGATGTCATCGAATATTGAATTTTCATTGAGACAATATCCCAAAGCGTGAAAAACAATTTCCATTTTCGTATTTATCCTTTCTATCAATTGGTTGTACGGCTCCATGCACTGGTATCAAAGCCCCACGGAGAGCTAGCTATACGGCCAATTTGATGATTAAAGATATCTTGTTATGCACCTCGGTGTTGCAGTTGCAGTTGCAGTAGCACATCTTTAAAATTGTGAAGCGCACCAAAATGCTTTTTTATTTTTTTAAATTTCAGGATAAGTTTGTGTGTTTACAAATCAAGAGATGTCATGATCATCACGGCGCCGGAGTGCACAGACTGTTATCAATGTTCTGCATGTATTTTGTGAATATGGCAACGTGACCTGTATCAGGCCAGACACCGAAAGCTGGATAAATAGTCAACAAACATGAAAACATAAATGTTCTTCTATTCTTTTTATCAAAACATAATGATCCTATCAACATCACTAGTATTGTAACAAAAACAATTATCTTCAACTTTAAAGTTTACAAACATCAGTCCAGTTTATAGTGAGTGAGTATGGTTTTACGCCGCTTTTAGCAATATTCCAGCAATATCACGACAGGGGACACCAGAATGGGCTTCACACATTGTACCCACGTCGGGAATCAAACCCGGGTCTTCGGTGTGACGAGCGAACGCTTTAACCACTGGGCTACCCGACCGCCCCTGTCCAGCTTATAAAGGAGTTTACTCAATTCTATAATTTAATAAAGTACACTGTCAATATAATAAAGTACACTGTCAACGTCACCTGTAAAAGAGATAACTTTTAAACTAAGCAGACCTTTCGCCAATTCTAAATATAAAATATTCATAACAGGTACTAAATATCATGAATATAGCCTTGGAAAGTGTAGCCTTGCTGGTATGGCCAACTCAAATGAAGGCAGTATTTTGTTCCGATTATGAACATGCTTTAGGACAAGCTCTCTGATTGGTTGTTCAGAGGATCACATAGCCAATTGCACAACATATTGTAAAAAGTCATGGCAGACTCTCTATCCACTGGATCAAGGAGACGGTCACAAACACATTTACCAGTCTCTCTTAATATAAGAATTTTTGTTTTGTAAAAACATCTTAATTTCTATACAGTATGTCATAAAATGATACATCATGTTATTTTAGGGAGGCACAGACATAACGGAGGATAGTATTTGGTTTTACAATATTTGATGTGTTATTGGAACTATAAATGGAAATTGTAAAACAAATAATAAATAAATACAAAAACACACAAAAAAATCCCTATCTATTGTACCTACATACCCTAATTTTAAAACTGCTATTATCAGAACCACAAAATTTCTTCCGTGTGGCCTAAATAGCAAAAGACACGAGTTGACAACCTGGTCTTTGTGCGTACAAAGTTTCATGAAAGAAACAGATGGATGGACAGACAGACAGGCTGCTTACTATATCCCCCCCATATTACATACTAGGGATATAATACACATATATCATGTATATATCACTAACCCTACTCCTGTCAAGTTCCCAGCAATTTTCATTCTCTTTCTGGAGTGTAAATAATAAATGGTAACGACATTGCATTGCAAAGTCTCTGAATTCCCCAAAACACTAAAATATTTTTTGCATGCATAAAACAGTCAACGGAAACATCATATCAGAATAATCAATAATGGAAATGAGGACATGAAATCCTTTGACATTTTACAACAGAGACAGGACTGAACAGAAAGCTTCACAAATGCATATTTTCGCTCACTTCAATAATCTCAAATAACTGTTTTAAATACAATAACCCCATATTGTTAAACATGTGATGATATAAATCCTCGCATTCAACTTTGATCTTTGAAATAAGCAGTGCAAAACTGGATTTGAACACACAATTATGCCTGAGGTGAGGTGAGGTGAAATTGGGTTTAATGTCGCGTCCAAGATTATTGCACTTACATAGCGATGTGCATGTACGTGTGTGTGTTTGTGTGGTTGCTTGTACTAGTCTGGACTGATGCTGATTTATAGTGCTAGCTCACTGAGATACCATGCCGCAGTTTACCATGAATACCCCACTCAGACACAGTATACTGACTCCAAGCCGACCAGTCCTTGTTTTAGCCCCTAAATGCCGAGCACCAGACAGGGTAACAACAAGTATCATCTTTTAACGTCTTTTGGTATGATGCGGTCGGGGATCGAACCCCGGACCTTCCGCTCTCCGGGCAGATGCTCTACCATTAGACCCAATTATGCCTGAGGGACATGGCCTAAGATGACTGGCCCCCACTCACACGTACTTTTGTAAGGGCATACCCACGACAGACCTCAGAAACCTATATTCAGCCCTAAATCTGTGTGTACTATGTGGATTAACACAGCACTCTGCAATAAAACAGATCGGATGAGAGACATTGTTTGTTTTTTGTTTAACGCCACATTCAGGTGGAGTCAGCAATATTCAGGCTATGTGACGGCAGTCTGCAAATAGTCGAGTCTGGAACAGACAATCCAGTGATTGACATCATGAGCATCGATCCACGCAATTGGGATACGATAACATGCCTCATCCGTCCAATCCCATAAGTCGCCCCTTATGACAAGAATAGTTGCCTGTTACGGCAAGCATGGGTTGCTGAAGACCTATTCTACCCCGGATCTTCACGGGTCTGTAAATAATCGACTCAGGACCAGGCAATCAATGATTGATACGAGCGATGACCCACAATGCCGGTGGATGATGACGTGTTTTTATTGTTTGTTTGTTTGTTGTTTAACGAGGCACTCAGCAATATTCCAGCTATATGACGGCAGTCTGTAAATAATCAAGTCTGGACCAGACAGTCCAGTAAGTAATATCATAAGCATCGATCCACGCCATTGGGATACGATGACATGCATCAACCAAGTCACTGAGCCCGATCACTGCCTCTTGCAGACAGCATATATCATTATTCCAGCTACCCGGTATATGACAGTGGCCTGTAAATAATAGAGTCTGGACCAGACAATCCTGTGATTGTGATATTGTGACCAACAAGCCATGCCATGAGTCAATCCATTTGGTTGCCTCTTATAGTCTGGAAGGTAATTTAAGGTACAGATGTTTACTACAATATCTGGCCCTGTGACGCAGGGGTAGCATTATGCAGATGGCTGTTACAATGAATGCTGGTTCCACCCGTGACGAACAAGTCTGGTTGTTGATGAAATATAGTGATAGCTAAATAGACAGATTTTTTATTCATGCACCGATTATCTTTAAATGTAATATCCAGTTATGGATGACTGTTTAATAATCTCATACCAACTTTGACTGAAATAGGTCCATTAGTTTTTCAGATATTGTAGTAAACATCGGTACCTTAAATTACCTTCCAGACTTATACAATCAGCATAAGTTGCTGGGGACCTGGTCAAGCCTATATCAGTGTATATGACATGGCCAATATTAAGGAAGAGGATTTCTTCTTCAGTTTTATTTGATTGCATTGAGTGTGATCCTAAAATACCTCTGACAGTAATTAAGCAAATCTGAACTCTTTAATAAAATTATTCTGTGTGTTAAATGAAACATTGCATGCAAAACAGTTAACAAGGGTAAGGTCAACACAGTTAACAAGGGTAAGGTCATCAAAGTTAACATGGTCAAGGTCATCAAAGTTAACATGGTCAAGGTCAACAAAGTTAACATGCTAAGGTCAACAAAATTACCAGGGTCAAGGTCAACAAAGTTAACAGGGTCAAGGTCAACAAAGTTAACAAGGTCAAGGTCAACAAAGTTAACAGGGTCAAGGTCAACAAAGTTAACAGGGTCAAGGTCAACAAAGTTACCAAGGTCAAGTACCGGTCTTATTATCGTCTGCACTGAGTGACCCCAACAAACTGGACACTTGCACATGGAGAAACTGGAGACATCGCTCTCCTTCAAGGAACAGAAATGTTATGACAAACAGCAAGGGAGAAAATTATGGATGCTTTCAGCAACACCATGACAGGGAATTATTTCCTTATAACTATGTGGGAATCAAACCCTGATCTTCCATGATGTCAAGCAAACACCTCACCATAATTAGTCCTGTTTTAATTAATCGATTAAGTTGCTAAGCTTACATGTCAAGCAAACATGAAGCAGGGAGTTGACATTTTTAAATCAAAATAAACATGTGATGGTGTTTTCATGCGTACATGTACACAGATATGCAGGTTATCATTCTTATGTGGAGTTCTGCACCTGGCAAAATCTAATCTCGCCACTTGACAATACACTTCGTCAGATCCAAAGATGAGATCAACATTTGACGAGAAAGACAAATATCCTACATACCGTACTCGACGTAATAAGCGCCCAGGGTGCTCCCAAAATTAGAAATAGCGGGCTCTTACTGGAATATTATTCTGGTGAAAAAAAACCAGTTGAACATGTTGAAAGATCGTAAATTTTGTGCTTTATGCTGACAGCGTTAAATATTTATATACGACAGATATATTTTTCCAGAATTTAATTGCACATAATTAGGGGTGCATATAACACAGAAGTGCGTATTATAATACGCGAATAAATAAGTCTTGTGTACATTGATGAATCAAGGGGGTGCTAATTATAGGATTGTTCCCTGGCCAATATACATGATATATTAGCAAATATGGCCATGGGCACTTTTTTGAACGGGACGCTGATTACGTCTAATACGTATCTTCAGGAGTCTTGAAGATTTCAGGGTAACAAGGCTTCCCTGTATTAACTATGGTGGTGTGTTCCTAGGCCAAAAGAAAAAATGTTTCCCTCCTCCTCTCTCCCCCTCCCCCATCACCCCATATCCTGGTGTTGTCCATGTCAAATTCCACTGGTGTACATATGTCGCACTTCACTCAGAGAGTGAGTGAGTTGGGTTTTACGCCGCTTTTAACAGTATTCCAGTTATATCACGGCGTGTCAGCTTAATGTGGGAGGAAAACCCCAAGTGATGCAGGTCTCAGATGTTTACCACTTCGGTGAAACGCACGAGCACGGGTATGGTGCTGACAAACCTAGAAACATAATCGGGGCGAACCGGGATTCGAACCCACAATCATAGGTTTCTGGCGTGCCCAAGGGACGCAACTCTGCACAGCGAATTGCGGCGCCTTAGACGACTGGGCCACCCGTGCCCCCCCTTCACTCAGAGATGTCAAGTGAGGTGAGGTGAGGTGGGGTTAAATGTCGCATCCAAGATCATTGCACTTTTATAGCGACGTACACGACACGTGTGTGCGTGCGTCTGCTTGTACTACCCTGAACTGATGCCGATTTATAGTGCTATCCAGCGGTAGAAACTAACATTTTTGGTCCACTTGTCTTTATAATGATAATATATAGCAAAACCCTTAAAAATGGCAAATTTCTACTTGTCCTTATGATACCTTAACTATTAGACAGTTCGACTAGTGCCAATTTCTAACTCTGCTATCTCACCAAGATACCATGCCACACCTTAACATGAATATCCCACTCAGACACAGCATACTGACTCCTACCGGCCCTTTAATGCCGAACAGGTACCATCTTTTAACGTCTTTTGGTTTGACACGGCCGGGGATTAAACCCTCATTGAACATGGGGGTTTATTACAGCAAATATGGTACCTGCATGACTTGGATGAGCTGAAATAGGAAGCACACACATATTGAGGGAGCGGTCATACTTACTATCACTGTCCTCACTGAACATAGAGTTGGTTTCACCGTCGTGGTCCTTCCTGCAATGGAAGAGAGGTGCCTGGTCAAATTTAATTATGGACATCCAAAATATCCCCTTACACTTGCCCTGGATTCCTAGGGACTGATCATATGGCTCCAGTGAGTACCATATACACGATATAACTTGTCAATTAATCATCAAATGACCATGATATTTGTTTGAAATTGAGAGGGTCCATGGGTCCATGAGGACTGTTCCAATAGTATTTGAATCGGGGGACCCCTAAATCTTCATCTTTTAGCATGAGCGAGCGAGTTGGGTTTAATGTCACTTGGAACAATATTTTCACTTATATCACAAGGTGTCAACTTGATGTGGGAGTAATGCCCAATGTGAGTGAGTAAGTGAGTTGGGTTTAATGTCACTTGGAACAATATTTCACTTATATCACAAGGTGTCAACTTGATGTGGGAGTAATGCCCAATGTGAGTGAGTAAGTGAGTTGGGTTTAATGTCACTTGGAACAATATTTCACTTATATCACAAGGTGTCAACTTGATGTGGGAGTAATGCCCAATGTGAGTGAGTAAGTGAGTTGGGTTTAATGTCACTTGGAACAATATTTCACTTATATCACAAGGTGTCAACTTGATGTGGGAGTAATGCCCAATGTGAGTGAGTAAGCGAGTTGGGTTTAATGTCACTTGGAACAATATTTCACTTATATCACAAGGTGTCAACTTGATGTGGGAGTAATGCCCAATGTGAGTGAGTAAGCGAGTTGGGTTTAATGTCACTTGGAACAATATTTCACTTATATCACAAGGTGTTAACTTGATGTGGGAGTAATGCCCAATGTGAGTGAGTAAGTGAGTTGGGTTTAATGTCACTTGGAACAATATTTCACTTATATCACAAGGTGTCAGCTTGATGTGGGAGTAATGCCCAATGTGAGTGAGTAAGTGAGTTGGGTTTAATGTCACTTGGAACAATATTTCACTTATATCACAAGGTGTCAACTTGATGTGGGAGTAATGCCCAATGTGAGTGAGTAAGTGAGTTGGGTTTAATGTCGCATGGAACAATATTTCACTTATATCACAAGGTGTCAGCTTGATGTGGGAGTAATGCCCAATGTGAGTGAGTAAGTGAGTTGGGTTTAATGTCACTTGGAACAATATTTCACTTATATCACAATGTGTCAGCTTGATGTGGGAGTAATGCCCAATGTGAGTGAGTAAGTGAGTTGGGTTTAATGTCACTTGGAACAATATTTCACTTATATCACAAGGTGTCAGCTTGATGTGGGAGTAATGCCCAATGTGAGTGAATAAGTGAGTTTTGGGCAATATTCCAGCAATATCACGGCGGGGGACACCAGAAATGGGCTTGTACCCATATCAGGAATCAAACTCGGGTCTTCGGCGAGACCTGTATACATGGTATACAGATACCTGTATTACAATATATTGCAAAACGAGTATGTTGCCAATGCACAATGGTGACATAACACCCTGGACTAGAGAGGATGATCCGTTGGGTGTCATAGCTACTTACCTGAAGTTAGAGTTCTGTACAGCATCAGTGAAAAACGATTGTCCAAAGGCAAGAGTCTCATTGTTTGTGAGGGTGTCACATGACCCATCTTGTTGGTGAATGACTGGATTATGAGATTGGTCGTAGGACTCGCCCATGGGACTAGGTGCGGAGCTATCTTTCATGGCGTCATCGTTACTGTCGGACATAATACTCCAGATATTCCGACCCCCCTTGCCATCCCCATCACACTCATCGTAACTACTGGAACTCTTAGCACTGTTCGGTCGGGAATTGCACTTCCGTTTTGTATTCGCTGGCCCTTTCATTTCACTCATTTCCAAACTTGCATCGCCCTGTTTACAAGGCGACACATCCTCAGTTCTTGCGACAGGCACGTCTGAGCCATTTTCATCTTCACTTTTGTTAAAGTCACAGTGGTCACTTAAATTTGATTTGGTTTGGAATGTCTCGCGTTCCCCTTGAACGTCTTTGACAAAAGCCTTAGGACTGTCCACCTCTTCATCTTGACTAGATGCTTCTCCTGAATTCCCATTGGTTAACACAGGACTTTTGCATTGATTTGATTGGTCGACTTCACTTACGTTACCACAGTTACCCTCAGAACATTCAGTGTGACTTTCGGCTGAATCTGCTGCTCCAAGAATCTCCACTTCTTCCATGAAATCTGGCACTTCGGGTGTTGACGCACTTTTCTGCACATGACACACTTTGGGGATTGGACAATCAGTACTTACATTTTTCAATCTACCACTTTCTAAATCGTTTTCTTCCCCTCTTGTGACAGGTATGGTTGGGCTGGCTGGCAGTGTGTGTTCCTGAATGGTGGGAGATCTACACGTTCGTAAAGCACCCTGTTTGTCCAACGTGTCACAACACTCGCTGCGGTCGTACTCCGGCGAGGAGGGCAGTTTGCGGGTGCCACAACACGTCCTGGTTTGGTGGTACTCCACACTGTCCAGGCCCTGGTGCTTGGGCAGCTCATGGCGCTTCTGGAACTTCTCAAACTACAAACAGGTCAAGATCAGGTGAGTGAGTGAGTGAGTTGGCTTTAACGCCGCTTTTAACAGTATTCCAGTTATATCGTGGCGTGTTAGCTTAATGTGGGAGGAAAGCCCGAAGTGATGCAGGTCTCAGACGTTTACCACTTCGGTGAAACCCACGAGCACGGGTATGGTGCTGACAAACCTAGAAACATAATCGGGCGAACCGGGATTCGAACCCACAATCATAGGTTTCTGGCATGCCCAAGGGACGCAACTCTGCACAGCAAATCGCGGCGCCTTAGACGACTGGGCAACCCGTGCCCCCCAAGATCGGGTGAGAGTGTGTGAGTATGGTTTTACGCCGCTTTTAGCAATATTCCAGCAATTTCACGGCAGGGGACACAAGAAATGGGCTTCACACATTGTACCCATGTTGGGATTTGATCCCGGGTCTTCGGCGTGACGATCGAACGCTCTAACCACTAGGCTACCCGACTGCCCCAGATCGGGTGTGAGACATTGTTTGAATGTTGTTTAACGCCACACTCAGACGAAGTTAGCAATATTCCAGCTAATATGGTGGTGGTCGGTAAATAATCAAATCTGGACCAGACAATCCGGTGATTGACATCATAAGCACTGCGATATGATGACATGCATCAACCAAGTCAGCGAGTCCTGTTAGTCGCCTCTTCCATCAAGCAAGGATGGATGAATGTAACATCTACAAATAGGTCAAGGTTGGATGAGAGACAAGGATGGATGAATGTAACATGTCTACAAATAGGTCACAGTTGGATGAGAGACAAGGATGAATGAATGTAACATCTACAAATAGGTCAAGGTTGGATGAGAGACAAGGATGGATGAATGTAACATGTCTACAAATAGGTCACAGTTGGATGAGAGACAAGGATGGATGAATGTCACATCTACAAATAGGTCAAGGTTGGATGAGAGACAAGGATGGATGAATGTAACATCTACAAATAGGTCAAGGTTGGATGAGAGACAAGGATGGATGAATGTAACATATCTACAAATAGGTCAAGGTTTGATGAGAGACAAGGATGGATGAATGTAACATCTACAAATAGGTCAACGTTGGATGAGAGACAAGGATGGATGAATGTAACATCTACAAAATAGGTCAAGGTTGGATGAGAGACAAGGATGGATGAATGTAACATCTACAAATAGGTCAAGGTTGGATGAGAAACAAGGAAGAATGAATGATGACATGGACCCCGTAACTTTCAGGATTAATTATAACACTACAATGATGACATATTACAAGTTATAGCGTCAAAACCTATAAAATACTGGTCTCGTTCTCAGACAATTATAAGTAACCTTTAGGAAAGCTATGAATCAATCATAACATCATAAAACAGGAAATTTTAAAGATCTTAATCATGTGCTGTCAACCTTCAACTGAATACTGGTGTCAGATCTCTGATCGGCTGACATAAAATAAGCATTATTCTGTATCTATACTTCTGGTTTTAACTATCTGTACATTAGAGTGAGTGAGTCAGGTTTAACACCGCTTTTAGCAATATCCCAGCAATATCACGGCGAGGGACACCAGAAATGGGCTTCACACATTGTACCCATGTCAGGAATTGAACCCAGGCCCTTGGCATGATGAGTGAGTGAGTGAGTATTGTTTTACGCCGCTTTTAGCAATATTCCAGCAATATCACGGCAGGTGACACCAGAAATGGGCTTCACACATTGTACCTATGTCGGGAATTGAACCCAGGCCCTTGGCATGATGAGTGAGTGAGTGAGTATGGTTTTACGCCGCTTTTAGCAATATTCCATTAATATCACGGCGGGGGACACCAGAAATGGGCTTCACACATTATACCCATGTCGGGAATCGAACCCGGTCTTCGGCGTGACGAGCGAACGCTTTAACCACTAGGCTACCCGACCGCCCCCTTGGCATGATGAGCGAACGCTTTAACCACCAGGCTACCCCACCGCCCCCTTGGTATGACAAGCGAACGCTTTAACCACTAGGCTACCCGACCGCCCCCTTGGCATGACAAGCGAACGCTTTAACCACCAGGCTACCCCACCGCCCCCCTCTTTATATCAGGAGATAGGTCGTGGTCAACATTTCAGTTTTACAGCAAGAAGTCCACTGTTCTCATGGTTAAGTTAACCATATTTTCTTGAGTATAGTGCGCAGCCAAGAATAATGCGCATCCCCCTCTAGCGGATTCAGTAGTTTGGAGAAAAAAAATTCAAATATTATGCGCAGAAAAAATTATACTGCACCCCTTCAGCGAATTCCGGTAAACGAACGGGTGATGAGAAACTTGGTAAGTACAAATTTGAAATTAGAGATAAACAAGTATTTGTCACAGAAGTGACGAAATATCCCCGGCCTGTATATACACCATAGTTCCAAATATTAAGACAATCCTGCGATTAGTTCTTGAGATATCGCGGCAACACCGTTTTCCAACTCCAAAAGCAGATTTACCTGCTGTGACCTTGAAAATGGGCTCAAGGTCACCAAAACAGACTGGTGTCTGCGGAGTCTGTATATACACCATAGTTCCAAATATGAAAACAATCCAGTGTTTAGTTCTTGAGATATCGCGGCAACTCTGTTTTCAAACTCCAAAAGCAGATTTGCCTGCTGTGACCTTGAAAATGGGGTCAAGGTCACCAAAACAGACTGGTGTCTGCGGTGTCTGTATATACACCATAGTTCCAAACATGAAGACAATCCTGCGATTAGTTCTTGAGATATCGCGGCAACACCGTTTTCCAACTCCAAAAGCAGATTTACCTGCTGTGACCTTAAAAATGGGCTCAAGGTCACCAAAACCGACTGGTGTCTGCGGAGTCCATATATACACCCTAGTACCAAATAGGAAGACAATCCAGAGATTAGTTCTTGAGATATCGCGGCAACACCGTTTTCCAACTCCAAAAGCAGATATGCCTGCTGTGAACTTGAAAATGGGGTCAAGGTCACCAAAACCGACTGGTGTCTGCGGAGTCTGTATATACACCATAGTTCCAAATATGAAGACAATCCAGTGTTTAGTTCTTGAGATATCGCGGCAACAAACAGGTGGGACGTACGGACGGACGGACGTACGGACGGACGTACGGACGTACGGACGGTCGTGAATACTATATCCCCCGCTTCGCGCTTTCGCGCGGCAGGGGATAAAAAATCACCAGACATGTTGATTTACCGTTTAAATTGTATTTTTTGTTCTGCTAGGCATTGTTTTACGTCAAGGGATTAAGATTACCTTGTGTATTTTCTCGTAAACTAAGCCGGAAACAACAATCAGCTGTACACACGGTTTCTTGGAATCTACCGGTGATCCGGTCAAGATACACCCAATGATATAACTTTACAGGATGCAGGTTTTTTTTAAAAAAGAGTGTGCACTATACTCAAGAAAATATGGTATATGTTGCTGTTGTCCGCAAAAATAACGTGAGGCGAGGTAAGGTGAGCCGAGGTGAGCCAAGGTGAGGTGAGGTGAGCCGAAGTGAGGTAAGGTGAGGTGAGCCAAGGTGAGCCGAGGTGAGGTGGGCCAAGGTGAGCCAAGGTGAGGTGAACCAAAGTGAGGTAAAGTGAGGTGAGGTGAAAGGGGTCATGTTCAAGATAATGCACTCAGGACAGACACATTTAGTTTCATGTTTTGAACAGAGAGTGTGAGTATAGTTTTACGCCACTTTCAGCAATAATCCAGCAATATCACAGCGAGGAACACAAGAAATGGGCTTCACACATTGTACCCTTGTCAGGAACTGAACCCAGGTCTCTGGCGTGACGAGTGAACACTTTAACCACTAGGCTATCCGACTGACCTATTGACCTCCAGACAGGGCAAGCATACCCTAAACCAGGGCAATATTTTAGCATCTCCTTTTAAAATTTATAAAGTTTAATGTTTTCAGGTACCATCACCATTGCTGTAACTAAACTTTATATATGACCCGTGAAGATTCCGGGGTAGAATAGGTCTTCAGCAACCCATGCTTGCCATAAAAGGTGACTTTGCTTGTCGTAAAAGGCGGTTAACGGGATCGGGTGGTCAGGCTAGCTGACTTGGTTGATGCATGTCATCGATCCCAATGGCGGGGATCGATGCTCATGATGTCAATCACTGAATTGTCTGCTCCAGACTCGATTATATACAGACTGCCGTCATGTAGCTGGAATATTGCTGAGTGCGGCGTTAAACAACAAACCAACCAACCAACTAAACTTTATGCACCCCTCATGGTATTACTGTACGATAAACAATGACCTCAAGTTGTTTTTTTATCGTATTTAACATATTAACATTATTTACAACCTCCCTAAGGGTGTTAATAAAATGGACAGGCTTTAAAAATATTAACCCCTATTGATATAATGATGACTCCCTGAATACAATCCCAAATCAGAAAGGTTGGACAAGTCCATTTTATGAAACTGGGGGTTGTGTCATTTCCTGAATATTCTAACAAATCACACATAAATTTTTCTCCTATTACATAGAGCTGTATCTCACCCACTTGTGGATGCGATCGTTCGGCCATTGTGTTTTTCTGCATTGCACAGCCCAGCTATATCTAAGGGACCAATTACTACTCTCTAAAAAATAATGTCATCCAATTTATGACGTCCTCAAGTCGCAGGTGTGTGCTCGAATCTCCATACATGATGTAATAAAAGAACAATGTTATTATCGTGAAACACACCAAGCCTCCTTCTTCATTGTCCTTTGTGATTTATCGCGTAGCTATTTTATATCTTCTGATACACTAGAATGTTCTACTCACAATAAACTGGAACTCGGAGTGAAGCTGGCGAGAGTACTGGCCCGGCTCGATCTTGTAACCATTTGTGTGTCCGAAAGTGATCTTGTCACCCTCGGTAAGAATACTTGATCCCTTGATCTGTGAAACAGAAACATGGAAAACCAACTGTTTTACGACTGATTGAACACCATCTGTTTCAGGTCCTGCCTTTAATGGTTTGACATGCCAGACATCCTGACGCCATTGTGTGAGTGTGAGTTGGGTTTAACACCGCTTTTAACAGTATTCCAGTTACATCTCTGCGTATCAGCTTAATGTGGGAGGAAAGCCCGAAGTGATGCAGGTCTCAGACGTTTACAACTTCGGTGAAACCCACGAGCACAGGCATGGTGCTGACAAACCTAGAAACATAATCGGGGCGAACTGGGATTCGAACCAACAATCATAGGTTTCTGGCGTGCCCAAGGGACGCAACTCTGCACAGCGAATCGTGGTGCCTTAGACGACTGGGCCACCCATGCCCCCCTTGACATCATTGACGAGTGAGTACGGTTTTACGATGCCGTCACCCATATTGCTGGTAGAGAAAAGGTCATCATCAACCCTTGCTTGCCGTAAAAGGCGACTATGCTTGTCATAAGAGGCGACCAACGGGATTGGGTGGTCAGGCTCGCTGACTTGGTGGGCGCATGTCATCGTGTCCCAATTGCGTAGATCGATGCTCATGATGTCAATCACCGGATTGTCTGGTCTAGGCTTGATTATTTAGACAGCCGTCATATAGCTGGCATATTGGTGACTGCGGCGTTAAACAACTACAGAGCTCCAGATAAGCTGCGTATCTGCATAAAATACGCATCAGAAATGCAGAAATACGCAGTAAAATAAAATCCAAGCGTATCAAATAGGCAATGATCATTTCAGATATGCTACAAAAATAAAACTTGTGCGTATCATCAAAATATTGTGAAGTAACCCTGCATATTCGTTTAGCAAATCAGCAACTTATTTTGAAATTATAAACGGGCATTCCGTCAACCTTGCCAAACTCCATGATGACAGTTACACCACGATCATTTGCCATCACACTTTCTTGTGGAAGTATCATGGTATTTTTGAGTCCTATAAAGCTCTCGAACCCACACGACACCTGTTTGCAGGGACTAAATGAATAGTGTTTTTAAATATTTAACTTAAATACCCACATGTGTAAAAACTAGTGGGTAACAGAAATTTGAATACCCAGATAGAATTACTGATACCCAATGATCTTAAAATGCATGGGTAAAATACCCACAACACCAAAAGCTTATCTGGAGCTCTGCAACTAACAAGCAAGCAAACACCGACAACATATAGCAGTACCACCCAAAATGTTAGAAATTCTACCATGTCTACAAGATTATGTAGATACCTTAAACATTAGCTTAACGGGAACGGGCTAGTGCTAATTTCCGTTAGGGCTGCAACGACACAGGAAGGTCATGCTACGATACGCATCTCGATATTCTGATCACGATACGATACGTACCTCGATACGCAGTGATATAAAAACAAGACTTAAAGCATGTCAAGATTGAACCTTTCATGATTTTGGAACAGTCAGCATTATTTTATAATAACAAGACTACTGAAGATGTTAAGCTTCAAAGTGGAACTTTCTCTAACTTTCCTTCAAAACAATTCAAAGTTCAAACACCAGAAAATAATTATTGTATTTCACCAGTGATACAACTTTAAAGAATTTGTATGCAATGGTCCAAGAAATTGTAACTGAAATTATTGTTTTATCAGGAATAATATATTCCAATATCTTGTTATTTTAGTTGCAGCTTTTACAAAATATATTTAATATAATTATAACCCTAAGCTAGGCAGCTGATTGCTATTGCCAGTTATTATTTTTCACATGGAACCAGTTTGACAAGTCACCATCAAGGTTCCCGCGCACGTGATCGCGAGAACTACGTGTTGACATAGAATCGTCAAACTATAACAAATATGAATTTTAACGAGTCAAAGTATGGCATTTATGATATATGTATCCATTCTCTGTCAACTAAAGTTTGTTTCAAGGAGTCAATAGTGGTAATCCGACCATGGTTGCTGTTAATAACGGTGAGCAGTGCCATCTTCCTAATTGAAACAATATTAAAAGGTATTTTTTAATAAAATTAATGAAATAAGTTACAAACATAAGTCCAGATATACAAAGAACACTTTTTATAGCCAGACTGTGTAATTTCATGATTAATTTGCGTACTTCAGTATGGATTTGTTGACATGGTATACCCAACACAATGAGCACAACTTATTGACAGCCAAAGAAAGAAAAATAAACCATAATTACTATGCACATGTAAATGTTAATGCCCTGATATCATAGAAATAAAATACAAAATGAATTTCATGTAAATTTTTAAGTAAGGTAGATCTATGTGATTTTTCGTGGGAGGGAGACGTGGTTATGTGACATTGGCAGGCCTTTACAGCAGCAATGGAATAAAGACAAAGAACTTGGTCAATGA